>NC_132921.1:58930599-59233629 GCF_047675955.1 Chlorocebus sabaeus | reverse complement strand
GATATCTTGCCCCCATGGCTGAAATGCAGAAAGTAATATTTTTATTAACATTTGACTTTTGGGGCCCTGTTTGGCAATTCTATAGTAATGTCACAAACTATATATAATATACCAGATTAGAGTGTACATCTCAAGTGCGGCTGGAGCCTCATTCTTTCAGTGAGGGTTCCTTAGTGGGCTTCTCACAGCTTAGAGGTAAGATGGCAGCTTAGAGTTGCAGGAACCTCAGTGGGCTGAGCATCAGATGATGAGCCACATGGGGGCAGAAGCTGTGTGTGCCTCCTTTTGGCAGCCGCGATGCCAAGTCCAGAGCCTAGCAGATCGTTGGTGTTCACTGAGCATTTCTGAATAAATGAATCCTCACAGAGTATCTGAGGATCCACAAACCTGTCATATATGAAACCAAAGTTTCTGATGCACTTTCCTCTAATGAGATGGGGAGCCTATGTTTTTGTGGTTCGTCTCATATTCAGAAATCTAAGGCATGTGGCCACCAGCTTCCAAGTGAGGCCACAGGGCAAGTGAAAATAAAGGATATCATCCTATTTTCGCAGGAGGAAAATTGCCTGGTAGAACAACTATCACAGCTCCACTGAAGGCAGCGCCTTCTCCCCTCCACCCCGCAAAGACCTGCCACTATGGGTCCCCAGCATGGGGCTTGGAGGGGCCTGAGGGGCCTGAAAGTACTTGCTAAGGGGCCATGACTCCATCTTTGTGTATGTCTATGTGTGTTTTAAATTAAATGATCACGTGTGTGTGTGTGTGTGTGCGCGCGCACGCGTGTGTGTGGTGGTGATGGTGAGGGCTCAGGAATTTTGAAGTTGTACAAGGGACCTTGGACTTTTACAGGATGTCTGCTCCCTCTTCCCCCACTGTCCCAGTGATGCAGGTTAAACTAAGCTCAGGCCACAGCCCTTCAGAGGGCACGATTGGCTTTGAGGCCTTCTATGAAGGTGTAGAATTCTTAGTTCCCCCAGCAAGTAGAATGGGGTTGGAGAAGGAACAAGACGTGGGAAACACTAGGGTAGAAATCCAAGTGATTTCATTGGAAAGAGAAATGTCAGAAGCTCTCAGAACAGCCACGATCAAACATGCCTTCTGGACAAAAAGGTTCTTATAACATCCGCCTTCAGTCCGGTGCCAGAATTGTGACACAGTGGTAATGTGCTGATCTCAGGGTGGGACGCATGCCCTGAGTCTTTCCTAGGCAAGTCCTGTGCCTGCTGGGGCTCAGCAGGTGGCCTAAGGGCCAGACTAGTCTGCTCAATCAGGAGGCTAGTCAGGCTCACTGAGTGGGCAGGGATCTGGGAAGCTTCAAACAGGAAATGAAGAAACCTAAAATCTGGCTCAGTGTCCCAGGGGGATCTGGGGAAGACAGTAGGGGGAGGGTAATCGAGGCAGACCAACTGGTGAGAGGAGATTAGGGCAGTGACAGCTTCCATGGAACTCCTGAAAGGCCTTCCAACACCCTGGGGCCCTGGCAAGGTCAAAAAGTGGGGAGCAGTGAGCTATGTCCAGTGCAGGAGGCCAGCAGGTGGAAGCAGAAATGCAATCTCTAAGGACTGATGCAAAGAATGCTTCCAGGTTCTGAGAAATTGGCATCCCAGGCAGGCTCCTGGACAGAAATTCAGACACAATGGGTCAAGACCTGTGTCCAGAACTGCACATAAAGGCAATCACTAGCTTTAATTGGAGGTGTACTATGTAATAGCATTGCATTTGGCCCTTTTAATTATTATTTCCTTCAGTATTCACAAATCTTTAAAAAAAAAATTTTTTTTTTGGCTGTAAATTTATTCAATGCAAAATAATCCTCTCCAGTTTTACTGAGGAGGCTGACCACGTCCACGACCAAATCTGCCCCCAAACTGAAATTCAGTTGCTGACCCAGCCCCCAGCCTCGGCTTTCTTGTCGGCAACCAGGGGGCACAGCCCTCTGTCTGTAGGTAACTCTGTTGGCTTCCCCTCTTGGGAGTCTTGCAAGTTGCTCACTCTCCAGGCCTTTAGGCCGAGACCTGCCAGTCTTTGGACAGCTGTGGCATAGGGTGGCAGGAACAATCTCTGGAGGGAGATGAAGGTAATCACAAAGATACTGGATACCCTCATTGGCAAGTTACCAATAGAAATGTCTCCAGGCAAACTGTTCCTTCACATAGCCTTCGGACCTGAGAGACTGCATGGCCTTCATGACATGAAGGTTGGGCACATTTTTGTCTGCCAGCTCTGGGTGCTTAGGCGTGTGGACATCCTTCTTGATCACCATGACTCCCTCCTTAAAAAGGAGTTCGTAAATGGCAATCTGATTCTTCTTAAGCATCAACATCTTGGCGGCTGTAGGGTCTGGGGCCGGGGCTGGAAAGAATATTTACAAATCTTATGCCATGGGTAAAATTTTTCACATGAAGAAACTGAGACTTGACTGGGCGCGGGAGCTCGCGCCTGTAATCCCACCACTTTGGGAGGCAGAGGTGGGCGGATCACGAGGTCGGGAGACTGAGACCATCCTGGCCAACATGGTGAAACTCCATCTCTGTGGGGAA
The DNA here is from genome assembly GCF_047675955.1 of Chlorocebus sabaeus. Lineage (NCBI taxonomy): Eukaryota > Metazoa > Chordata > Mammalia > Primates > Cercopithecidae > Chlorocebus > Chlorocebus sabaeus. Next base: position 59,231,089 of record NC_132921.1, on the reverse strand, counting down.
AAGAAAGATCAGACTGTTACCATGTCTATATGGAAAGAAGAAGACATAAGAGACTCCATTTTGTTCTGTATTTGAGATGCTGTTAATCCGTGACCCTACCCCCAATTTTGTCCTTGCAAGAGACATGCGCTGTGGTGACTCAAGGTTTAAAGGATTTTGGGCTGTGCAGGGTGTGCTTTGTTAAACAAGTGCCTGAAGGCAGTATGCTTGTGAAAAGTCATCACTATTCTCTTAATCTCAAGTACCCAGGGACACTTATACTGCCAAAGGTCGCAGGGACCTCTGCCTAGGAAAGCTAGGTATTGTCCAAGGTTTCTCCCCATGTGATAGTCTGAAATATGGCCTCGTGGGAAGGGAAAGACCTGATCGTCCCCTAGCCTGACACCCGTGAAGGGTCTGTGCAGAGGAGGATTATTATAAGAGGAAAGAAGGCCTCTTGGCAGTTGAGATAGAGAAAAATATCTGTCTCCTGACTGTCACTGGGCAATGGAACATCTCAATGTGAAACCCAATTGTACTGTTTACTGAGAAAGGAGAAAACTGCCTTAGGGCTGAAGGTGGGACGTGCTAGTGCAATGCTGCTCTTTATGCACTAAAAAGGTTTATGGAGATGTTTGCCTATGCATATCAAGGCACAGCACTTTTCCTTGAACTTATGTCACAGAGATCTGTATTCATATGTCTTACTGCTAACCTTCTCCCTATGATGATCCTATTATCCTGCCACTTCCCTTTTTCTAAGATGGTAAAGATAATGATCAATAAATACGGAGGGAACTCAGAGACCCGTGCCGGCATGAGTCCTCTGTATGCTGAGCGCCGGGCCCTGGGCCCACTTTTTCTTTCTCTATACTTTGTCTCTGTGTCTCATTTCTTTTCTCAAGTCTCTCGTTCCACCTAACGAGAAACGCCCACAGGTGTGGAGGGGCAGGCCACCCCTTCATATCTCTACTAAAAAAAATACAAAAAATTAGCTGGATGTGGTGGCGCACACCTCTAGTCCCAGCTCTGGAGGCTGAGGCAGGAGAATTGCTTGAACCCAGGAGGCAGAGGTTGCAGTGAGCTGAGATCACACCACTGCACTCCAGCCTGCAAGACAGAGTGAGACTCCATCTCAAAAAAAAAAAAAAAAAAAAAAGAAGGAAAAGAAAAAGAAAAGAAACTGAGGCTTAAAAAATTAATTGTCAAATAAAGATGTAATATATTTAATGTGTTTTATGTGATGATTTGATATGCATATACAGTGTGTAGTGATTACTATAGTCAAATTAATCCATGCGTCCATCACCATCCATGCTGTACATGAGATCCCCAGAACTTGTTCCCGTGGTAGCTGAAACTTTGCAGCCTTTGATCAACATCTCTCCATTTCCTGCACCTCCTGGTCCCTGGCAACCACCATTCTACTCTGGTGGTAGGTCCAGCCCTGTAGCAGACACTTTCACGTACATAATGTCATTTAACCTTCACAATATCTTTATCATCATTTTTTGTTTCAGGTGAGGGATTGGAAGCATAGAGAGACTGAGTGACTTCCTCAACTCACACAGGAAGGAAGCAATAACCCAGTTAATGGGACGGGGACACGTGTCAGAGAAAACCAGCAGCAAGAGTGCCCTGAAGCTGATGTTCCATGGGAGAGGAAGAGACCTAAGCATTAAGGATGTAATACTTGCTATATGCGTTTAGTCCTCCTTAGCGTAAAACCTGAGTTAGTGACGATCTCATAAGACAGAGAGAAATTTTGAAGATACACAACTTCAAGGAGTGTGGCTTACGTACTAAGGGCTGGGAGTGGCTTTCACCTGAAATAAGCCAAAGATGCATTTGTTCTTCATAATGCATGAGTCACGGATTTAGCCCATACACTGAGTTCATATTATTAAAACAACCACCTTACACCCATGTCTCCGTGCAGAGGCAGCTAAATCAGTAGGTGCTATTGTGGAGTAAGTGAAATGAATTTTAACTTTAGCATATGTGTCATTTCTTTTGAGTTGTCTAAACTTGGGTACAATTACTCATACTGAGCCAAGAGAATGAAGCAGGTTATTTCATGCCCTTTTAAAAAAGGTTGTAAAACTCTGATTTTTTTTTTTTTTTTTGGGACAGGGTCTTGTTCTATCATCCAGGCTGGGGTGCACTAATGAGATCATGGCTCACTCCAGCCTTGACTTCCCAGGCTCAACCGATCCTCTTGCTTCAGCCTCCCTATTGGCTGGGAATATAGGCGCAAGCCATCACCCCTGGCTAATTTTTGTACTTTTTGTAGAGATAGGGTCTAGTCATGTTGCCCAGGCTTGTTTCAAACTCCTGGGCTCAAGTGATCCTCTCGTCTTAGGCTCCCTAAGTGCTGGAATTATAAGTGTAAGCCACCGCACCTGGCCCAATTCTGATATTTTGTATTTCTTATATGTACAGTTGAATGAATAGTAAAGATTTAACATAGTATTAGAGCATCATAAGGTTAGAAACTATCAAGTAATAATAATCAACATATGATTAAAACATTTTTTTTTCTTGGAGACAGAGTATCTCTCTGTTGCCCAGGCTGGAGTACAGTGGTGCAATCTTGGCTGACTGCAACTTCTGCCTCCTGGGTTCAAGCGATTCTCCCGCCTCAACTTCCCAAGTAGCTGGGATTACAGGCGCCTGCCACTATGCCTGGCTAATTTTTGTATTTTTAGTAGAGATGGGTTTTCACTATGTTGGCCAGGGTTGTCTCAAACTCCTGACCTCAAGTGATCCTCCTGCCTCGGCCTCTGAATGCAGTCAAAGTGAATTGACCAATATTTTATAATACGCAATACAACTGGGTTATGAGAAAGATGATCACATAGTTGGATGTCATGGCCATATGAAAATACTAAAAAAGTTTATAAACACTTTCAGTTTTTGTGCTTTTCTCGTTGCAGCAACAAACAGTTCATCTACTGGCACTGATTGAGAGATCATACTTTTTTTTAAATAGGCAGGACCACTCTGAAACCATCTCAACAGCTGAAAAACTAACTTTTGTGGCTTTTTTTCCTTTTTAAATTCTTTTTGCTTATCAATGTTAGTGAACTTTTCAATACCCAATGAGAGGATTAAAGAAACTTCTTCATTCAAGGTAAACCACACTTTTTCCAATTTAGACATAAGGGAGAAATTATTTCTTCTAAGATCAACTTATAGAAGGTACATAAAGAAGGAAAAGAGAAAATAGAAAATATAACCCATAGCCAAGGAGAAAAAATGAGGTCAATGCTATGCTTAAAAGGAGGATTCATCCTGGTGCTACTTAAAGAAAAAAAAAATCGTAAAAATAAAAAAAAAGTAAGATTCATAAATAGTCAAAACCCATTTTCAGAGAAAACTATGAACTATGACTCTCATAAGATAGCTACAAAGTATTTGACTTGTAGAATTCTCATAGATGCAGACTGAAGACATCTATTTTTGTAGAATTGTTCTTTCTGGCACTATTCTTGATGCTTTGGCAAAAAGCATATTCACACAAAGTTTTTTTAAACTTGGGATGAAGTTAATGGAACATTTTGGCAAATGCAAAAAAACAGGGCATGAGACTCAAGAGATCAAATTTTACTTTTCCCTAGATACTTACTAAGGAGCAAAAGTCAAAAAATAAGAAAAGAACAAAGAATTAGAAACAAACTTAATTTTGTCTTTCTGAAGACACTAACTACATAGAAAAAAAAGTCAGATTCTAAAAGCTCAATTTCCCAGAAATGTCTGGAAGTAAACTATTCCTTAGTCAAATCGGAAATAATATTTTGTATTTCACTCACGATGCATTAAAGCATTTAAAAATGGAACCTACACATAGGTGACATTAATCAGCTCATGTTGGTGATTAGGAAGAAGAGGCAAGACTTTTTTCTTTTTTGAGACAGAGTCTCACTCCGTCGCCCAGGCTGGAGTGCAGTGGAGTGATCATAGCTCACTGTAGCCTTGACCTCTTGGGCTCAAGCAATCAAGATTCTGAGTGTTTTGGTTGTCTATTGTGGCATAATAGAGCACCTTCAAAAACAGTGGCTTAACACAATAACTATTCATTTGCTCATGACTCAGCAATCTAGGCAGCTGGGCAGCTCTGCTGGTCTTGCCTGGAAGTCTGTCATGCAGGTACCATCATCTGAGGGCTTGAATGGGACTGTAACATCCAAGACGGCTTTACTCTGCCACGTCTTGTGTGGTCTCACGTACTCCAGGACCGCTTTCTACATACCTTTTTTCCTCTAGCAGTAGTTGGACTTCCTCACAGCATGGAATCTGAGTTCCAAAAGGGAGGTTTTTTTTTTTTTTTTTTTTTTTTTCTTTTTTTTTTCTTTTAGACAGAGTTTCGCTCTTGTTGCCCAGGCTGGAGTGCAGTGGCGCAATCTTGGCTCACTGCAACCTCCGCCTCCTGGATTCAAGCGATTTTCCTGCCTCAGCCTCCCGAGTAGCTGAGATTACAGCCTCCGGCCACCATGCCTGGCTAACAAAAGGGAGGTTTCTAAGAGGACTAGAGTTTTTCTTTCTTTTTTTTTTTTTTTTTTTGAGACGGAGTCTGGCTCTGTCGCCCAGGCTGGAGTGCAGTGGCCGGATCTCAGCTCACTGCAAGCTCCGCCTCCCGGGTTTACGCCATTCTCCTGCCTCAGCCTCCTGAGTAGCTGGGACTACAGGCGCCCGCCACCTCGCCCGGCTAGTTTTTTGTATTTTTTAGTAGAGACGGGGTTTCACCATGTTAGCCAGGATGGTCTCGATCTCCTGACCTCGTGATCCGCCCATCTCGGCCTCCCAAAGTGCTGGGATTACAGGCGTGAGCCACCCCGCCCGGCCGAGGACTAGAGTTTTTCAAACCTCTGCTTGCATCATGCTAGCTAACATCCCATTTGCCAAAGCAAGTCATATGACCAAGGCCTGCCTCGGTGTGAGAAGGAACAACACAAGGGTATGAACTCTAAGGGGCATTGTTCATTGGGGGCAAACAATGTTAACAGTCTATCACACTAATAGGGAAATGTTGAAGGTTATACAAATGCAAGTTTGGTTTTTCTGAATAAGGCAGAATCAGATTACCTAGAAAACTATTTGATGTTTCAGAGTTGTGTAAAACAGCACCAGTCTTTGGGAATGTTCTTAATCGTTTGTGGGGCTATACAAACTCACAGATTAGACCAATCAAGCCAATTGATCAACCTATCCATATTGACTAAGCACCGACTGAGTAATTATCACTATGCAAAGTAGTGTGGAAGATGCATTTGTCTTGCATGCAGGGTACCTACAATGGAGGTGGAGAATATAAATAGTAAAATTAATGTTGGAAATACTGTAAGACAGAATACAACAAAGTGCTAAATTATATCGTATAGAATGTAAAGTAGTAAAGAATTTCAGACTTCTAGTCATGACCTATTCTGATGAGGCCTTCAACTCATGGAGACGTGGTCTAAGAGATGTAATAAGGCATTAATAATCCAAATCTGAGCATATACACTTGACTACAGCAACCATCTGGCTCTTCTGGTCCTTCTCTCAGGGACAGAAGACAATGGCCTCATGAACACAGAGATCAAGGGAAATCAGCTGCTTAAAGAAAGGTGATTAGACTTTCTCAAGCCTGATCCTTGTTCTTGGAGAAGACAGGGCTCTTGTAACTCAATTTTTCAGTATCTCCCTGGTCTTCCTTGTCTTTTGTAACCAACAATGTGGCCATGGGCAACAATCAACTGCACTGGGAAAGGATGACAGCTGAAGAGTTGTGCAGAATGGGAGGAGAAGTAACGGCATTTGGAGCAGCAAATCCTCCCAGATGTGAGGTACTGAAGACCAGGGAAGAAAGAACACCGCCTCTTTTCTAGGCTACGCTGCTTCTTTCATACCATAAACATTTAAGTAGCTACTTGTGTGCTAGACATTCTGCTAGATCACAGGGCTACAAAATAAATGAAACATGGTGCCTGCCCCAAAGAGTTCATGGTCTAGTAAGTAGGCAGATAAAGGCACTACCAGGGAGCCCTGAATAATATGTTATGTGAGCACAATGGCAGGAGTGGCCAACTCTGAGAATGAGGGGAGAGTCTGGGGCAGGGCCAGGGAGAGCCTACTGTATTAGTCAGGGTTCTCCAGAGAAACAGAAGTGTGTGTATGTGTGTGTGTGTGTGTGCATGTATGTGTGTGTGTGCACATGTATGTGTGTGTGTATATATATGTATATATATACACTCTTCTGTATAAAAATAATAAACCTATCTATCTAAATCCACATATATGGATTTATTATAGGAATTGGCTCATGCATTATGGAGATCAGAAAGTCCCTCACTATTCCACCTGCAAGCTGGAGAACCAGGGAAGCTAGTGTGTGATTCAGTCCAAGTCCAAATTTCTGAGAACCAGGGGAGCCAACTGTGTAACTCTCTTCAAGACCAAAAGCCTGAGAATAGGGTGACAGTGAGAAGTCACTGGTGTAAATCCTGAGTCTGAAGGTTGCAGAACCAGGAGCTCTGATGTCTGAAGGCAGAAGAGAATGGATGACTCAGCTCAAGAAGAGACAACACGGTCACCTTTCTTTTGCATTTCTGTACTATCTGGGCCCTCAATGTATTGGATGGTGCCTGCTCACATGCGTGAGGGCAGATCTTCTTTACTCAGTCTACTGTTTTAAATGTGAACCTCTTCCAGAACCATCCTCACAGGCACACCCAGAAATAAGGCTTTACCAGCTGTCTGGGCATCCCTTAGCCCAGTCAAGCTGACATGTAAAATTCACCATCATATCTGCCAAATGAGGCAATGCCCGAAGTGAATGGTTTGGGGTGATACAAGTGGCCAAAATGGAGAAGGGCAACCCTAGGAGAGGCATGGCCATGTGCAAAGCCATGATGACACATTGTGGGATGGGGAATAGTTTGGCAAAACTGGAAAGTAGGGTACAATGCAGGCAGGTGAAGAATATAGGGCAGAAGAAGGCTAAAGTCAACATATGAACGCTTCTACAAAACGACTTTATTCTAAGTGGAAGAAACATTAAATGGTGTTAAGCACAGGAGAGATATGATCAAATTTACATTATAGAAATGCACTGTTCCATAGAACTTTCAGCAATGATAAAATGTTCTGTAATCTTTTCTATTGAACATGATAACCAATAAACACATGAGGCTGCTGAGCACTTGAGATGTGGCCAGTGTGACAGAGGAATGGAATTTTTAAATTTTTAAATTTAAATTTAGATATCCAGATGTGGCTCTTGGCTGTCATATTGGACAGGTTGACTCTAGAAAAATCCCTCTGGCAGCCATATGGAAAATGGATTGGATGAGGACAAGACTGGAAGAAGATAGAGGACTTGGTAACAATTCAGGTGAGAATTAGTATCAGATTAAAGCTGAAGCCATGAGAATGGATTGAGAAGACTGACTTGAGAACTACTTAGGAAATGAAAGGGACAGAATTTGATATCTCATTTGACATGAGGAGGCAGCCCTGATCATGAGAAGAAGAGTGGTATTAGGGGTAGGGACAAAGAAGTACACTGAGGAGGATGAGGAGGCCGAATCTATAGGCTGCAAAAGCCAAGCAGTCGAACTTGGATTGACACGGTAGGCTGGAGGAGGAGGTGGTAACACATACATCTTTGTCTGGCATATCACGCTGCTCTTTCTTTAATGCACAGGACGGATTGTATGGACGAGACAATGGAGGCAGAGAAAGCAGTAGGGAAGCTATAGAGATAATTCTGGCATGGTTGAGTGTGGTCTGGACTAAGGTCAGACTAAGCAGGAGGGTAGATACCTGGGTGAATTCAGGCTAATAGTGAACAATGTCATTTGAGCATAAACGATTATGGAAAGAGAACAGTCAATGAGAAATCCATGTTTCTAATCTGATAGGTGAAAGGGAAAGGAAAAGTGAATTAATGATTGTTAAGAGCCTGTGAATTAGGCACTGTGCTCGATACTTTCACAAAAGTGTCATCTTTGGGATATTGGACAAATTGGTGGTGTCACTGATGGAAATGGATGGGCCCAAAAGGGAGCATAGTTAGGAAGTTCCACTGAATATATTTTTTGCATTTTATTTATTTATTTTTTTCATTGAAAGATACTCAGATATTTTCTGTATTTTAAATTAAATCAAATTTTTTTAGAGACAGGGTTTTATTATGTTGCCCAGGTTGGTCTCGAACTCCTGGGCTCGAGCAATCCCTTCAGCCTACTCCCTGCTTCCCAGAGTGCTAGGATTACAGGCATGAACCAGCGTGCCCAGTCCTGGTCTCTCTCTCTCTTTTTCTTGTTTTTTAGATGGAGTTTTGTTCTTGCCACCCAGGCTGGAGTGCAACTTCTGTCTCCCGGATTCAAGCTAGTCTCCTGCCTCAGCCTCCCGAATAGCTGGTATTACAGGTGCATGGCACCTTGCCTAGTTAATTTTTACATTTTTAGTAGAGACGGGGTTTCACCATGTTGGTCAGGCTGGTCTCGAACTCCTGACCTCAGGTGGTCTGCCCGCCTCAGCCTCCCAGAGTGCTGGGATTACAGGTGTGAGCCACTGCAGCTGTCCAGCCCTGATGACGTTTCATTGACTCAAAACTTAGTCATATGACTAAGTTACTTAGATGCAGTAACTACTTAGATGCAGGTAGTACTGGGAAATGTAGTCTTAGAGCAGGCAGCCACCTCTCAGGAACTCTGTACTGCGCCAATCCTTGCTGGGTATACCGTTGACTCTGTCCCATTCCCATGTACTCCACCTCTTCAGGGCCACACATGTAGCATATTCATATTTTCCAGTTGTTTTACATGCTGGGAGCAACCATGCTCTGGCTATCTAAACTGCTACCCTCAAAATCTTCTGAAATTTACTTCTAGAAAAAACACATTGAATGAGATAAAGAAATAAATAACAAGTCCCACAGACTAATTAGGTCATCAATAAATCAAGAGTAAAAATGTAGAGAATTGGGGAAGTTGGATCTACATTGCCTTCTTAAGAAGTGCGTGTTGAAGGAAGCACCTCTATTTGTTCTTTGAACTGCTCAGCATGATGTGGGCTGTTACAGAGCATGAAATGGTGAGAGATTTCAGTTGTATGGTCTACAAAATTGTCTGTTAGCCCAATATTCTAGGGCTCAAGTGAAATTAATTCAATCTGAATTCTGACAGGTATTTACCAACCTGCTGCGTTGTATAAAGTGTTTCTATGGAAATCTTAAAGGAGAAAAAGAAAAAAAGAAAAAATCCCTGGGCCAGCCCCTGTCCTCAAAGAGTCTAGAGCTTTTATTGTTAAATAGACCTTTATTGAACCCGTTTTTGTCAAATTCTTACAAAATGCATGTCTCTGAAGTGATGTATTTTGGACATAGAAACAACATGCTGCGTAGCAGGGTGTGGTGGCTGATACCTGCAATCCCAGCACTTTGGGAGGCCAAGGAAGGAGGATTGCTTAAAGCCAGGAGTTCAAGACAAGCCCTGGCAACATAGCAAGACCCTGTCTCTAAAATAAATAAATAAATAAATAAATAAATAAATAAATGAAATAAAATATTTACTGGACATGGTGGTGCATACCTTTAGTCCCAGTTACTTGGTAGGATTGCTTGAGCCCAGGAATTTGAGGCTGCAGTGAGCCATGATCACACTCCTGTACTCTATCTAGCCTGGACAACAGAGCAAGACTCTGTCAGGGAGAAAAGAAAGAAAGAAAGAAAGAAAGAAAGAAAGAAAGAGAGAGAGAGAGAGAAAGAAAGAAGGAAGGAAGGAAGGAAGGAAGGAAGGAAGGAAGGAAGGAAAGGAAGGAAGAAAGAAAGAAAGAGAAAGAGAGAGAGGGAGGGAGAGAGAGAAAGAAAGGAGAATGTGAGAGAAAGAAAGAAGGAACAAAAGAAGAAAGAAAGAAAGAAGAGAGAGAGAAAGAAAGAAAAGAAAGAAAGAAAGAAAGAAAGAAAGAAAGAAAGAAAGAAAGAAAGAAAGAAAGAAAGAAAGAAAAAGAAAGAAAGAAAGAAAGAGGCAATGCAGTATGGTTGAGCACTAGGTGTTGACATATTTTTACCCTGCTGGCAGTGGTACCTCCTGTGGACTCGAATTCTTAAACTTAGGGCAACTAAAGAGGGGAAAATATGAAAATAATGCAAAAAGATATTTTACAGACTGATTTCTAATTTTCACTCAAAAATCTTTTCCAAATTTTGAGTCAGAGTTCATGTTAAGAGAGTGAAGTCTCTATTCCTTAAATCTCCACTAAGGCTGAAGCAAGATGATTTAATTACTCACTACTTTATTTTTGCTCATTTGCAAAATGAGAATAATGGCTTTCAACCACTTACCTTGCAGGGTAGCTCTGGGCTGACAGAACAAAAAAGGCATTGCAAAGACAAGGTACTATTACATAGGTGTAGGCTTTCCTTTATCCTAGAACTACCGCTAGTAGTAACAGACACCTGAGGTGGAAAAAAAAAAATCCTCCTTAATAACAAATGTATAAAATAACTTGCTCTGCCCAGCTGTGTATTTCACAGAAAGGCCAAATGGGACTGTGTGAAACAAGAGCTGGTGAGAAAATTCATGCAATTAGAATGTGAATTTTTGAAGCTTTTTAACTTAACAGCTATAAAATAAAAATAGAAATGGTGTCTTGCTGTGTTGGCCAGGTTGGTGTTGAATTCCTGGCCTCAAGCAATCCTCCCATTTTGGCCTCCCACAGTGCTAGGATTACAGGTGTGAACCACCTCACCCAGCCTGGAATGTGAATTCTTCATAGGGGGTTTGACAGAGTTAACTACCAGGGAGTGCCCTAACAGGAGGTACCATTGTCAAGGTTCTGATGAAAGCTGGAATCTGCTTGCAGTGAGCAAAAACACTTGGTATAATCAGGCTGAGAATTCTCCTCTGGTTTGGTTAACACTGGGGTTTCTGAGCTCAGAAGATAAACCAGACAGAGGCCATGGCCAAGAGAGTCTCCCTCCTTTACAAGAAGTCCTTAGATGAGGGGAGCTGGAACAGGGAGGTCCACACTTTAAAGAGAGGTGGAGATGTGCTCTAATCCCAGGCAGGCACATAGCTGGGTTCTGGACACCATCTCACGGTAATGAGGGCTGAGCAAGTGAACAAGTCCTTAACCTTGACTGTCTTGTCTAGAAACAAAAGTGGGTGATCTTAGATTTGTGTTTCCTGACGCCCAGGGGTCTAGGGGTAATTCTCAGTTTTCAAAATGATTAATAGAAACCTTGCCTTTATTTAGAATCTGACAACATAGGCTAAAGCAAGCACACTATCTTCACTCTGAACTGGAATGATTTCAGCTCTGTGTAGTCATGCTAATTGTTTCATGTTAACCAAAAGCCTACATTTCCACAATGACGTAGATATTTAATAACATAGAAAAATGCTTGTTAAGAAATACCCTTGGTGAAACTTTCTTTTTTTTTTTTTTGGAGATGGACTCTCACTCTGTCACCCAGGCTGGAGTACAGTGGCGCAATCTAGGTTCACTGCAACCTATGCCTCCTGGGTTCAGAATTGCTGAGGCAGCAATTCTCCTACCTCAGCCTCCTGAGTTGCTGGGACAACAGGCGCACGCCGCCACACCCAGCTAATTTTTTGTATTTTTAGTAGGTATAGGGTTTCACTGTGTTGCCCAGGCTGATCTCGAACTCCTGAGCTCAGGCAACCCGCCCTCCTCGGTCTCCCAAAGTGCTTGGATTACAGGTGTGAGCCACTGTAGAAAAGTAACCAAAAAAAAATTTTTTTTTTCTTGGATGGTAGAATTGCAGGGTTCCAAAAGATGCTTTCCATCTTAGGGTTTGCAATGATGCTAACAAATTGGGCGGCAGAACTTTACTCATCGTCTAGTTTCCTCTGGTTTTCGATGTACCTTGCTGGGTGTGTATCATTACAACAAGTAGAAATGCCTTTAGTCTTTTGGTTTTGTTTGTATTCTTTTGGTTGCTGTTGGTGATCCACACACTGCTGTTGGCTTAGCATGATGTTATTGTTTTCTCTGCTAAATGATGATGACATAGGTTAATTTCTGCAACCTGATTGATTATTAAGTGAAACCAAGCCAGTAACAAGTCATAGTTTAACCACGCAATTGAAAAAAGAACAGTAATAATGAGCAGGACCCGGGGTTTCTGATCCCAGTTCATATTCCTAGGAGAACTTGAGAGGAGAGACGGGAAGAGCTGCCATATTGGGGAGCGAGTAGAAAAGGAGGAGAAAACCTATGTTTTGACTAAAAGGAAGAGTAGCCATGAGTATAATGTTAGGTCAATCACTGTATTAAAGGGACGTTATTGTGTTTGTTATGCCGTTGTAAGACACAGTGAGTTTATCGCCCATGCCTGTCTAGGTTCTTGGCTCTAAGGACATTCTTTTTAACAACAGCATGCATGGCAAGTTCCACTTCCATCTTAAGATTTGAAGGATGTAGCTCTGCTTGAATCACTTCTGAAGTATTGGGATGTCAGCCAAACCCCAAATTCACTTGTGTGAGTTTGGATTTGTTTGCACCCAACAATGCATGTATGTCCCACCCTCCCTTTTAGGGCGAAGTAAACCTCTTGTGCTTGGGACATATCTGTAGCTTTTACACCACAGGTGGGCCTCACCCAGGTGTTTTCCTTTTGTCCTCTCAGAGTCCTCCTAGAAGCACAACTGAGAATCAGATGTCTTGGGTCCAGCTGATTATTCCTGTTTTTCTTGAAAGATGGGCAAGTCATTTAATTTCTTTAAGCATTCTCTTTCTACATTAAAACATGACAGCCCCAGCCAGGTGCAGTGGCTCATGCCTGTAAACCCAGCACTTTAGGAGGCCAAGGCAGGTAGATTGTTTGAGTCCAAGAGTTTGAGATTGGCCTGGGTAGCGTGGCAAAACGGTGTCTCTACCAAAAATACAAAAAGTTATCTGGGTATGGTTGTGCACACCTGCAGTACCAGCTACTTGGAAGGCTGAGGCCAGAGGATCACTTGAGTCTGGGAGGTGGAGGTTGCAGGGAGCTGAGATTGCACCACTGCACTCCAGCCTGGACAATGAGTGAGACCCTATCTCAAAAACAACAATAAGCCGGGCGCAGTGGCTCAAGCCTGTAATCCCAGCACTTTGGGAGGCCAAGACGGGAGGATCACGAGGTCAGGAGATCGAGACCATCCTGGCTAACACGGTGAAACCCTGTCTCTACTAAAAAATACAAAAAAACTAGCTGGGCGAGGTGGCGGGCGCCTGTAGTCCCAGCTACTCGGAGGCTGAGGCAGGAGAATGGTGTGAACCCGGGAGGTGGAGCTTGCAGTGAGCTGAGATCCGGCCACTGCACTCCAGCCTGGGCGACAGAGTGAGACTCCGTCTCAAAAAAAAAAAAAAAAAACCAAACCAAAACAAAACAAAAAAACAACAATAAAAACAAAAACGTGACAGCCCCATTTTGCCTTAAAAATATGTGTGCCTTATATTTGCTGCTTTAATGTCTCAAAGCACTTGCTCATAACATTCCTTCATTTAAACTTCGGAACAGCCTTCTTCCTCCCACCCACCGAAGTGTCCTCATTCTCATTACTCATCTTTATATCTCTGGTATCCAGGCCTGTGGAGCGTAGTTGTTTCCTGGATGTTTGTTTTAGACATATAATCTTTAGAGAGATGACTCTACTAGCAAATATTAACTTTAGATATGTAGCTTTTATTTGATCATCTTTATAGCTGTTCTCAGTGGGCAAATACACTTATTGTACTTTGACATCACAAAGTTATTTTTAAACTGCAATGACAACAAGAAGTCATTGATATCACTTATCCTCTGACTAGGGAATGTAATAAAACACATTACAGAGAAATATTGTCATTGTATACAGTACAATAAATTTGTATGTCATGCTGTTAAGTGTTGCCGTTTATAGCAAAATATGAAGCCCTGTAAGGACAAAGCCTTGATTTGAATCCAGGGATGGTCATAGCTGCTGCCAAGGTTTCTGATAGCATCACAACATCTCAGCAAAAGGACTTGGCAGTGTGGAAGAGTTACTGGCCAGGGCAGAAAACAGCTTTTTAAATTTAGACTTTGCTTTCACTTTCACATGTTTATAAAGTAGTTTTGGAATCTTAGCCATTTGTTGAATGCTTTCCTACAAATAATCTTGTCTGAGAGGACTTTAAAAAGTATATAAAATCTTTCTCACTTTTTTTTTTTTTTTTTTTTTTTTTGAGTGGGAGTCTCGCTCTGTCACCCAGGCTGGAGTGCAGTGGCGCGATCTCGGCTCACTGCAAGCTCCGCCTCCTGGGTTCACGCCATTCTCCTGTGTCAGCCTCCCGAGTAGCTGGGACTACAGGCACCCGCCACCGCGCCCGGCTAATTTTTTGTATTTTTAGTAGAGATGGGGTCTCACCATGTTAGCCAGGCTGGTCTCGATCTCCTGATCTCATGATCCGCCCGCCTCAGCCTCCCAAAGCACTGGGATTACAGGCATGATCGACCGCACCCAGCCCTTTCTCACTTTTTATCAATCTTCTTTCATCAATTTAGGTGGGACCATGTCACTTGGGGCAGGACTATTAGAGTCAGTGCTGGGTACTCATTCAGTTGATTTAATAGAATATTTTGAAGGTTTTTATTAGGACAAAAGTAATATAGTTTCATTCTTGGAGAAATTAAAAAACATAGGCAAGCAAAAAGAAGGAAATAAACAACAACAACAAAAATCCCCTTTCTCCATCCTATCTATCCACTTGAATATACTATTGTAAAGCTTTCCAAAATTCTGGCCAGGCGCAGTGGCTCACGCCTGTAATCCCAGCACTTTGGGAGGCCAAGGCGGGTGGATTACTTGAACTCAGGAGTTTGAGACTGGCCTGGGCAACATGGCGAAATCCCATCTCTACAAAATTGATGATGATAATAATAATAATAATAATAATAAAGAAAATTACCCAGGCATGGTGGCACATGCCTGTAGTCCCAGCTACTCGGGAGGCTGAGGTGGGAGAATCACTTGAGCACCAGAGGTTGCCGCTGCTGTGAGCCATGATTGTGCCACTGCACTCCAGCCTGGGCAACAGAGTGATACCTTGTCTCAAAAAAAAAAGAATTATTTGTCTGCTTTCACACACATGCGTGCGCGCGCATACACACACACACACGCACACTCTTATACATTTCTTTTTTTTTTTTTGAGACAGAGTTTTGCTCTTGTCACCTAGGCTGGAGTGCAGTGGTGTGATCTCAGCTCACTGCAACCTCTGCCTCCTGTGTTCAAGTGATTCTCCTGCCTCAGCCTTCCTAGTAGCTGAGATTACAGTCACGTGCCACCATGCCCTGCTAATTTTTGTAGTTTTAGTAGAGACAGGGTTTCACCATGTTCGCCAGGCTGGTCTCCAACTCCTGACCTCTGGTGATCCACCCGCCTCGGCCTCCCAGAGTGTTAGGATTACAGGTGTGGGTCACCACACCTGGCCACATTTCTTATGTTTAGTAGATATTTCAGTTCTGCAAAAATCCTTAATAACAGCTTTAAGATACAATTTACATACCATAAATCCATAAAGTGCACCATTCAGTGGTTTTCAGTACCACTTGGTTTTTTGGTGATGTTCTAATTCCAGAACATTTTTCTCCAAAAAGAAACTCTGTGTCCAATAGCAGTCACTCCCCATACAATACGTGGTCTTTTTGGTCTGACTTCTTTCACCTACTATAATGTTTTCAAGGTTCATCCATGTTGTAAGCATGGATCAGAACTTCATTTCTTTTTATGTGTGATAGATATTCCACTGTATGGATATACCAAATTTTGTCTATCTATTCATCAGTTGGTGAACATTGGGTTGTATTCATATTTTGATTATATGACTAATGCTGCTATGAACATTTATGTACAAGTTTTTGTGTGGATCTATGTTTTTTGTTCTCTTGAGTATGTTCTTAGGATTGGAATTGCCAGATCACATGGTCATGTTATGTTTAAGTTTTTGAGGAATTGCCAAAGTGTCTGCACCATTTTACATTCCCATCAGTAATCTGTGAGGGCTCCAATTTCTCCACATCCTCACAAATACTTGTTATTATCTATCTTTTTGATTATAACTATCCCAGTCTGTGTGAAGTAGTATCTCATTGTGGTTTTGGTTTGCATTTTCCTGATGGCTAATGATGGTGAGCATCTTTCCATGGTCATGCTTATCAACCATTTTTATATTTGCCCACTACTTTTTAAAAAATAGTTGAGTTGTAAGAGTTTATTCTGGATATGAATTTCTAATTAGAAATATGATTTGCAAATATTTTCTTCTATTTTGGAGATTGTCTTCTACTTTTTTTTTTTTTTGAGATGGATTCTCACTCTGTCTCCCAGGTTGGAGTGCAGTGGTACAATCTCAACTCCTTGCAACCTCTGCCTCCTGGGTTCAAGCGATTCTCCTGCCTCAGCCTCCCTAGTAGCTGGGATTTCAGGTGTGCGCCACCATTCCCAGCTAATTTTTGTATTTTTAGTAGAACATTTTGCCATGTTGGCCAGGCTGGTCTTGAACTCCTGACCTCAGATGATCAACCCACCTCGGCCTCCCAAAGTGCTGGGATTACAGGCATAAGCCACTGTGCCTGGCCATCTTTCACTTTCTTGAGGGTGCCTTGGAAGCACAAAAGTTTTAAAATTTGATAAGTTTCAAATTACCTTTTTCTGGTTTTGTTTTGTTGTGTGTGTGTGTGTGTGTGTGTGTGTGTGTGTGTGTTTTGAGACAGATTTTCGCTCTGTCGCCCAGGCTGGAGTACAGTGCCGTGATCTTGGCTCACTGCAACCTCCGCCTCCAGGGTTCAAGCAATTCTCCTGCCTTGGCCTCCGGAGTAGCTGGGATTACAGGCATGTGCCACCATGCGCTGCTAAGTTTTGTATTTTTAGTAGAGATGGGGTTTCATAGTGTTCCGCAGGCTGGTCTTGAACTCCTGACCTCAGGTGATCCACCCACCTTGGCCTCCCAAAGTACTAGGATTACAGGCATGAGCCACTGTGCCCGGCCCAATTTATCTTTTTCTTTTGCTGCTTGCGCTTTTGATATCATAGCTAAGACAGCATTGCTAATCCAAAGTCATGAAGATTGACTCCTATGTTTTTCCCTTAGAATTTTATAGTTTTAGCTTTATAGTTTTATAGTTTAGCTCTCTAAATGTAAAATTTAGAGATCTTAAATCCATTCTGAGTTAATTTTTGTATATAGTATGAGGTGGGGATCCTACTCAATTCTTTTGGGATATCCAGTTTTCCCAGCAGCATTTATTAAAAATATTATTCTTTTCCCATTGAATAGTCTTGGCACCCTGTTGAAAATCCAGTGACCGTAAATGTAAGGGTTTATTTCTGAGCCCTCAATTCTAGTCCATTGATCTATGTTTATCCTTATGCTGGTACTACACTGTCTTGATACCTGTAGTTTTGTATTAAGTTTGAAAACTAGGAAGCGTGAGTCCACTGACTTCATTCTTTTTCAGAACTGTTTTGGCTTTTCTAGGTCTCTTGCATTTCCACATGAATTTTAGGATCAGCTTGTCAATTTCTGCAAAAAAAAAAAAAAAAAAAAAAGTTGGGATTTTGATCCCTATCAAAATCCATTGTGTTGTACTGTAGGTTGCTTTAGGAAATATTGCCATCTTCACAATATTGTCTCCTAATCCATGAACATGGGATACTTTTCCACTTATTTAGGTCTTTTAACATTTCTTTCAAAGAGGTTTTGCAATTTTTATTGTACAAATATTGCATTCCTCTAATAACTTAGAGGGCCTAAGTGGGTTCTGTTTTAGTAGGGTGTTCTCCATATAAGACCAAACATCAGACCGGGAGGCGGGGGTGGGGGGTCTCCTCTGTTCTGCGGTCAGCACTGCAGGTGGCGTACCTCACTCAATCTCTCTTAGCTTATCTGTAAAATTTAGCAGATTAGCCATCTAAAGGATTTCCTCTAAGATTTGTTTCCAGGTTGGCAAATTACAACTTGCATTATTGGCTGTCTTTTAAATATGTACGTTCCACCACTCCCAGTTCCCTGGCTCAGCCTGTGGCTGCAGTGCCACAGGGATCCTAGGTGCACAGTGTTGAGGAGTTGATGGATCAACTCTTGGCTGGGAAATCGAAATGTCTTTGATGTGAGTTCTGTAGGTAGTGGCAGTTTCCTCTGCTCTCAACCAAATTCGTTTGCAAGCCTCCTTTACTCCTAGGTCACAGGTGGCTTTTCTGGCTTTGACCTGAGCGGTGAGTATCCAGCGAGGAGAACAATCTAATTAATTTCTGTCCTGGCGCCTGGGGGTTTCGAAGATCCCAGGCTCCCGCTCCGGCCGCCTGGGTGGGAGCCCAGGAACGCCTCTCCCATTCCCCGCCCGCGAAGTTTGCAGCGCGCCTCGCGCGGGAGAGACGCCGTCTGCTGGCCCGCGGCTGAGCGCTGTCAGTTCCTGATCCGGCGGGTGCCCGCTCCAGCCGCGGCAGGTTCCCGAGCTGAGCGGCTACCCCCACGCCGCGGGCTTCCAGCGCGTGGAGCAAGGGGAGCGGCCCCGGCGCCGCCCATACCCCCGGCTGCACTAGTCCTGGCGCTGTAGGTCCGGGAGGCGCGGGCGGAGAGCGGCGGTGCCCCCGAGCCCCTCTGCGGAAGGCGCAGGCGGGAGGATCCTGCGCGGCGGGATGGCGGCGGCCGCGCGGCCTCGGGGTCGGGCACCGGGGCCAGTCCTGCAGCCGACGCCGCTGCTGCTGCTGGTGCTGCAGCTGCTGCCAGCCTGGGGGGCGACCGCTCGGGATCCCCGGGCCGCGGCCGGGCTCAGCCTTCACCCGCCTTACTTCAACCTGGCCGAGGCAGCGAGGATTTGGGCCACCGCCACCTGCGGGGAGAGGGGACCCAGCGAGAGGCGGCCCCGGCCCGAGCTCTACTGCAAGTTGGTCGGGGGCCCCACCGCCCCAGGCAGCGGCCACACCATCCAGGTGAGGGCCTCGGAGAGAGCCGGGGTGGGCGCGCCTTCTCCTTCCCGCGCCGGCCAGACACCCGGAGAAGGGAACGGGCACCTTCCCCACGCGCGCTAGTGGTTCCGAGCGACCGGGAAGGGCAGCCCCCATCCCCGCACGCGAGGGCCCACAACCCAGGAGCGATCCCGTGGAGCACCGCCTCGGCACCACCCGCCCAAGGCCAGGAGGGGGAAGCACGCGAGGTGACCGGAGGCTGTGGTCAGGCTCGGGCAGGTGGAGGGGAAAGTGTGAGGTTGCGCTCTAAGAGATGCAGGCGCCTCGGCCCTTCCCGCCTCCGTTATCCACGGAGCGTGCCGCCAGGCTTGAGTCCCCAAGGGTTCAGGGGCGCCTCCTGCCCCACCTCCCGTACCTTATTCGGAGGAGCTGGTAGCAGTTACCTTCTGTGTTGTATTTTAAGAGAGAATTTTTAGGTTACAACAGCGGTATCACTTTGATGTTACTGAAAAGATTCACTTCACTGCACTGTCTGAAGTGCCACCATCCACTCGGGGCGAATGAGACCTTAGGCAGACAAAGATAGAAATGGCTCTCAGAGATCCGAGCCTCACCGCGAACAGCTGGGGCAAACGACATTGAGGTGCAGGTTAAGCAGCATCTTGCAGTGCCTGGCCCTTATTCACAGGTCTCGCTCTGTGGCCAGGCTGGAGTGCAGTGGTGCGATCACAGCTCCCTGCAGTCTCGAACTCCTGGGCTCAAGGGATCCTCCCGCCTCAGCCTTGGGAGTAACTGGGACTACAGGAGTGCAATTGCCTGGCATTTTTTTTTTTTTTTTTTTTTTTTTTTTTTTTTTTTTTTTGAGACAGAGTCTCGCACTGTCGCCAGGGCTGAAATGCAATGGTGCGATCTCGGCTCACTGCAATCTCTGGCCTGGCAAATATTTATTTATTTATTTATTTATTTTTCTGTAGAGACAGAGTCTGGCTATTTGGCCCAAGCTGGTCTCAAACTCTTAGCCTCAAGCTGTCCTTCTGCCTTGACCTCCCAAAGGGTCAGCAGAATTTGAATCCAGTCCTGACTTTGAATCCTCGACACTAAGCCCAAATTGTCTCCTTCTTCTGCAAAGTATTGTTGAGGATGTTGAGGAATAGGAAGTGTAGTGGGAAGAGGGAGTGATTTTGGAGCTTGGGTTCCAAAAAAGCAAGGCTGTCATTGGGTGACTAGATTAGTGCTTTAGAAACTCTTTTGACCATGCACTTCCATAAATGACAAGTTCTTGAATGTGTAGTGCCATATGTGCTTATTTACTTATAAACTACATGCATGTATTAACATATTGATATGTGTTGTGCATATTTTAAAACATGCAAAAAGAGAAATCTAAAAGATACAATAACAATGATGAAAATACTTTTTACCACATTTATATATTATGTATATTATAAAACATGCAAGAAATGAAACTAAAAATATAAAATAACAATGATGAAAATACTTTTAACAGTCCCAAATAATTTTACTTTCTCTATTTTATGAGTGTGTGTTTATAAACACACAAATATGCAAATGTAATTGTGTGTATAATTATTTTTGAGAAATTTAGTTTAGCTCTTATAACAACTCAGTTTTTAATTTAATTTTAGTTTTGAGACAGGGTCTCGGTCTGTCACCCAGGGTGGAGTACAGTGGTGCTATCTTGGCTCACTCCAGCCTCCACCTCCCAGGCCCAGGTAATCCTCCCACCTCAGCCTCCCAAGTAACTGAGACTACAGGCACACACCACCACGTGTAGCTAATTTTTGTATCTTTTGTAGAGACAAGGTTTTGCCATGTTGGCCAGACTGGGCCTGAACCCCTGGGCTCAAGTGATCTGCCCACCGTGGCCTCCCAAAGTGCTGGGATTATAGGCATGAGCCACTGCACCCAGTCTGATTTTATGTTATACTTGATTTTAGTGGTTGTTATAGCTGAAAAGATACCTCAAAAAATATGTAGATTCAAATGGAAGAACTGCATTGACCAATCACATAATTTACAGAGTTCAGTGCAAAGTGGAAATGTAGAACCCTCGTTAAAAAATTATTTTAAATATGAAGATGGTGACAGCACAGCATTGAAGTAAGTGAGGAGCCCTTCAAAGTGTAGGGCCCCACATGACTGTACAGGTCTTTGCTGTCTAAGCTCACTAAATCATGGTACTATAGCGCTAGCTCTGCCCCATCCTTCAGTTAGCCTAAACATTTTTAGAAGTAGAAACTTGGCCAGTAATTGTTCACTTCCAAGTTGTATTCAGCACTTCCTAGTAGAAAGGTATTACATTTTGATTTTTTTTTATTTTATTTTGAGGCAAAGTCTCTTGTCTCTCCCAGGTTGTAGTGCAGTGGTGCGGTCTTGGCTCACTGCAACCTCCGCCACCTGGGTTCAAGCAATTCTGCCTCAGCCTCCCAAGTAGCTGGGATTACAGGCACCTGCCACCATGCCCGGCTAATTTTTGTATTTTTAGTAGAGACGGGGTTTCACCATGTTGGCCAGGCTGGTCTCAAACTCCTGACCTCAGGTGATCCACCCACCTTGGCCTCCCAAAGTGCTAGAATTACAGGCATGAGCCACCGCACCCAGCCCATTTTGATGTTTTAAACAATAGATTCAAGACTCGTTGTAAATCTTTTGTCGGAAAATATTAATGTTAGAAATTTTTTTTTCCATGAGAAAAGACTTATTTCTGTCATTCTGATGCTTGTTTTCTATATGCCTTATATATTTTTTGGCTACTCTCAATTCTTCTATTATTGTCTTCTGGTTTAATTGATTTTTACCATTTTAATTCCTCATTTCCTTTTCTATATATATTTAAGTTTTTTTAGTACTTATTCTAAGGATTACAATTAATATCCTAAATATATAACAATCCAGTTTGAACTGATACTAGCTTAACTTCGATAGCATCCCGAGTTTTGCTTCTATGTAACTCTGTCCTTTATGTTATTGTTGCAAATTACATCTTTATACATTGTTGTTCATTATTATAAATTTATGATTATTGTTATTATATATGCATTTGTCTTCTAAATAATATACAAAAAAACAGTTAAAAACCAAAAATATGGCGAGGCATGGTGGCTCACGCCTGTGATCCCAGCACTTTGGGAGGCCGAGTCGGGCGGATCGCCTGAGGTTGGGAGTTCAAGACCAGCTTGGCCAGCATGGTGAAACCCTGTTTCTGCTGAAAATACAAAAATTAGCCGGGTGTGGTGCAGGCGCCTGTAATTCCAGCTACTGGGGAAGGTGAGGCAGGAGATTCGCTTGAACCCGGGAGGCAGAGGTTGCAGTGAGCTGAGATCGCGCCATTGCACTCCAGCCTGGGCAACAAAGCAAGACTCCATCTCAAAAACAAAACAAAACAACCCCAAAATACAATAATACTGGTTTTTATGTTTACATATGTAGTACCTATACTGCTGTTCTTTCTTAGTATGGCTTTGCATCACTGTCTAGTGTCTTTTCATTTCATCTTGAATGACTCCTTTTAGCATTTCTTGTAGAGTAGATCTGCTAGCAGGATTCCCTCAGCTCTTGAGAGTGAGACTCTGTCTCAAGGAAAAAAAAAGAAAAGAAATGTACAGTGCATTATATACTGAACACGTTTGGCATGCTAAACAATCCACTGGCATACAGACTTCTATAGCCTTTTATATTACATAAATAGTAACTTGTTTTAGTACTTTTTAATAACTAGATATTATTTGTTTAAAGATACTTTGTTATCAGCTCAAATAACATTTTGGGGGGAGATTTTAATTTTTAAGGTTAATTTAGTGGCAATAATACATTTTTCCAGATCATATATTTATTCCTGGTTGTAATTTAGGCATTTTTGAAACCTGTGTTAACCTCAGCATTCTGGAACCACTTGCCTAGTTAGGAAAAGATTTACTAAGTGGCACCTGACTGGTCTAAGTCAATGGACCTGCCTGTGGTTGTGCTATATACGTGGATTCCTGGTCAAGTGGGTGAGTGGGGCCGCCTGGGCAGGGCTGCATCTGCTCACAAGCAGGGAGTCTTTTTCTGCTTTGCAGTAAAGAACTGTTTGAATGAGGTAGTAGGGCACTGATTAGATCCCTCATGTCAACAGGGTGGAAACTGCCCTGAGAAAAGCCAGCTTCTTGAGTCCCATGTGTCCTGCCAGTTTCTCAGTGTCAAAAACATATTATATTCCCTCAGTGGTTCTCCCATCCTAGAAGCTCAGAAAATACATGTGGAGTTAATACATGAATATTAACTGGAGAGAAATACGGGTTTAAAGTGATTATGCATATCTTAATTGTGAGAGGTGGGAAATAGAAGTGAGTTCTCCGTTACTTTCAAATTACACCATATATTGTGCATACTGTGTATAGGAGTGATACCAAATACAGGGGCAGAACGGCAAGAAGGAGGAATGGTCTAGTAACGAGGGGCTCTGCTCCCCTGCTTAATGCAGGGTATTGATTTAACACACACAGACAGCACTTACTGATGCTTGGCACAGGTCTAAAGCATATTACACATTGACTTCTTGATTGTCACAACAATTTATGAATGTATGAAGGAGGTACAATTAGCATGCTCCTTTTACAAATGAGGAAACTGAAGCACACAGAAGTTAAGTGATGTGTCCAAGATCACACAGCTAGTACGTGGTAAAGCCAGATTTAAACCCAAGTACTCTAGCTGCAGAATTCACGCTCTTACCTGCTATACTATGCTGTCACAGACATGCTGACTACTCCTTCCTCTGAGTTCCAGATAAAGTTTGCATTGCCTTGCTAATTCCACTCATCTTGGAGCCATTCATTTTCAAGTCTGTCTCCTTATTAGGATCATGAGCTTCCTGAGGGTGGGGCCCTGTCTTCCTGTTCATGTCTGGACAGAGTATTGAGATTCCCTATAGAGAAGAATTCCTGTGCAAAGTATGCTGAACTGTTTCCTTGTGGAAGCTTGTCTTAGACACTCCATCAATGCTTTTTGAAGAAATATTCAAAAGGCACCACCACCATAGAATTTACTTATTAGAGCAACCCGCTGCTGGAATTGCTGTTTGATTTTAAAAGTACCTGAATTTCAACAATCTGTCTTCTGGAAGACAGGTGTGGCCCTGCTGTGTCTGATGCAGTGACTGAGCCCAGGGCCTAGGACTAGACTCCCAGAAACTGGAAGCGGCAAGGAAGAGTTCTTCCTCTACAAATTTTAGAGGGAGGGCAGTCTTGCTGACACTTTGATTTTGGTCTCGTAGCCTCCAGCATGGTGAGAGAGAAATTTCAGTTGTTCTAAGCCACGCAGTTTGTGCTACTTTGTATGGCAGCCTTAGAAACTAATGCAGTAACTAGCTTTAATCAGTTAACCAGCAGTTGTATTGACCATTCAGTGCGTGCGTGTTATCCCTGTATGGGAGAGCAGCAGAGAGGGGACACTGCATAAGGCTCTGTGTGTAGTTCTAGGGTCTTGGTTTGCGAGACTTTGCAACCTGATAACTCAAAATGTGGCTCCTAAAAAGAATGAGAAGAGCTCTAGGCTGAACAAATATTTAGAGATCATGCACGTTAAGAGTCATCCTTAAGGCCAGGCCTGGTGGCTCACACCTATAATCCTAGCACTTTGGGAGGCTGAGGTGGGTGGATCACTTGAGGTCAGGAGTTTAAAACCAGCCTGGCCAAATAAAAAAAAAATTAGCTGGGCATGGTGGTGTGGGCCTGTAATCCCATCTACTTGGGAGGCTGAGGCAGGAGAATTGCTTGAACCTGGAGGTGGAGGCTGCAGGGAGCCAAGATCGCAGCACTGCACTCCAGCTTGGGTGACAGAGTGAGACTACATCTCAAAAAAAAAAAAAAAAAAAAAGAGAGAGAGAAATATTTGCACTTCTTTATGGCAGTAAGCTGTGTTGTGTGTGTCTTATCCCTGATCCTTGCTTAATGCATGTGGGGTGGCCCAAGTTTGGGGGTGGTGTATACCTGTGAGCCTTGGATCCACTATTTGAACAGAACCCAGTGGTTGGATAATTCCTTCATTACTAGTGAGGGCTCAGAGGGCTGCTTCAGGGGAGGGAAGGGATGGAATTGTGAAATGAAAGCTCCTATTCCCTATGTCCTGTGATTGGCTTTGCAGAGACTAAATATTGCAAAACATTTGTGTGCATGAAAGACATCGGTGGCAAAGATTCTATGCAAGATAGTTTGCCTGGTAATTTGAGAAGAATGCAAACATTTCAGACTTTTAAATTTTCTTACATGTTTCCAGGCTGCTTTCCTATTTTATTGTGATGACTTATCACTTACTGTATCTTTAATGTGCCATTGAATTCTAAATGTTTTTGATGAACTAGAAAAAGTAGCAGAATGTTCTGGGAGACTTCATTAGGAAAATCACTAAATAAGCTTGTTATAAACTTGTTGAGTTATCTTTCTTTCATTTTATTTCAGTATCTTCTAGGTAAACTTAGTAGACTTTTCTTTGAATAAAAATATAGCTGTTAAAGTAAAATTTTCTGATAGAAATGCTAAGAGCAGTGAAATCCTTTTTTTTTTTTTCTTTTGAGACGGAGTTTTGCTCTGTGGCCCAGGTTGGTGTGCAGTGGTGCAATCTCGTCTCCCTGCAACCTCCACCTCCCAAGTTCAAGCAATTCTCCTGCCTCAGCCTCCCAAGTAGCTGGGACTACAGGCATGTGTGATCACGCCCAGCTAATTTTTGTATTTTTAGTAGAGATGGGTTTCACCATGTTGCCTAGGCTGGTTTTGAACTCCTGACCTCAAGCAATACACTGGCCTTGGCTTCCCAAAGTTCTGGCATTACAGGTGTGAGCCACCGCACCCTGATAGATGAAATCTTTATTCTCTCTCTCTGAGCAGGTGCTGGCTTAGGAGAGACTCTTTCAACCTTTCCTATACTTAGTGTTACCTGAAGCATCCTCGTTTTCTTTGATCACTTGCCTTGGTTCTGGGGTGTGGTCTTTCTCTGGCTACTCCATATGTGACTGTCACAGCAGCTTAAGAAAACTGTAGCTCAAACAAGCTGCAGTAGAACTGCCTGACTAAATATGAGGAAGAGGAGGCCAAGGGCCTTTAGAATCATTACAAAGATGTTTGTAAGCAGCGGTTCTCCATCTTCATGGGAAATTAAATAGGAAAGAGCGTGTAATATTGCAGCACTAAGTACTGGGGTTTGCTACTGAGAAGAACTTCCTGTGCTAAGCGTGCTGCACCACTGAAATGATTTCTGAAGAGGAGGGTGAGGAGTTCATCTTTAGGTCAAAATCCTCTGTGTGATCTTTTAGCCCCCAACATTTGCAATTACAAGGCTTTACTTGGGAGGCCTCATGGGAGACAGCTGCCCTCCCCACACCTGACTTGATGCACAGTGAATGCATTGCAATTTTCTGGAGGGAGTTTTGGTCAAGGATGCAGGCTCTACTGGCCCAGGAGCCTCTCATACACACATCTGCGTTCCTGACCCAGGAGCCTCTATTCTGGGGGCTCCCTTATCAGGAGCCTTGGCTGAGGTTCTTCCCAGGTGTCTCCACTGAGACTTCCTTACTAGTGCACCACGCAGTTTGGGAATCCCTCATCCAAAAATCCGAAATCCCGAATGCTCCCAAATCCACAACTTTTTGAGTGCCAGCATGACATTCAAAGGAAGTGCTCATTGGAACTTCCTGGATTTTGGATTTTTGGATTTGAAATGCTTAACTGGTAAGTATAATATAAATATTCCAATATATAAAAAAATCTCAAATCTGAAACCTTTTTGGCCTCAAGTATTTCGGATAAAGGATACTCAACCTGTGTCAGTTTGCTCGGGCTGCCATACCAAAGTACCACAGCCAGAGTGGCTTGAAGAGCACAGTTTGATTTTCTCACAGCTCTGGAGGCTTAGAAGTTTAAGGCATGGGTATGGCTGGTTTCTTCTGAGGCCTCCCTCCTTGGCTTGTAGACGGTCACCTTCTGCCTGTGTCTTCAGGTGGTCTCCTCTCTATGCGTATGTGTCCCCATCTTCTCTTCTTATAGGGATTCCAGGCGTATTGGAATAGGGCCTACCGTAATGACTTCATTTTACCTTAATTATCTCTTTAAAGGCCCTGTCTCCAAATACAGTCCTATTCTGAGGTCATGGGGGTTAGGACTTCAATCTATGAATTTGTGGGAGGGGGTGGGTGTTGGGGGGAAATGGAACATTGGGGAACCAGCCTGTCTCTCTCTCTTTTTTTTTTTTTTGAGACGGAGTCTCGCTCTGTCTCCCAGGCTGGAGTGCAGTGGTGCAATCTCTGCTCACTGCAAGCTCCGCCTTCCAGGTTCGCGCCATTCTCCTGCCTCAGCCTCCCGAGTAGCTGGGACTACAGGCACCCGCCATCACGCCCAGCTAACTTTTCTACTTTTCGTAGAGACAGGGTTTCACCGTGTTAGCCAGGATGGTCTCGATCTCCTGATCGTGTGATCCGCCCGCCTCAGCCTCCCAAAGTGCTGAGATTACAGGTGTGAGCCACCACGCCCGGCCTGTCTTCTCTTTTATCTCTTGCCTGCACTGTCACAGTAAGTTAATAGTCTGGGTTGGTGCTTCATTTGGACTCATTGTCTTAATTTACCACTTTAACAGCTGGAAGCTCAACAGAGGCTGGAAGACTGACTTTTGAGGTGATTCTTAAAGTAGATTCCAATCAACTAATAAGAACGGTGCTGCCTGGAGACTTGCATGCCCACGCACTTGTGGGTAATGTCCATTCACTTCTGTATTTAGCAAATACTTATTGGCATCTACTATGTGCCAGGTATAGGGGATAGTGATATAAGGGGCTGGAAGTATAGTTACAAGGCAGAAAAGGCCCCTGTCCTCACTGAGCTAATGTCCCATGGGGAGACTGTAGCCATTGAGTAAATATAATAATCATAGGTTGTTATTTTGCCTTAGAGAGAATAAACAGGATTCTGTGATAAAAATTAAAGAGGAGATGATGGCCGGGGTGCAGCGGCTCACACCTGTAATCCCAACAGTTTGGGAGGCTGAGGTGGGCAGATAGCTTGAGCCCAGGAGTTCAAGACCAGCCTGGGTAACATGGTGAAACCCTGTCTCTACAAAAGAAAAAATACAAAAATTAGCTGGGCATCGTGGCATGTACCTGTAGTCCTAGCTACTTGGGAGGTTGAGACGGGAGGATCACTTGAGCCCAGGAGGTTGAGGCTGCAGTAAACCATGACTGCATCACTACACTCCAGCCTGGGCAACAGAGAGAGAAAGAGAGAGAGAGAGAGAAAGAGAGAGAGAAGAGAGAGAGAAAGAAAGAAAACAGGAAGGAAGGAAGGAAGGAAGGAAGGAAGGAAGGAAGGAAGGAAGGAAGGAAGGAAGGAAGGAAAGAAGGAAGGATGGAAGGAAATGATGTTGGCGCCGAATCCTGAGGGTTGAGAGGAAGGCAGCCTCACAAAGAGGTTGGGAGAGGGCGACCCCGGAGGCCTGAGTTCACTGAGGTGGGAACATGCTTGCTGTGTTCCAGGAACTCAAAAAGTCACATGACTGTTGTTGTTACATGTTTTGAATGTTGTCCCTGAGTGAGATCTCTGTGGTCTTTCTAGAATTTATACAGATTTCATTTTATTTTGGTATGTATTGATACCTTTTCTGGTCCTCAAAAAAATTTAAGTGAGTGATAAAACTAAAAAAGGTTGAGATGAGGGAATTGGGAATGTGGGAAAAGAAAACAGGAAACTGTGTAATTGTTTCATAAAGGGGTTAAAACAGTAACTGAAATAGAACTGAGAGGGAAAAACCTGGTTTGAGGAATGAGTCAGGTTGGGGTCAGACTATCTCCTTGAGGAAGGTGTCTGATTCTCATAGATCAGTAGTTGATGGTTGAATGGGTAAACTACCAGGAAAGCCCTATTTTCATAAATCTAGGCTAATAGGAAGTACTTTGGGTTTGGGGTATTAATTGGGCAGGCCTAGATGTGGCCTGGCCCACCTTGTAAACTTGCGTTTGCTTTGGAGCAGATGACTTACATGTCATTAAAGTTGCCAAACACCCCACTGACAGTAATGTCAGAGGCATTCAAACTAGAGAAACTCCATCTTGAGTGACAGCTAGGAAAATGAGGCTGGGACGTGCTGGCCTGCATTCCCAGAAAGCTAGGTATTCCTAGCCTGGAGATGCTTACAGTTAAGGGAATAGATTGATAATGTTTACTAAACAGACCCGGACTTGGGAGTGTCCTAATATCCCGATATCTTGAGAACAAAGGCATTCCTAATTTTGCTTTAAAGATACTAATATTGATTCTTGCAAAATACAGTAATTAAGAAAATTAGTCCTTTATCACAAACCCTTGTAGCAGAGCACATCTCCCCATGATCTTTTTTTATCCTATATAAAATATTTTATTTATCCTTACCTAAAGATCCATGATCTTTTTTTGTCCTTACCTTACCTAGGTAAGACGTGTTCCTCCTCTTACTTTCGGGAATGCCCTACTCTGTTTATGAAGTAGCTGTTCTTTCACCACTTTACTTTCTTAATAAACTTGCTTCTGTCTCACACTGTGGACTTACCCTGAATTCTTTCTTGTGTGAGATCCAAGAACCCTCTCTTGGGTCCTGGAACGGGCCCCCTTTCCTGTAACAGTAACATACCGACACTATACATAGGGAACAGGAAAATAGAGAGAGAAATAGAAGGAAGAGGATTGCATGGAAACCATTGAAAAATTGGGCTGTAAGTCTTCCAGAAATAACTTCTTGAGTTCTTTCAAGAAGGAACCAGTTGGTACCAGGAGCCTAAAGTAGATGTACGGTGTCATGATTAAGAGTATGGGCTTTGGAATTAATATAGCTGGCTTTAAATGTATTCCTTCCCAAAGAGATGACCTTGAGTGAGTTAGTTATTTAACCTTTATGAGCCTTGGTTTCATCATCTGTAAAATGGGGACACCACATGGTTATTATGAGGATTACATGAGGTAAATCATAATGCATCTGGATCACAGTTAGTGTTTAATAAATGGTAACTTTTTTCTTTTCTTTTCTTTTTTTTTTTTTGAGGCACAGTCTCACTCTGTCACCTAGGCTGGAGTGCGGTGGCACGATCTCAGCTCACTGCAGCCTCTACTCTCTGGGCTGAGGTAATCCTCCCACCTCAGCCTCCTGAGTAGCTGGAACTACAGGGGCGTGCCACCATGACCAGCTAATTTTTGTAGTTTTTGTAGAGTTGGTGTTTCGCCATGTTGCCCAGGCTGGTCTCAAACTCCTGGGCCCAATCTGTCCTCTCGCCTCCGCCTCCGAAAGTGCTGGGATTATAGGCATGAGCCATCACGCCCAGTCATAAGTGGTAACTCTAATTAAATATTGTTGAGAAATCTATTTTGGTAAGAAAGTCAAAATAAGACATTGATAAAAGGGGTCAGATGTGATGAGGTGCAGAGATTAGGAAAATGAGGCATCGTTACCTGGGAAACCTCTTTTTAAATGGAAATAAATCATAATGAAGAAATATATTGTGACCACAAGAATAGCTCTCATTTTCTCTTTCCTCTCTAATTTGGCCATGATAAGCAAGGAAGGTGAGTACCTGAGAACTCACTGAAACTGGTGAGACGCTGCCCAGAGATAGAAGAGCTGAGTTGGGCATGAGTGGAGCTTTCTGGCCAGAGTGGGCAAGTGCTCAGAAGTTAGGAGCTGAGAATAGGTTCTGGGGAGGCCGTGAGGAATGGAACACATGGATTTCCATTAGGGTAGAAAAAGCGAGTCTAGATTTCATTAGACTGTGCTTTCTAATAACTGAGTTTAGTGACATAGGTATCAGTCTGCAATTACTGCATTCCTTCCTGTGGCTGGTTAAAAACTCCTGAGTAACTAAATTTTATAGTTTCTGCCATTTTAATTTATGAATCAAATCAACTAATACTGAGTGCCTACCCTGTGCCAGATACCTATCTAGGTTTATAGTAGTGAGCAAAGTTGATGGAGTCCCTGCCCTCAGGGCAGTTACAATCCAATAAAGAGGATAATTTAAAAAGGAAATGATTTGCAATTCCTGCTGAGGATGAAGAGAATCGGGTAGGGGGACAGACACAGAGGTAGAGGGCAGCACTGCTTTAGATGGAGTTGCTAGGGAAGACTGCCGAAAAGAGACTTCAGTCAGGGAGAAGCATGTTTCTGGGAGAGGGAACAGCATGTGCAAAGACCCCTGAGAGCAGCCTTGGAGTGATTGAGAAACAGCAAGAGAGTCAGTGTGGGTCAAACGGAGTGAGTGAGGGGAAGTGCGAGGTTGTTTCAAGCACATTTGTTTTAATCCTGATCGGAATGATCTAGTAGAAGGGAAGAATTGAGATGCAGTGGGGAGAGAGAGGAGAGAGCGAGAGAGTGAGAGAGAGAGAGAGTCAGGGGAGGGGGACTTTGGAACACAGAGAGCTTCTTCATACCAGTGGCAGGCAGGTGTATGGGTACAGATGTTGTGAGGTTGGTAGATTAGGAAGATGAGAAAGTTAAGCAAATTCACGAGGTGAGGGGAAGGGGGTGGGAGTTTGAGGAGCAAGGAGAATGTGTGAAATAACTTCCAGGAGAGTGAAAGAGTAAATATAGTGAAACATTACATCAATATAGAAAAACACAGTTCTCAGTTGTCTATGGAGGGAGAAGCCTAACGGCAAGCATCTTCCTTCCTAAAGGAAGCATCTTTCTTCTTTTTTTAAAAAAATTTTAGAGACAGCATCTTGCTCTGTTGCCCAGGCTGGAGTGCAGTGATGTGATCATGGCTCACTGCAGCCTCAAACTCCTGGGCTCAAGGGAGCCTCAGCCTCCCAAGTAGCTGGGACTACAGGTGTGCACCACCATGCCCGGCTAATACTTTTTTTCTTTTTTGTGGAGATGGGGGTGTCACTTTCTTGCCCAGGCTGGTCTTGAACTCTTAGGCTCAAGCAATCCTCCCACCTCGGCCTCCCAAAGTATTGAGATTACAAGTGTGAGCCACCACGCCTGGCCTAAAAATATCTTTCTTACCTGGTTGTGTCTGACTTACAGGCTGGTGGTGCCCAGCAGGGGAGATACATGTTTTCTGGCCAAGCCCAAATCTCTGTGGTGCCTAAATCTCCAAGGCACCAGCAGACTGAGATGCTACACCTCATACTGCTAGACAGTTATTCCCCCTCTTCCTTGTCTCTTGTTTTCCCTTCTTCAGCATCCCCTTTTGGGCTAATTCTCAGGTTCTATCTTGGCTCCATCACTTAGACCAATTGCTCCAGCTCTTTGTCTTTCTGTTTCCTTCTCTGTAAAAGGGTCTGATGCTTGTGTCTACCTTGTAGATTTGCCATGGAAATTGAGTTAATGCATATGAAGTGCAAGGGGCCACGTCTGGCACATGGATGTTTCCTTTTGTCATTACTACCATCAATGCAGCTACTTCTATGACTGTTGCAGCGCTGTCTATGGCTGGTGGTGCACCCAGATGTGCCAGTCGTCATTGCCTCTGAGGTTCCCAGACTGCAGTGGGGAGAAGAATCCTTTGGAGTGCTTCTAAAAAATTCTGATGCCCAGCTCCTGCCAGAGATGCTGATTCTAAGTCCATAAGGGTCTGCATTTCCAGCAAGCACTCCAGTGCTTCCACTGGTGGTATGATCCCACCACCTGGTGTCTACTTCACAGATGACATCTCATTTAATCTTCAAACCACTGCGTAAGATAGGCAGTATTAACCCATTACAATAAAGAGAAAATGGAGCTCAGGGGAGGCTACATCATTCAACTAACATTCCGTAGCTGTAACTGGTAGCCATCAGGATTTGAATTTCCATCTATTCTACTCCAAAATGTAGAGTAGTTAAATGAGTTAAAAGGAATGAGTTGAAATGAGTTCAAAGGACTCCCCCACCTAGAATTTGGAGTTTTGCAGACATTTGCTTATCTGCTTCTTTTTAAAAAGGGGTACATGTGTGTGTTTTAAAAAATACCTGGAACCAACTTTGAGTTCCTTGTTTTAGCTGTCTCTCAAATCCCTATCTCTAGGAACCAGGCACATTAGAGATGTCATCTTCTACCCCCTGGTGCCGTGAAATCTTGTGTGTGGGAGTCACAGAGCTGAGTGTTCACCACGCACTCCAGTATATTTAGGAAACATTCAGGAAATTCACAGAACACTTGCCCAAATCATCAGTAACCACACCTACATGCCTTTGTGACTCTCAAAAGGGAGAAGGCTCTGAACAAGGTCTTTGCAAAAGAGCAATCCCAAGTTAGGAAGGGAGTTCAGGATGTTCTACACATCAGGCCTCCCGCTGGCTTGGGTTTGGGCACTGGAGACACCGTGGCCTCCGGAACCTTAGTGAGTGATGGCGAGGAGCAGAGGTTCGTAGCCATATGAAGGTGGTAATTTGTAGTGGGACTGTTGATGGATGAGCGTTGGTTAAATGCTTATCTTGCTGGGCTTTTTGTGCCTGCCACAAGGGCGTTCATCTGAACCTCCGCCAGACAGGTTTCTCTCCCCAGCTAGGTCTCTTCCCATACATCTGGTAGTGGGCAGGCATATGGAAAGTCACATAATTGTCATTCCAGGACTGTTTCACGCTGTCTAAATCTAAGACAGCACCTTGTGATGTTGCTCACGAGAGCAGCTTGGCCAGGAGGAAAGCGTTCCAGGCTGTAAGTAACATTATCAGGTACACACGCAGTTCCTGGCCCCAGCACGACCTAGCTGTGTGGTTTGAGATGAAGCACTTCACCTCTGAGCTGTTTCTTCATCTTTAAGTTTTGAATACTTTGATATACATTTCACAGTGTTCTGGTGATTAAGCGAAGTAAAGCACAATGTTCTTCGCTGGGCTCCCACACCCAGTGCTAGCTTGCCCCAGCATCTTGTGGTAATGTGCAGTGGTCGAGTTACTTCTCTTCTCTCCCACTAACTTTCTGTAGGGACAGATCCAACTCTTAGTGTGTGTGTGTTTGTTTTTACCACAGTATCTGACATAGTGCTGTACACATGGTAGGTAATTTGGATAAGTTGAATAAATGAATGAATGTTCAAACAAACCCCCCAGAAACTATGTTAGGGAGCACTGCTATAATCATCCTCTAGCTTCTTGGAAGAATATAGTATTTACATTGTGAACTCAGTTATAAAGTATTACACGTGGAAGGCTTTTTAGTTAAGAAGGATCATAAAAAGTGTTAGGAACTAGGAGAGACGACTTTTTTCCATCCTTCTGAAAAAGGGTAGGTCATTCTGTGGGCTTCTGGTTTATTCTCTGGAGACTGCCAAATTTGGAGCTCAGCTCTGCTTAGTTGTTTATAGGAACAGTCCTATCTCCTTTCTTCACAGCCCCTTCCATTACATTTTCTATTTCCCATCTGAATAGGCCAATAATATAATAGCCTTGGTGCAATTCCAAGTGTCAGTCCCTTGTTCTGTTTATCTTTCGGTGTTCTCATCTCTCTGTCTAGAATGGCATTTAGTACAGAGTAGATGATTATCCTAGGTTTGTTGCATGGATGGATGAAAAATTGAACGTGGGAGTTCTCTTCTCTGTTCCTTTTCTTCTCGGATTTTTTTTTTTTTCCTTGAGATGGAGTCTCACTCTGTTGCCAGGCTGGAGTGCAATGACCCGATCTTGGCTCACTGCAACCTCCGCCTCCTGGGTTTAAGAGATTCTTCTGCCTCAGCCTCCCGAGTAGCTGGGATTACAGGCGCGTGCCACTATGCCCATCTAATTTTTGTATTTTTAGTAGAGATAGGGTTTTGCCATGTTGACCAGGCTGGTCTCGAACTCTTGACCTCATGATCTGCCTGCCTCGGCCTCCCAAAGTGCTGGGATTACAGGAGTGAGCCATGGTGCCCGGCCTTCTTCTCCGACTTCTATCAGTTTTTGTCCTGCTTTATTTATTTATGGGTGTTTTTAAAATATCGGACATCAGGCACAGAGTTAGATTGTGGATTAGTCATAACCCTCAGTTTATGAGATATTTATATACACAAATATATATTCCATACATCTGCCCACTACCAGATGTATGGGAAGAGACCCAGCTCAGGAATATATTATCACTATACACACACACACACACACACACATATGCACATATATATGTATACATACACACACACACACATATATGCACATATATATACACACACACACACATATACACACACACACACCCCCCATATATTTGAGACAGGGTCTCACTCCATCATCCAGGCTGTAGTGCAGTGATGCAGTCATGGCTCACTGCAGCTTCCACTTCCCAGGCTCAGGTAATCCTTCCACCTCAGCTTCCCAAGTAGCTGGGACTACAGGCGCGTGCCACCGTGACCAGCTAATTTTTGTATTTTTTGTAGAGACAAGGTTTCACCATGTGCCCAGGCTGGTCTTGAACTCCTGAGCTCAAGCAATCCTCCCATCTTGGCCTCCCAAACTGCTAGGATTACAGGCGTGAGCCACTGTGCCTGGCCTACATATGTATTTTAAATAGTAATAAGCATTCATGAACTTGCTGCCAAAACAAAACATGGAGCCTGGATAATAATTTATGTCTAAGCGTATGGTCCTCCCACCCCCTTTCCCTCTGTCTCTTACATTCTGGGGAAATAATAATCCCAAATCCTTTATGAATTCATACTTTGCTTTTTTAATATAGTTTTTAGTACATTGATATGTATTTCTAAAAAGTAGGTGCTTTTTATTTTGCTTGCTCATAACTTTATAAAAATTATATCATGCTTTTTTTACTTAATATTATATTGCTAAGATTCATCAATATTGTTTCATCCATATTGTTTCATTGTATATATTCATTTACTCATTATTGCTTATATAGTTATTAATTGTGTGAATATACCACTGTTTGTTCATCCACCCTCCTGTGGCTGAGCAATTAAGTTATTCCCAGGAATTTGCTCTTATGAACAGTGTTGCTGTGAATAGTGTTGAATATAATACCATCACATTTGTGCAGGGGCTTCCTTTTGGTTTATGAGTTTGAGAGTAGAATGCCGTATCATAGGAAATGTGAATTTCAACTTTAGGTGGTAATACTAAAACAGTTTCCGAAGTTTTTGTACCAATTTATACTCCTACTTTGGCTTTTCTAAATCTGGTTATCATCAAACTTTAAACTTGGGTCTACTGAATAAGTATAAAATAATATTGCATTGTGGTCTGCCTTGGTCACTAATGATGGTGATGGTGAACATTTCTTGAAATGTTTATTATGTTTATAAATGTTTATTGTGTTTATATATGTTTCCACTTCTCTGAAATTTCTGCTCTTGCCCATTTTCCCATTGAACTATTTATGTTTTTCTTATTGATTTGTAGGATTGTTAGGAATTTGGTATGTGTTTCTGATTAGAGTTCTTTGTTGACTTTAAGTTCTTTGATCAGTTATTGATTCTTGTGTAACAAACTACCCCCAAAACTTAGTGGCTTAAAACAACAACAGTTTTGGCCGGTTGCAGTGACTCACGTCTATAATCCCAGCACTTTGGGAGGCCGAGGTGGGTGGATCACCTGAGGTCAGGAGTTTGAGACCAGCCTGACCAACATGGAGAAACCCCGTCTCTACTAAAAATACAAAATTAGCTGGGCATGGTGGCACATACCTGTAATCCCAGCTACTTGGGAGGCCGAGGCAGGAGAATCACTTAAACCTGAGAGGCAGAGGTGGCAGTGAGCCAAGATCACACCATTGCACTCCAGCCTGGGCAACAAGAGCGAAACTCCGTCTCAAACAACAACAACAACAACAACAACAACAATAACAACAACAATTTTTTCTCTCACAATTCTGTGGGTTGACTGGGTTCAGCTGGGTGGTTCTGCTCCATGGGTTGTCAGTTGGGGTACCTCACTTAGTTGCATTCAGCTGGTGGCTAGGATGGACTGGATGACCTAAGAAAGTCTCACTAACATGTAAGGTATCTTGTTGCTCTCCCATTTGTCCTCTCCAGTTGGATATCTTGGACTTTCTCACAGAATGGTGATTTCTGGGTGGTTGGACTTCTTGCCTGGCGGCTGGCTTCTGAGAGGAAGGATGCAGAATCTTCTAGCCCTTTTAAGGCCTAAGCTTGAATGTCCCAGAATGACACATATAACAAAGCAAACAATCAGGTCAGTCTGGATTCAAGATGAGAGACTAGCCTCCAGAGCAAAGAGCATCCACCTTTTGATGGGTGAAATGGCAGGCATGGAGAGAGAGAGAAGGAATTGAAGGCAATCATAATTGGAGACTGTTTATCACTTTCGCATTGTAAATATCTTCTAGTTTTAACTTTTCACTTTTTAAAGGTGTCTTTGATGAAGCAAACTTCTTTATATATATTTTATTTATTTATTTAGTTTTTTGGTAGAGATGAGGTTTCGCTATGTTGTTCAGGCTGGTCACCAACTCCCTGGGCTCAAGGAAACAAAATTCTTTTTTTTGAGACAGGGTTTTGCTCTGTCACCCAGGATGGAGGGCAGTGGTGCAATTTCAGCTCACCGCAAACTTCGCCTCCCAGGCTCAAGCAATTCTCGTGTCTCAGTTACAGGCGTGTGCCACCATGCCCAGCAAAAGGAAGCAAAATTCTCAATTTTAACATAGTCAGATTTATCCATCTCTTCTTTTGTAATCAATGCTTTTTGTATCTTGGGTTAAGAAACCTTTCCTTGCTCTTAGTTCTAAAAGGTAGTCACCTTTTTTTCTACTATGAGATTTTGAAGTTTTATTTTTCACACATACGTCCTTATTTCATCTGAAGTTGAATTTCATTTGTGACTTGAGTAGAACTCTGATTTTATTATTTCCCCCTGGATCTAGAATATTCCTTCTTTTCCCAGTGGTCTGACATACCACCTATGTTATATAGTAAAGCTTCTTAAATGCATGGGCTGTCTGTTTTGTCCCATAGGTCTGTTTGTCTCATTTTGCCTTTCCTTAATTACAATAGCTTCATAATAAGCTCCGATTCCTTGAGGGGCAAGTTTCCTCCTCCCGGTCTTCTTCTTCAGCAGTATCTTGGTCCTTTAAAGTTTCATATAAATTTTAGAATTACCTTACTGTAATTCAAACCTTATTCAGGTTTTCACTGGCATAATATTGTCTCTATAGCTTAATTTGGGGAGAATTGATAAGTTTTTGATATTATCTTCTAGCTAACTCTCCATTTATGTAGATTTTCAAAATTCTGTTAATACTGTTTAAAATTTTTATTTGTCAAATTTCTTTTAAGATAACTTGATGTTCTCTGAGACTATTATAAATGGCGTTTTCTCTTTAATTAAATTTTCTAGTTGTTTGCTGCTATTCTACAGAGATGCAATGACTTTTTGCAACCTCAGCCTCCTGGGCTCAATTGATCCTCCCACCTCAGCCTCCCAAGTAGCTGGGACTACAGGCATGCACCACCACACCCAGCTAATACTTTTGTATTTTTAGTAGAGACATGGTTTCTCCATGTTGCCAAGGCTGCTCTTGAACTCCTGGGCTCAAGCAATCCATGCACCTTGGCCTCCCAAAGTGTAGGGATTACAGGCATGAGCCACTGTGCCCAGACTCATGTGGAGTTTTTTTTTTTTTTTTTTTTTTTTTTTTTTTTTGAGATGGAGTCTGGCTCTGTCGCCCAGGCTGGAGTGCAGTGGCCGGATCTCAGCTCACTGCAAGCTCCGCCTCCCGGGTTTACGCCATTCTCCTGCCTCAGCCTCCCGAGTAGCTGGGACTACAGGCGCCCGCCACCTCGCCCGGCTAGTTTTTTTGTATTTTTTAGTAGAGACGGGGTTTCGCCGTGTTCGCCAGGATGGTCTCGATCTCCTGACTTCGTGATCCGCCCGTCTCAGCCTCCCAAAGTGCTGGGATTACAGGCTTGAGCCACCGCGCCCGGCCTCATGTGGAGTTTTAATGTAAATAAATTTATCATCTTTAAATAAATAATAACAGTTTTATTTCCTTTATTCCAAATGTTATACATCTGTTTTTTTTTTTTTTCTCCTGCCTTTAAAAAATCCTTCTTGTTCTTGTCTCTTGACCATTTTTTACTTTCAATTCTTGTGGAAAACATCAGGTTGAGTCAGAAATAGCAGAGACTTATAAATACATAAGCCCTCTTATTTTGCGTATACCCATGAAGTAGTAAAGTTGGTATAAGTGTCTGTTGGAAGATATGGCTACAGAAAAAACAAAGTGGCCTGTCCCACTGATACTCCCGGGAAGGAAAGATCCTCCTCAATGATCTTCCATCTGAGAAGTCCCATGGATTCTTTTCTATTCTGCTCCATAAGTTTGATTGTCTTGTCTTTTCTTTTCTCTTTTCTTTTCTTTTCCTTTCGTTTCCTTTTTTCTTTTCTTTTCTTTCTTTCTTTCTTTCTTTTTTTCTGGTGTATTAGCCAGACAGACTCAGTTTAGATGATCCGAATTTTGTTAGAAACATCCAAAGCATTGTAATCAGGAGCCAGTTGAACATATGCCTTCTTCTCTCCATCAGGCCTAATCAGGATGTTGACTTTGGCCACATCAATGTCATAGAGCTTCTTCACAGCCTGTTTGATTTGGTGTTTGTTGGCTTTAACATCCACAGTGAACACAAGTGTGTTGCTGTCTTCTATCTTCTTCATGGTGGACTCAGTTGTCAGCAGAAACCTGATGATAGCATAGTGGTCAAGCTTGTTCTCCTTGGGGCACTCTGCCGAGGATATTTGGGCTGCCTCTGGAGTCCCTGCGCCATGGGCTGCCAGAAGGTGGGTGATGTGAGGATCTTCTTTTTTTGTGTGGCTGTGGACACCTTTCAACACTGCCTTCTTGGCCTTCAAAGCCTTCGTTTTGGCTTCAGCTTTAGGATGAACAGGAGCTTCCTTCTTCGCCTTCTGTGCCATCTTGTGAAAAGGCCACAAGTTTGATTTTCAAAAGTATTGTCAGGTATTGCACTTTTAAAAAGCTCCACGAGGTTGTCTTCTCTCAAAACCCTGTTGCTTAGTGCCAAGGCTTTACTTGCAGGGTTAGTCATAACCTTGGCCTCCCTGAGAAAGTTCTTCAACCACAAGTCTACTTATCTATGTAGCATTTCCACACAGACTTAATTCTCCATGAAGACCTCAAGAAAATGATTGAGAAGGCTGGATAGAGTTTTAACACTTAAGAAAATCATTCTTCTGATTTTTTTTTCACTTCTAGATCCACAGTCTGATTTCCTTTAGGGCACTACTAAATTCTTTTTGATTCTTCATGTAGGTTGATTTGCAGTAAATATGACATTGAGATGTAGGGTAAAAATTACTGAAATTTCAGGAGTAAAACAAATGAAAGAAAAGAGAAGGAATATTTTAATAAAACTATTTGAATAAAAATCTTTCACCCTAGAGTAACTTAAAGAAGCCAAACTTTCTAGTTATTAATTTTAAAATATTAAATTTTTAGAATAAATTTTTTTTTCTTTTTAAAGTCAATGTTTACACTGATCTTTTTATTTTTCAAACAGAAAGTGTATGTTACACTTTTGCTTGTTAATGTTTAACTTAAGCTTGTGGACTCTTTGTTAGAAATTATTTTATATGGCAAAAAATTTATCATCTAAACTTGGTTATACAAAGTTAATCTGAAAAACCGTCATCTAGGGCATTACTGGTTTGACAAGTTGTTTTTGTAGATTCCTTGCTGTCTGTCAAAGTTTTTGCCAATAGTGTTTAGAAATAAACAGAAAGTTTGACTCATTTTTATTACCTGGGCAAAGCTCGCTCCTTGGAATTTACCTTTAACTTATGTATCTGTTATATCAGTCAGTCTTCCGAATGTCAGTATTGACACTAGCCTGTATAATTGTGATGCCGTTTTTAAAATATGTGCTTTCAAATTATTTATTGCTCAGACTCAAAATATATATTATCAAATATATATTTTTTGCTCCGACTCAAAATATATATTATTTATTGCTCAGACTCAAAATATCTATTTGATATATATAGTTTTAGTGCCTACTAATTGTGAGATCAAGGGCTAATGTGAGTGCTAAAGCTCCTGAGCCTGTGTTCTTACCCAGTCTGCTGAATGACATGGACAGGAGCTGCAGAAGGACTGGTATATCAGCAGAAAGGCTAAGATGATTCTTAATGAAAGAGGCCTTCAGGCTATTGTGAAGGCTACCATTTAAAACAAATTAGAGGAAATAATGTCTGTTAGTGATTATGCACCGATGTGTAATAAACCAGAGTTGTAGCTGTTAGAGAGTTACAGGGTAGTGTTCACTCGTTATCCCTGCACCCTGGACGTAGGTCCCAGTTCTACCATTGACCAGTGGTGTGGTTCTTGGGAAAATTACTTAACATTCTACTCTCTTTCCTCATCTGTAAAATAGAGGAGATAATAATAATCTTAGTATAAAAATGTAAACTGGGTGGTGCTCAGTGCATAATAGGTGCTCTACAAATGTTCATCTTGATTATTATTGTGAAATTGAGAACCACTCTGACAATCTAGAAAGCACCTTCTGCATTCCTCACGTCTATAATGTGGAGATGGAGATAAATGTAAATCCTAAGCTTTCTCATTTTGGGGAGAGATTTTGCTTCTAGCCAGATGTAAATCTTCTAAACTTTGAGGAATAATAATTAAATTCCCTCATCAAATAGCTAAATGTTCTGGTAAAATGTTCTTTAGGGAGAAATAAAGATCATACTAATAGTAAATGTGTAGATGTCCTAGCTTAAAAGTTATTCATGGCTGGGCACGGTGGCTCATGCCTGTAATCCCAGCACTTTGGGAGGCCGAGGCAGGCAGATCACCTGAGGTCAGGAGTTCGAGACCAGCCTGGCCACCATAGAGAAACCCTGTCTCTAATAAAAGTACAAAATTAGTCGGGCGTGGTGGCGCATGCCTGTAATCCTAGCTATTCGGGAGCCTGAGGCAGGAGAATCGCTTGAACCTGGGAGGCGGAGGTTGTAGTGAGCAGAGATCATGCCATTGCACTCTAGTCTGGGCAACAAGAGTGAAACTTTGTCTCAAAAAAAAAAAAAAAGTTATTCATTAAGCACCTTCTTATGACAATGCATTTTATAGAAAGAACCAACATTTTTGAGAAATGGCTGATGGAATTATTCCTTGGTTGAGTTTCTAGTGGACGCAAGGCAGTGTGTTGGGCTGAAGTGATAGAGGGAAGAGTGGGAAACACATGGCCTCTGACCTCAGCAAGTAGTGGGGCTACATACACTCGAGGTGCTGCTTCCGAGTTATAGAAATATTTTTGTATAATGTCAAAAGATAAAGATCTGCACAGATACCTCACCACGCATGAAAGAACCATGAGTTGCATACTAGATGAAAACATGTGGTCACACCTTTGGTTACATACCAGCATCTGGCTAGGGGCAGAGCTACCTCTTTGTCACAGCACATTCCTTGGGAGGCTGTGGGTATAAGTTTGCCTCTTTGTCCCCTCCTATGTGATGGTTATACTCTAAGGGCGTTTAGTTTGGGAGCTGATAGTTCAGTATGTGAAGTCCATCCCTGGAGAAGCATGATCCTCTGACCCACTTAAAATACATTCGACATAGAAGAAAGGCCTATGTTCAGGTTTTAGATGGTAAATGGCTGCAAAATTATGCAAAAACCAAACCAAAACAAAAACCAGGATCAAAAGAATCTTTCTAGCAAGAAAAAGAGTAATTCAATAAGGAGTTAGAGATTGTAATACCAAACAGATTATCACTGCAGGTAAAAATGGATCCCCATCTACTGACTGAATTAATTACTGACTTCTCAGTGCTGGTATTCACAGCCAGCCGCATCTCTCCGTGTACCTGGCAAGCCTTGTCTCTCGATGCTTAGGTCAAACCGGACCAGCTGGCCCCTGTGCCTTTGCTCGTGCTGGTTCCTCTACCTGCAACACTTTCCCTGTTTGCACTCACTGCCACTTAGCAAAGTCCTATCTGTCCTCCCAGGCACTGGACATGCCCTGTCTTCCACCATGGAATATCTACTGCCACTGGCCGCAGCCGTCTGCTCCGTGGAGGCACTTGCTGTATACCCCTTCCCTGATGGTTGTTCGGATCCTCGATGCCCCGCTGGGACTGTGGGGAGGGATCTTTTTTGTACCCCAGTGCTGCAGACAGAATTGCACAGAGGATGACTTAAAGAGTGAAGTGGATTTGTTGAAGTGAAAACCTCTTTTCATCCCAAATACAACAGGCTCTTCTTGAAGTGTTGTGTGAAACAAAAACATAGCTGTAAAGATGGAAGATAAATAGACCCCATATCCTAAAAACACCATAAACAGAGGCATAAATTGGTGATAAGGTTTAAGATAAATGAAAAGGAGAAAGCCTTACTACTACTTCAGAATACATTCCAGTGAATTTTAACAGCTGACATCTCCAAGCTGTGTAAGATAGTCTTTCTTTGGTTCCCTCTATTTGCTATATGGATAAGAAAAAATTACTTGAAAGTTAAAAAAATTTTTTTTTTCTTTTTTCAGGGCCAGTTCTGTGACTATTGCAATTCTGAGGACCCCAGGAAAGCACATCCTGTCACTAATGCCATTGATGGATCTGAACGTTGGTGGCAAAGCCCTCCCCTGTCCTCAGGCACACAGTACAACAGAGTCAATCTCACCTTGGATCTGGGGCAGGTGAGCTATACTTTCAATTGGAATGGGAACATGAGCTTAGATCACTGTTTCTATGGGGATTTCTGATATAATAATTATTGTAAAAACAAACTTCAGTTTTAATCCCCTAATCATTGTTAAACCTGTTAGATTAATATTTGCTTCCCTTAAAACCCAGAACAGGTCAGGCACAGTGGCTCACGCCTGTAATCCCAGCACTTTGGGAGGCCGAGGTGGGTGGATCACTTGAGGTCTGGAGTTTGAGACCAGGCTGACCAACATGGTGAAACCCCATCTCTACTAAAAATACCAAAATTAGTCAGGTATGGTGGCGGATGCCTGTAATCCCAGCAACTTGGGAGGCTGAGGCAGGAGAATCGCTTGAACCTGGGAGGCGGAGGTTGCAGTGAGCCAAGATTGCACCATTGCACTCCAGCCTGGGCAACAGAGTGAGACTCCATCTCAAAACAAAAACAAAAACAAAACCCGGAACAGTGCCTGGGAGCATGCAGATAGATCCCCATCCCTGTCTATCAAATGAGTTTAAAAAATAGTTGTAAA
Organism: Chlorocebus sabaeus; assembly: GCF_047675955.1. Classification (NCBI taxonomy): domain Eukaryota; kingdom Metazoa; phylum Chordata; class Mammalia; order Primates; family Cercopithecidae; genus Chlorocebus; species Chlorocebus sabaeus. The sequence goes on along the minus strand of NC_132921.1, from coordinate 59,187,058 downwards.
TAGTTTCATTGGCAAAGATATTTTTATTATTATTTTTACTTGTGGTAAAAGAGACACAACATAAAATTTGTCATCCTAACCATTTTTAAGTATATGGTTCAGTGGCATTATGTACATTGACATCATTGTGCAACCATCGCCGTCATCCATCTCCAGTACCCTTTTCATCTTGTAATACTGAAACTCTGTACCCATTAAACAGCAACTCCCCATTCCCCTTTTTCCTGCTGCTCGCAGCCAACATTCTGCTTCTCTTACTGTGAACTGACAACTCTAGGAAGCTCATATAAGTGGAATCATATAGTATTTGTCTTTTTGTGACTGGCTTCTTTAACTTGGCATGATGTTTTTAAGGTCTTGAAAACATCAGGGTAAGTGAAAGAAGCTAGGTATAAAAGACTATCTTATATGAGTCCATTTATATGGAATGTCCTGATAGGCAACTCTATAGAGAGAAAAGTAGCTTAGTGGCTGCCTAGGGCTAGGGGTTTTGGAGGAAATTGGGGAGTGACTACTAATAGGTATGTTTTTGGAGAGAGGGTGATGAAAATGTTCTAAAATTGATTGTGATGATGGTTGGACAACTCTGAATATGCCAAAGACCATTGGCATGTACACTTTATATGGGTGAACTGTATGGTATGTGAATTGTATCTCAATAAAACTGTTAAGAAAAAAAAAGGATTCATGGAAAGAGAGTGTTTCAAGTAAAAAAAAAAAAAAAAAAAAAAAGGAGGGAGAAATTAACTGTGTCAAATACCGTTGATAAGCCAAATAACAAAAGACGGATAACTGACCAGTAAATGACCATTGGATTTGCCCGTGTGGAGATCATTGGTGACTTTGATAAGACAGAATTGAAAAGTTAACTGTAGGGAAATCAAGAGAGAATGTGAGAGGAATTGAAGCATCTAATACGGAAATCAATTTTAAGAGTTCTGCTCAATGGGGCAAAAAGACATGGGGGAGAATCATTGAAAAGCCAGGTAAAGAGAAGATTTATTTGTTTATGATGGAGACAGCAACATGCTTGTGTGCTTGTGTGCAGATCGTAACGTAAACAGGAGGAAGAAGACTACTGCTATTATTACCTGAGTTTGTCATGTCAATACCAATACTAAAACTCATGCTAATACTAATGTTAATGTGTATACTCTTCTTTTTGCTGGGAAGAGTTAAGCATAGAGTACAGTTCATATAAAAATACTACTTGAAAGAAATAAAAAGGTAAATGCATCCCATAGTATAGAAATGGAATGATACTGAGATTTCTTAGAATGTGTTCTTTTCATTTGGATTGGGCAGTTTTGTGACAGAAGGGCTTTCAACCTCTTTAGTTCATGTGTTGTGCTAAATTAGACCTCTCCTGAGAGTATTTTCACCATTAATTTGTATCTGCAGGAGTTCACAGAGAGCCTTCATGATTCAAAAGACTCTATAAGCCTCCTTTCAGCTATAATTTAGTCTTATCCCTCTGATACCTAACCTCTAGCGTTCATTCAGTAGCTTCTGACAATACTAACCAAGAATTACCTACCGTATCACTTTTTTTTTTTTTTTTTTTTAGACAGGGTCTCACTCTATTGCTCAGGCTGAAGTGCAGTGGGCAAACTCGGCTCACTGCAACCTCTGCCTCCCAGGCTCAAGTGATTCTGGTGCGTCATCCGCCCAGGTAGCTGGGACTACAGGCATGTGCCACCATGCCTGGCTAACTTTTTGTATTTTAAGTAGAGACAGGGTTTCACCATGTTGCTCAGGCTGGTCTTGAATTACTCAGCTCAGGCAATCTGCCCACCTCCGCCTCCCAAAGTACTAAGATTACAGGCATGAGCCACCATGACCGGCCTATATCACTTATTTAACTGAGGGTTTTTGTAGTTAACAGGGAATTTTAATCCGTTAAAATGACCCATACTGAACTTACCCATATCTGCTGGATTGTTCTTTTTTCTTTAAAACTTTTTTTTAAACCTACTTTAAAAGCCCCCTTTTGATGTACTGAAAAATTCCCTAATTAAGACAATTAAGAAAATATCAACATAGGAACAGTTCAGTACTTTGCTGGTTGCTGACAAACTTGAGTCATGGTATGCATATTCATGAGGCCTGTGTCCACCCACCTGCTCTGCGAGCCAGCTGAGAGTGTGGGTTCTGGAGTCAGCCTGGCTCAGTTTGTCCTGATTGCTCTGCTCACTTGCTGTGTGGCTTTAACAAATATATTTATCTGCTCCCTGCCTCAGTTTCCTCATTTATAAAATGAGAAAACTGTGCATACCTCATAAGATTATTGTAAGTTCTAAATGAGTTAATTGCTTAATTTAAAACTTATTTAGAGCAGCTCTAAAGACTGCTCTAAAGTTTTTTTTTGTTTAATAAAATAAAGTGAACTTATTTAATAAAATAAAGTGAACTTTAATAAACTCTCATTAAAAAGAACAGACTGATCACATCTGTGCCTCTAGAAAACACTACCTATAATGCTGAAGAAAATAAGAAAGTCTAGGAGCAGGAAAAGCACGATCAGTTCTATCAGACTGAAGATATTTCTTTCCTCTTCTGTGTCGGAGCATGACATGTTTTAACAAGCATGTTGTGTCTTGTAAGATTCCTATTTTTTGCCCCATTGGTAAGATCTGTGTTTTCTTCCTTTGGCTGGAATTAACCATAAGAATGTCACTGAGAGGTTAGATTTCATAATTTAATAGTAACATTAAGACCTTAGAGGGAGAAAAGTGGGAATTTTGATGCATGGTTGAGAAATAAAATACGGATCATAAATTTGTTACTACAAAATCACTTCTTTTCACCTGCTAAGAACTAAAATTTGATTCTGATGTGCTGTCGTCAATTTGACAGCTTGTGCTGTTGTGAGGATCTTATTTTCTTTTAGACTAGTTGGTGTTTTTCATTTTTATTTTTTTGGCCAACAAGTTTGACAAATAAAAACATTACCTTCCAGACTTGATCTTTTTTTATTTATTTATTTTTTTGAGACAGAGTCTCGCTCTGGAGTGCAGTGGTGTGATATCGGCTCACTGCAACCTCCGTCTCCTGGGTTCAAGTGATTGCCTTACCTCAGCCTCCCAAATAGCTGGGATTACAGGTGCCCACAACCATGCCTGGCTATTTTTTTTTTTTTTTTTTTTTTTTTTTTTAGTAGAGACGGGGTTTCACCATGTTGACCAGGCTGGCCTTGAACTCCCGACCTCAGATAATCCGCCCACCTCAGCCTCCCAAATTGCTGGGATTATAGGCATGAGTCACCCTGCCCGGCCCCCGGACTTGATCTTAAAGGACAGTTTCCCCTTAAAAGGTGGTAAATGTAGGACAGTTCTGTGATTCACTAGAGGCATCATACTTTCTGGGGTTGTTCAAGTTCATTTAATTATACATTATGCAGTAGTTTCAGGCTATAGAATGAGAACACAATGTCTTTCAGGAAGCTTTCGTATCATCTGGCCAGATATAATGAGTTCAGTTTTACTGAAGCATGTGGATGTCCAATTTTTAAAAGGAGAATCTTTGGAATCTAGGAACCTTTGTTCTTCCTGGACTCCTAGTGGGGCATGGGCTTTGGAGATCTCTCCCGTGAGATCGGAAGGTGTAGCGATGGTTTCTACATACACACCCTGGACTTCCTCCAGAATCCAAACACCAGATTTCTACTCTACGGGCTCCCTATATTCGCCCTCCTGCTCCCTCCCCGGGGTGAGGTATAGGGAAAAACACAAGGAGGTGGGTGTGGAGGGGGTTCCTGTGGTCCGTGACTTCAGCCCCCACAGAGCAAGCCTGACTCATTGTGTTCCAGGGAACAACAACAAAATTATCTGGAGAAGAATTTTGAGGCTTGTATGCAATGTGTAATGTTCCCAAGAGTATAAATTTGTTATTTTAACCTGTTAGTAGTAAAAATAAAGACAATCACTCACCCCCAACACCAAGCCCTGAAAAGGACTGAGTGTTGGCTTCAGAGGATGGAGGTGTGAGGAGAGAAGGTGACGCTGCCCCTGCTCTGCAGGGCTGCAGGGGAGTGAGGCCTGGAGACAGCAGATGTGGCTGCAGGAACAGAGCTGCAGAGATGGTCCTTTGGACCTTGTAGAGGCAAAGGCTGTGATGCCCATGGCTCCCTGGTCCCCCTCTGAGTGGCAGCCTGGAGGGACAGTTTCCACACCTGTTCCCTTGTCCCATCTCAAGGGCCTGCATCTGACTCTGCTTCCTAGCTGAAGGCTCTTTCTGGAGCCACAGGAGCTTCTAAAAGGTGTGTCTAGAGCAGCCTGCAAGCCCAGCACTTAATACCCCAAGGGGCAATCCTCATTCCAAGAGGGATAGGAGTTGGTGGGAAAATACCGCATTTCCCTGCCTATCAATGGGCCAGTTCTAAAGTGCCTTCTACATAATTCCTCAGAGTGTCCCTGGTAGAATGGAGCCTCTGTTGGGTTGCCTCTGGTGGCAGCCCACTCATGAACACATTGATTTTTGGCTTTTCTTGTTCCATTATGTTCCTCTCTCCCCAGTTTGTGCTTCTTGAGGTCAACTCTTAAATAAACTACCTCTACTCAAGTCTTTGCCTCAGGGCTTTCGGGAGGGCCCAAACTAAGACAGAAGAAAGAGAATCCAGATGGACATAGTAGTTCATACCTGCAGCCCCAACCACTCAGGAGGCTGAGACACAAGGATCACTTGAGCCCAGGAGTTTAAATCCAGCCTGGGCAACTCAGTGAGACCCCATCTCTAAATAAATAAATAAACAAATAAGGAAAGCAAGCCTAGATTGAGACCCTGAAGCCCCCTGCAGATGTTAACACAGGCAAATACTATGAAAATGTTATTTAAAATGCAAAAAATAGAAAACTCAGAAATTGTTTCTAAAGCTCCAAGGTTAAGTATAATAGGGGAAACTACATTATAAATTTTAAGGAAAAATATTAATAGGTCACAGGAGAAATGCCCCATTACTCTACCTTTCTCATTTTTCGTGAATTCATCACAGACAGTGAACTCCCCAGGGGCCAGATGCAAATACAGGATCCAATCATCTGAGAGTGAATTCAGTATGTAGTTGCCTTCTAGAATCTTTTTTTTTCTGATTCCCTTCAACTTTCGTGAGGCTTTGGTGGATGAATCCAAAAACATTCTTTGTAGCTGACTCAGATGTGGAGGGAGGCCTGGGCTAGTTTCTGTTACTTTTTGGGCTTAAGGACTTTGGAGATTAACCTGGCTCTACAGATGGTTGGCTGGTGAGGTCACTAAGGAGGGTGACTCAGCTGGGTCCCTGGGTGGACACAGCCCAATCCAGAAGGTGGATGGCTCTTGGTTTTGACTCAGTCTTTCTGGATTCCTGAGGGATTGTATAGACTGTAAGCTTCAGGAGGCCAGAGACTATGTCTTCTTTTGTTCACTGTGTTCCGTTCACTACAAGATGTTTTGCTCCCAACATCTTGCACAGTGTTTAGCATACAATAGTTGTTTAATAAATATTTGCTGAGTTAATGTAGAATGAGCCAAGGATGATTCAGCATCAGCCTGAACTTTCCCAGGGCATAGTAGTAATGGAAACATATCGCTGTGAGACCAAATCTCTGGGTGAGGGTGGAAGAGTTTTAGTTCTGTAATTAATTACAGTTGGTTCCATTTATGACAATTGAGTCGCTCTGCAACATTTTAAGAGTATTTTAGAGCTATAACAAAATTAGAAAATACAGAAGATTATATTTAGAACAATTTTGCTATTAATACATTTTTTTTTTTTGAGATGGAGTCTCACTCTGTCACCGGGCTGGAGTGCAGTGGCGCGATCTCGGCTCACTGCACCCTCTGCCTCCTGGGTTCAAGTGATTCTCCTGCCTCAGCCTCCCGAGAAGCTGGGACTACAGGCATGTACCACCACACCCAGCTAGTTTTCTTGTATTTTTAGTAGAGACGGGGTTTCACCATGTTGACCAGGATGGTCTCGATTTCTTGACCTCGTGATCCACCCGCCTCGGCCTCCCAAAATGTTGGGATTGCAGGTGTGAGCCAATAAATGTGTTACTAATGAACATCATCATGACGCACAGCCCTTGAAGTCAAACAATTCATTAGTGGGTAGAAAAACAGGTGCCAATAAAATCCTCTGGGCTACTAGGGATGCAATATCATCCTTTATGGCTTTATGGTCCTTTAGTAACTTCAAAGTGTTAATTTGCCTTTGAAGTAATTTATACATTAGGAAGAATCTGGAAATCGGGTGTTTTCTTTTAATACATGAAAAACTCAGTCTGGTTGCGGTGTCTCATGTCTGTAATTCCAGCACTTTGGTAGGCCAAGGTGGGAGGATTGCTTGAGGCCAGGAGTTCAAGATCAGCCTGGGCAACCCAGTGAGAGCCCATCTGTATAAAAAAATAAAATAATTAGCCAGGCATGGTGGCATGTACTTGTAGTCCCAGCAACTCAGGAGACTAAGGTGGGAGGACTGCTTGAGCCCAGGAGTTGGAGGCTGCAGTGAGCTCTGATAGCACCAGTGAACTCCAGCCTAGGTGACAGAGTAAGACCCTGCCTCTATTTAAAAAAAAATCCCTCTCTTTTTCTTTTTATTTCTTTTTTTATTTATTCTTTTTAAAATTCTTCTTCTTATTATTTATTTATTTATTCTTATTTCTTTTTATTTCTATTTATTTCTTTTATACACACACACACATACATTCTATTGGTTCTGTTTCTCTGGAGAACGCTGATTAACACTGTGGCTAAATACAAACACAGCGGATCCTGGTTAAGCAGTTCACCTCCAAACAGTGTTTCAAAGACGTAAACTCCTTCCATAACTGGGTCTGCCTTTTTCAACACGTGGGTTCCCAAGTTTGCCCTGTGGATCATCTTTATTCCAACCAGCCCGAATGAGGAAAGAACATAGAAGGGAGGTTTGTGTGGGCAAGACTAGAAGTGGTACATCAGCTCAGTACGTTGATATTGGCTGTGGTGGGAGCATTTACACTACGGAAATCAGCAAATGTTATAAATCAGGGCTGCTCCTTTCCAAGAGCCAGTTTACCCAGCATCCCTCTCGGTCTCTTCCATAGCCCTCCACTTCCCTCTCCCTCCCCACTTACCATTTAGTAAACTCATTATGTCTTGCGCCATAATATATCTGGAGTCTGACTCCTCCTCCGCCTTGATACTGCACTGTTGTAGTGGAGACCGTGACAGCTCTCCCCATGATTAGTCTACCAGTCTTCTAACTGATTTCCTAGCATCTACTCTCAGCTCACCTTGTTTTAGAATCAGCCTGAAAGGAACAGAATCCATAGTGGTGAGGTGAGAAAGATTAGAAACAATCAGGTTGGCAGTCTTCCAAGGGTCTACCTATCAATCAATCTTCTCATTACTACCAGGGCAAAACAAAGATCTCAGTATGCTGTTCTCCCTGATTAGTATCCTTTAGTGGTTTTCTATTACTTTTGGAATGAAGTCCAAGTTTCTTAACATGGCACATACGCTCCTTCAGTCTAGCCCCTAGACTTTTTGTCAGCCTAATCTTAAATGGTACTTTCTCCTGCAAGTCCTATGCTATGTCAGTAGGGACCTAACTGTAATTCCTTGAACATTCCATGATGTTCCCTGGCTCTGGGCATTATTTTGGTGCTATTCACGGTTCTTGGAATTCCTTCCCACCTTGCCTGGTCTGGCTACCTTCTTCCCAAGATAACTCAAATACTGCCTGCTGGAAACCCTTCCTGACTGCCTGCTTCCTTCTGAACTGTGTCTGTTTACTCAGAGGCATTTGCTAAGCTGTGCTGTAAAGGCTGATCCACTGTGTGCTCCTTAAGCTCAGGGGCTGTGTGAACATATTCTTTTTGTATCCATGGGGCTTAAAAGTGCCAGAATATACTGTGTCCTCCACTAAGATGGAATTAAATGGAAATGTGAATTTCAATACTGTTGTTTTCTTATTATTCCACTGGGTTATATGTCTTGCTGTCATCATGGACAGCTCTGTTCTATTTTAAGCTAACATTTACATTTGTTGGTTTTCATAATACTAGCACCACAAATATAACAGACATAACAGAAAATGAATTAAATATGTTTCCTTCCAAAATACTCAGAAGGCTGTAGGCAGTCAACATAAATCCAAGAAATAGGAACAAAGATAAAAACTATACTAGGGAACAGCAACAGTAGGAAACAAAACACTTCTTCTGGAATGTTCTCTCTATACAGATAGACGTTAAGATGATAAAATGATAAACGGAGGTCACTGTGACCTCCTGGGTGAGTCTTACGATGCAACTTTGGGTCAACACACAATTATGACTGGCATTTGGTCACTTCCCAGGATCAAGGCTATTGTAAAGTCATCAGAGGGATCTTTCTCATCACGAAGGGTGAAAACCAGAGTTTGGCATCACATGGGAAAGGCAGCCTGTGGGCTGGGGAGAGGAACCAGAGCAGGTAGCCTGAGGGCTGCTGAATCAGCCCGTCTTTTATGGGTTTCTTGTATAACTTGACAACAGACATGCAGACAAGGTTCATTTCTTGAGAACTCCCAGGACCATGGTTCATGTGGCCCATGCTAATGAGAGAAAAATGAGCAGTACAATGCCCCTGGTGCCTTTTAGAAAAGGTTAATCCCATTTCTCTGAGGGTTGTCCATGCAGTTAAGAAGACAGAAGGAAGATGGCATGCTGTGGCATTGGTAGTACGAAGTCCGGGAAGGAAGAGCCCAGGCTGCTGTGCCAATCTTTGGTTATGCAGGGGTGGTCATGGCAGGAGAGAGACCCAGGCACAGAACTGCGGCAGACTGGTGTAGGGTATCCAGGATCTAATGGTAGGCTTGGCAGGTGGAGAGGACCCTGCTTATGGCTAGGGACTCCTGTGAGTGTATGTGAATGTTCTTTGACCATTGTAAAGCACTCTAGTGCTTTACATTTACATATCATCTATGATATGGAATTTTATTATTATTACCTAGAGAAGTTGTCATTGATCCTCTTGTTCCCCCTTTTAATGAGCTTAGGCCGCCTTATCTCTTCTGGGGAGTGAAGTATCTATAAACACATTCACACGAAAGTTCTGGGAACTCAGTACTGATGTTACTTCCCAGAATATTTGCATTAAAAAAAAATTTCTATCTTTGACATGAAACTATTACTCTGAATTTATCCAAAGGAATTCATGCGATAAATGCTCAAATGTCCGATGCAGGATATTCACCAAAGCATTATAAAAATAGCATCCAGTGGGAAACAATCTCATGTCCAATAAAAGGGGACTGACTCAGTTAGTGGATTAATAGGCACCATATGGTGCCATAGAATGGTCTTTATCGACACAACATGTGTCCGTACTATATGGTGAAGAAACAGACCAAAACTATATGTAAACTAGCTAGATCATATGGAATGATCACGTTTGGTAGGAAAAAATAATGTGCCTGTATAAGCAAAGAACAAAGTGAGGAAAGAGATACTTGAATATGCTAAGAGTGTTTCTCAGTGGATCATCGGTGATTTTTACTTTCTTCTGTAAATCTCAGTGTACGTCAGCTTGCTGGCTCTGGGTTTTTACCTAGGTAAACATCTCACTCCACAGCTTCCTAGCTGTGTGTAACTGGAATCTAACTAATGTCTCAGGGTGAGTATCTTCATCTGAAATACAGGGATAAATCTAGTACCAACCTAGGAGGGTTCTTGTGAGAAATTAATCAGATAATACAGAAAAAGCTCTCAGAATAGTGCCTTACATGCTGTAAGAACTCAATCCATGTTACCTATACTATCTGTATTTTTTTTTTTTTTAATTTTTATTTCTATAGGTTTTGGGGGAACAGGTGGTGTTTGGTTACATGAGTAAGTTCTATAGTGGTGATCTGTGAGATTTTGGTGCACCGTCACCCAAGCAGTATACACTGCATCCAATTTGTAGCATTTTTTTTTTTTTTTGAGACAGAGTCTCGCTCTGTCGCCCAGGCTGGAGTGCAGTGGCCGGATCTCAGCTCACTGCAAGCTCCGCCTCCCGGGTTCTCGCCATTCTCCTGCCTCAGCCTCCCGAGTAGCTGGGACTACAGGCGCCCGCCACCTCGCCCGGCCAGTTTTTTGTATTTTTTAGTAGAGACGGGGTTTCACCGAGTTAGCCAGGATGGTTTCGATCTCCTGACCTCGTGATCCGCCCGTCTCGGCCTCCCAAAGTGCTGGGATTTGTAGCTTTTTATACTTCATCTCTCTCCCACCCTTTCACCCAAGTCCCCAAAGTCCATTGTGTCATTCTTATGCCTTTGCATCCTCATAGCTTAGCTCTCACATATAAGCGAGAACAGATGATATTTGGTTTTCCATTCTTAAGTTACTTCACTTAGAATAATAGTCTCCAATCCTATCCAGGTTGCTGCGAATGCTATTAATTCATTCCTTTTTATGGCTGAGTAGTAGTCAATGGTATATACATATACATCTGTATTTTCTACAATGAGCATGTATTACTTTTAGAATTAGAAAAACAATAAAGCTGTTTTCTCTTTGGAGAAAATAAAAGGTTCTATAGAAAGAGGACAAAAGGAACAATGATTTCTGGTAGGATCTGAGTTATCAATGAAAAAGCTTCCTTGGAGTTTTCCTGATGTCCTCCGTCTCCCCAGTATGAACTATTTCCTGATGCCCTCCTTGCCCTATCTTGCCTCCTGCCACCCTGTCCCCCTGATAGGAGCTTCTGACTGTTTTGTCTCAGAATGAGGCTGGCTTGCTAGAGATCCTTCAATGCCAACAGAATCAGAAAAATACTCAGTAAATGGAAATTGATTTTTTAAAAAGAGCATATTTCATTCCTTAGCTAATCTTGAAAACTATTTTATGTGCTTCTTCCCTTGTGAAACGTTTGCAATTTCAAGCACATTTGGGCTTTAAATCATGGCCATTTTCCTATTACTATTAATGGCAAGCATATATAAGGAAACACTGAATTGCATGAATTCTTTATGACACTTCATGGAAGCTTGAGTTAAATGTGGTGTCTCAGGGGAGTCAACTGTGCCTGGCACCTTTTCTCCTCTGCCCGCTGTCCTCAGGGCACCTGCCCAGCCCCCGCAGAGTCCCTGCTCCTTCTCATACCTGTGACCCTGCAGCCTTCCTGTACCACCAAATGGTCTTCCTTCACTCTTTCCTTCCTGATGCCTCTTTTTTCACTATTCCTGTTTCTGTGATTCTCCTCTCTCTCTTTTTCACTTTCTACTCCCATTGCATTTCCTTACTTTAGGAAAAAGCAAGAACCAAACCAAACCATCTTTTCTAAGTATAACAGTATAACTCACCATTCTTTTTTTTTTTTTTTTTGACAGAGTCTTGCTTTGTCACCCAGGCTAGAGTACAGTGGCATGATCTCGGCTCACTGCAGCCTCCGCCTCCCAGGTTCCAGTGATTCTCCTGCCAAAGCCTCCTGAGTAGCTGGGATTACAGGCATGGGCCACCATACCCAGTTAATTTTTTTGTATTTTTAGTAGAGTTGGGGTTTCACCATGTTGGTCAGGCTGGTTTTGAACTCCTGACTTCAGGCAATCCGCCCTCCTCGGCTTCCCAAAGTGCTGGGATTACAGGCATGAGCTACCGCGCCTGGCCTAACCCACCATTTTTTCTGGTGGTCACTGCCAGCCTTGAGGAGGGCGCCATGCTGTGTCCTTGGCAGAGTGGTGGCCTGCTGAGTCGCTGGGGGTGTGTGTGCAGAGAGGGGAGTGGAGATGGGTGAGGAGTGAGCTAAGGGGTCTGGGGCTCCCCCATAAGCGGGGCTCCAGCAAGACCAAGCTCTTTGCCTGTCTAGGACAGTTGTACTAGGTCCCCCAAGTGGCCTCGGGGCACAGACAGTGTGACCATCCTGTCTCCCCAGGAATCGCACAGCTCACTCTAGACCAGAGGGGCCAGGTTTTGTCTCCGCCACCTGGCAGCTCCTGCTGCTCTTCCTCACAAGGTTCCCTTTGGTCTTGTAGCCTGCAGATAAGGATGTTTTATGTGCCCGTGTCTCTCTCACTTGAAAGCAAATTCCTGAGCTATTGCATTGCTCTGTTTAATTTTCAAACCACAAATGCAAACATTCTATGGCTTAGGAATTCCAGATTCAGCGCACCATGCGTGACATACTCTGTTCCATAGGTTTTAAACACTTTGAATGATAAAATTGTGTGTTTACCTTTGTCGCTCCTCAACATCACAGAATAACCAGCATAACCAGCATGGAACATTCACCTCTTTCCCCTCCCCTCACAGTCATCCTTGCTGGGCAGACTCTCACCATCCCTCGAGGTGCCTCTTGCACCAAGTATCCTGGGAGCTCCCAAAGAGATGGGGAGGGTGAGTGGGGCAAGGAAGACCAGAGCCGGGAGATGCAGCACTCTTCCCCTCGTTGGAATCAGTTTAAATTGCCATCCAGGTGGGCTCAGGCAGCTGAAATCCAGGTGCTGTCTCCAGCACAGGGTCCCAGGTGGGCAGAGCAGCTGGCACAGCTCTCATGAGGGCAAGAGTGCCCAGCCAGAGACTGGCCCAGGCGAGATAAAGCACATGAGAGCGCAGTCCAGCCTCCTTGCTGTGGAGTGAGGCAAGGGCAGGAAGACTGTGTGGACGGCTGTTGTGTAAATCTCTGTGTTTCATGGGGAGGGCATCGCACCCGCACTGCCAGGATTGGGTGTCTTTTGGCGTAGGCCCTGGGCAGGGCTGGGCCTGAAGGTGTCTGGTATTTAGAGCAGGTGGGCCTGACACCTGGCTTGGGCTGCCCCTACTTGCTTCTGTGGGTAGGTGGCTATAGTGTTCACACAAGCCCCTGTTTATTTATTTTTTATTTTTTTTTGAAACAGGATTTTGCTCTGTTGCCCAGTTGGAGTTTAGTGACGTGATCTCGGCTCACTGCACCTCTGCCTCCCAGGTTCAAGCAATTCTCATGCCTCACCCTCCCCAGTAGCTGGGATTACAGGCGTCCGCCACTGCACCCGGCTAATTTTGTATTTTTAATACAGATGGGGTTTTGCCATGTTGGCAAAGCTGGTCTTGAGCTCCAGGTCATTTATTTGTTGTTGTTGAACTGAGTTCCTTGTAGATTCTGGATATTAGTCCCCTGCCAGATGCAAAGTTTGCAAATATTTTCTCCCATTCTGCAGGTTGTCTGTTCACTCTGTTGATTATTTATTTTGTGGTGCAGAAGCTTTTTAGTTTAATTAGGTCCCAATTATATATTATTGTTTTTGTTGCTTGTGCTTATGAGGTCTTAGTCATGAATTCTTTGCCTAGGCCAAAGTCTAGAAAAGTTGGAAATAAAACCTAAAGACATACAAAGTATAAGCCCCATTTAACAAAAGCAGATTTAACAGATATCAGCTTACTCTTTTAAATTGTTTTAAAGCTTTCTAAATGCTGACTCTCGATTTCTGTCCTTGTTTGATTGATTGATTTTTGAGATGGAGTCTTGCTCTGTCTCCCAGGCTGGAAGGCAGTGGCGCGATCTTGGCTCACTGCAACCTCCACTTCCTGGGTTCAAGCCATTCTCCTGCCTCAGCCTCCCCAACAGCTGGGACTACAGGCACATGCCATTTATACCTGGCTAATTTTTGTAATTTTACTAGAGATAGGGTTTCGCCATGTGGCCAGGCTGGTCTCAAACTCCCGGCCTCAGGTGATCCGCCTGCCTCGGCCTCCCAAGGTGCTGGATTATGGGCGTGAGCCACCTCCCCTGGCCCCTTGTTTTATTGTGGGTGAATAGCAAACAGTTCCTGGACCAGCACTGGTCCATGGACCACACTTTGAGTAGTGCTGCTCTAGGCCATGTACTGTAACTTTTATTTTCTTTCTTTTTTCTTTTATTTTTGAGACAGGATCTTGCTCTGTCGCCCAGGCTGGAATGTAGTGGCGTGATCATAGCTCACCGCAGCCTGGAACTCCTGAGCTCAAGTGATCCTCCTGCTTCAGCCACCCCAGTAGCTAGGAGCACTGGCACGTGCCACCACACCTGACTATTGATTTTATTTTATTTTTGTAGAGATCGGGCCTCACTATGTTGTTCAGGCTGGTCTTGAACTCCTGGTTTCAAGTGATCCTCCTGCCTCGGCCTCCCAAAGTGCTGGCACTACAGCTGTGAGCCACTGGTGCCTGGCCTACTGAACTTTTTCTTCAGAGCTGTCGTCGTCCCATCCTGAAAGGGCCTCCTCTTCTCTGCTACCTCACGTCTCTTCTCTGGCTCAGATTTGGTGATGTAGTTCAAGATACATTTGTTAATTATTTGAAACTTTAAACAACCCAAGCCCTCTTGTGACCCAGATAGTCTCCCTTCTCTCTGTCCACTCACCCCCCATTCTGTGCCCAGTGACCCAGGCTGGTGACCTTCCTGGACAGCAGCAACAGGCTTGGGGGGAGGTATCACAGGTGTTCAGGGGGTAGGAGAGTGAAGACAATGGGGCATTTGGTCCCCCAGCTGCCTCTGTTGGCCCATAGGCTGCAGTATCCCAGCTGTTTCATCCTAATGAGGATCTTGGCTCCTGGTAGGCAACTCACTATAAGGTTCCAGCTCTGTCTGGGATCCAGCATCTGTTTTCTCTCCTTCAGCTGAGGGTAGGAGAGGTTCTCAGACTTTCTTAGCTCTGAGATGCTTCCCCATCACCAGAAGGCTTCCCTCCCACTGCCCACGACTTTGTCAATGCTGTAGGTTCTTTATTAAGCTCTCCTCAATCACTTCCTTCTAGGAGGTTCTGACTATCGCTGGGACTAGGAGTGACACGCAGTATTCTGACTTGCTTTTCTACTGGCTGAAATTTGCCAAAGCTTTCCAGTTGTCATCTCTTAAAGAATGAAGGGAAAATGCTGGTGCAGTGGCTCACTCCTGTAATCCCAGTACTTTGGGAGGCCGAGGCAGGCGGGTCACCTGAGATTAGGAGTTCGAGACCAGCCTGGCCAACATGGTGAAACCCTGCCTCTACTAAAAGTACAAAAATTAGCCAGGCGTGGTGGCGCGCACCTATAGTCCCAGCTACTCAGGAGGCTGAGATGGGAGAATCACTTGAACCCGGGAGGCAGAGGTTGCAGCGAGCGGAGATTGTACCATTGTACTCCATCCTGGGCAACAAAGCAAGACTCTGTCTGGAAAAAAAAAAGAAGGAAAGTACTGAGGGGTGACCATACTGAAGTTTTTAAAAAGTGCATATGATGTATTCAGTGTGTGTGTGTGTGTGTGTGTGTGTGTGTGCGCAGAGAGACAGAGAGATCTCAATTGAATTCTGACTGGAGTACAGAATAATATTCTGTCCCTTTCTATATCCCCAACACCTAGGAAAATGTCTGGTGTATAGAAATAATCCAGCAAATGTTTACTTCATGTACGAATGAATGAAGATACAGAGACTTCCTTACTTATGTCTGCCCTATTCTCATACGTCCCTCACATACCAAAGCCATACATATGCAACAGATAGTAAAAATATTTGTCTTTTATAACTTAGAACACACTGAAGAAATAATGAAAAGGTTGGATCTTTGGTCATTTATATTTAAAGTATTAATTGTATTAATTTAAATATTTCAAAAATAGATGGTAGGGAGAAAGTATGTTGCTCTTTTGTGGTAGGTAATCTTGTAAGTCTTCGAAAACTCTTCAACATCTGCTTCAAAAGGTAATCACTTAGAATTTAAGAATGATTATATATATATGGCAGATACAACATAAATTTACTGTTAACATAATTCACATGCTAGAAATTGACCTAAGCACTTTACCATTATTAACTCATTTAATCCTCACCACAAGCTTATGAGGTGGGTCCCCACATTCTAGAAGGGGAAAAGGGAAGCCCAGAGATGATTTGTAGCCTCACAGGGTTGTATGGGATACACCGAGGATTTGCTCCCCCTAGTCTGGTGCCAGAGCCAGCCTTAGGCGCTGTGTAATGGCAATGTACGTGACTCTCCTGTCCCGTCTGTGCTGGGCTTAGCTGGGATGCTCATGACCCGTGTGGGTGTTTGGTCATAATTGCTGTCCCTCTTGCAGGATGCTGTCATGATGTTGTTCATCACCGCCCACTGTGCTCCCCTGCAAAGATCCTTTTGGACAATCCTTTTAGTCCCGGAATAGTTGTGCTTCTTTGGGACACTGAAAAACAAAATAAAACAAAAATGTATGAGCCCTGGGATTATGTTTCCTTCTTTTTGCTGGCTACTAGAAGCACAGGGTCAAATGTATGGCTCCCCCATGCAGGTGGACAGAGCTTCATGGCCTGCATTATTTTGTGTGCAAACCTCATTATGGGTTCAACATTTCATCCCTATCTGTAATTTTGCTTTTACTCCTTTTTTTTTGTTTTTGATTTTTGGTAATTTCACATTGCCATTTTCTTTCCATCCTTATACACTGACCTCAATCTCCTCCCCGCTCTTTTTTTCTTTTTTTTCTTTTCTTTTCTTCTTTTTCGGTTTTTTTTTTTTGCGACGGAGTCTCGCTCTGTTACCCAGGCTGGAGTGCAATGGTGCGATCTTGGCACACTGCAACCTCTGCCTCCCGGGCTCAAGCGATTCTCCTGACTCAGCCTCCTGAGTAGCTGGGATTACAGGCACCCGCTATCATGCCCAGCTAATTTTTGTATTTTTGTAGAGATGGAGTTTCACCATGTTGGCCAGGCTGGTCTTGAACTCCTAACCTCAGGTGATCCGCCTGCCTCGGCCTCCCAAAGTGCTGGGATAACAGGCATGAGCCACTGCACCCAGCCTTCACTCTTTTTTTCTTTAACAAAACGGGATGTAGATGAATACAAGCAATATATTGATGAAACAGTGAAATATTAATTGCTGTTTTCATTTCAGTGATACATTTTTTCTTAGAATACGCGGTCCAAGCATATTTTACCTTTATGATTATCCTAAGCCTGAAAAATTTGTATATTCATACAGAAGTATTTCTTTTTTTATTTATAGTGTTAAATATTTCTGAGTCATTTTGAGAAGTATAGTACAATTCTGCGGAAGACACTCTAACTTTATGAGCTTACCAAGCCTTATTTCTTGGATTTTTTTTCTAAGTGGATTGTTACAGAGAAGCTCAACAGCAAGTAGAATGACTGAGCATCAAAGGCTGTCTGAAGGCGGTGCCAGGTTATAATTTTCCTTTTACAACCCCTAATGGACAAAGAACTTGCTTTTACTCAGCTGTTGCCTTTTAAAATTGATTTGGTTGTTTTCCCCTTGAGCAAATATATCCTTTAATTATAAGACCTCAAGGGCTATTGTACTACTTCATTCCCAGAGAAATTTTTCTTTTGCTCTTAAATGTTTCCAGTGACAGTGGGATAATAACATGTGTGTTGCTAGCTGAGAGTGGGATTCTAAATATACAGGGATTCATCCTAAGCATCTAGAACATGACATTTGTCTTGAGGCATTCTTTAAAACACCCCTCCTACCCATGTTGTACTTCTTCCTAGTCATTATTTCTCTTCTTGTTAAGATTTATTGCTTGCTTTGGAGGACAGTTGGGGACTAAAGCATGCTCTACAGTGAAATTCTTTGCTTAATGTATTATCCTATAGCAGATAGACCTGCACAGATACACCGTACTTTGTCCTATCTACCTGAAGACACTTACTTTGCTCCCCAAACTGGTGTGTAGTCATGGCATGAAGAAGACGTACACTTCACAGGCAGGAAAACAGGGCCAGCTTTCCAGGGAGATGGTCTGGCAGCCGTTGGCATGGTGTGATTTCAGGAGGCAAGAGTAGGTTTCCCACGAGCCTGGAATTCCTTTAGCTGAGGATACAGCTTTTTTAAAAGGCTAATGTCTTTAAAGATGGCAACAACAGACCCTGGGGACTACTAGAGGAGGGAGGGAGGGGAAAAGGGTTGAAAAACTACTGGGTACTGTGCTCACTACCTGGATGATGGGATCTGTTGTACCCTAGACCTC
This sequence comes from Chlorocebus sabaeus, assembly GCF_047675955.1. Classification (NCBI taxonomy): domain Eukaryota; kingdom Metazoa; phylum Chordata; class Mammalia; order Primates; family Cercopithecidae; genus Chlorocebus; species Chlorocebus sabaeus. Next base: position 59,169,169 of record NC_132921.1, on the reverse strand, counting down.
AGCATCATGCAATACACCCATGTAACAAACCTGCACGTGCACGCCCTGGATCTAAAGTAATAGTTGAAATTATAAAAAATAAGATAAAAGGCTAATGTCTTTAGGAGAGGTAATACATTGACTTCAGAGTCACATGAGATAAGTTTTCCTTAGGAGAAAGGGCAGCCCTGGCATTGTGATTCTGACGGAAAAAGGGTGTGTATTATGGGCTGAACCAGCACTTCCCAAACCTTAAAGTGCATCTGGATCGTTTATTAAAATGATGATTCTGATTCACAAGGTGTGGATGTGCCTGCAGATCCTGCATTTCTAAGATGCCCCCTGGTGAGGCCAAGGTTGCTGGTCTGTGGGCCACATTTTGAGCAGCCAGAGGCTGGAAGGGCTCAGAGGGAAGAGAGGAGCTGAGGCAAGGGCTGGGGCTAGCAGCAGGATGGGCAGCGGGGAAGAGGCGAGAGCTTTGGTGCAGAAAGATGGGGTCTAGGAGGAGGAGGGGGCAAAGCCTCCCAAATGACTTTGAGGGTGGGAATGAACGTGGTATGTTAGGTACACACAGACCTGAAGATTGGGGTAAAACTTCTCACACCCAGCTAACTCTTTCTATTCCTTCCATTTGATCAATAAACAGAAATTGGCTTTCTTGGGTATGTTCATGAGGGTGCTGGAGAATCAGTTTGTGCAGCAATCCCTCGTGGAACCACTCAGGGAGGAAAGGCTCCTTGAAGAAGGGACCTGCAGGGCGGGCAGGTTTTCAGCATCGAACTCCCCTGCCTTGGCTCTGTCTCACCCTGTAGCTGTTTGGGATACCAGGGAAACTAATTGCTTAAGAGCACAGGCTTCGGAATCCTATAGATGTAGGTTTACGTCCTTGCTTTGTTACCTACTTACTGTGTAACTGTGAACATGCCATGTGTCTTCTCCAAACTTCAGCTTCTGCATCTATAAATTAGAGATAATAATAGTACTGACATACTAGGGGTGTTGTAAAGGCCACAAAACATGTAAGCATTAGTATCTGGCATAAACTAAATCCTCAACAAGTGCTAGTTCTCCTCTTCCTTGTCCTTCTTCCTATTAATTTAATAATTCTGCTTGACTGATCCTTCTGGCAGATGCCACTGTTTTTGCCTTTTATTTGCCACTGTAATCACCTGCCCACCTATCCTCTCTTGACCTGCAGTTCCTCAGGCTGAAGAATCCCAGCAGATAGAGCTCCAGGTTTGGGACTAATCAGCAGCCCAGGGAGCCAAGCAGAGGAGGCCTGGGTTTCTAGTTCAGTGGGCAGCGTTTGGCTTCTGGGGTTTCACATGCTTCCTGGAGAGTCAAATGCATGCACAAAGATTATGGTATCCCTGATAAGTATAACTACCATGGAGGAAGGTATTATCTTTGCTTGGAATATTTTAGGAAGTGTGTTAGTCCATTTTCATGCTGCTGATAAAGACATACCTGAGACTGGGTAATTTGTAAAGAAAAAGAGAGTTAATGGACTCACAGTTCCACGTGGCTGGGGAGACCTCACAATCATGGCAGAAGGCGAAAAGCATGTCTTACATGGCAGCAGAAAAGAGAGAATGAGAACCAAGCAAAAGGTGTTTCCCCTTATAAAACCATCAGGTCTTGTGAGACTTATTCACTACCATGAGAACAGTATGGGAGAAACTCCCTCCATGATTCAATTATCTTCCACCAGGTCCCTGCCATACCATGTTGGAATTATGGGAGCTACAATTCAGGATGAGATTTGGGTGGTGACATAGCCAAACCATTTCAGGAAGGTTTCGCAAAAAAGGACCTTTTCTATTTGTCTTTAGAAGATAAATCGGAGTTTATTGGGTCCTTTTCATAGGGTGACCAGTTATCCCAGTTTGCCTGAGATTGAGGGGTTTTGGAGATACAGGATTTTTAGTGCTAAAACCAGGACAGTCCCAGGCAGACTGGAATGGCTGGTCATCTCTACTAGACTGTCATGACCAGGGTTACCTGATCATGAGTCAAGGTCATGAGTACTGATCATCAGTACTTCCTGCTGATCTACCGAATTTGAGCTCTCTGAATTTCTACTGAATCAGAATTTCCAGAATTATAGCCTGGGGATCTGAGTTTTAACATGCTTTCTGGTTGCTTCTAATGTACACTTAAGTTTCAGAGTAACATTTTCCCTGCGTCAGGGATACACTCTGTCTTCTCTCAGCCACGGTGATCCTCCATGGCCAGTGTGGGACATGTGAGTGAAGAAAAAGTGACGCAACATCTCTGAAGTCTCAACTTCTACCACCACTGATTTCCAACTTAGCCAAGTGGGGCCAAACTGGTATGCAGCGGGGTCGCCTAAGCATCATTGTCTGTACTCCTGGCTCACTAGGATTTCCAGGTCTCCTTCCAGGCTCAGAGTATTCTGAACGTCCTGTGTCTTTAACAGAAAACGTGACCATAGGGCCTGCTTTGGTTCCCCATGCACCACAGTTCCTTCCCTCCACCTCAGTGATGTCCCGGACAGTACAGCCTCCATCAGTTTGTGTCCTTGGGTGAGAAGAGCATGGAGCAGAGCCCACCTTCAGTACACATGGGGCATGGGTGAGATACAAACATACTGTTTGAAGTCACTGAGGTTTTGGCATAGATGGTCACTGCAACCACAGCTCACTTACCATGATGGACACAAACTCCATTCTGATGGAGAGTGCCTCTAACTATCCTCAGTTCCTCAGTTGTAGGACAAAAGGCAGATGGACAGAACTTTCCAAACTGATTCCCTGGAATGGAGCAGAAAAAAAAGCAAAGATTTCCTTTTAGAACTCCACGAACAGAAACTGAGATTGTGACTGAACTACAATGAAAAGACAGCCCCATGTGGCCATCTTTAGGCCTTTGTGCCTGTGCACCAGCAGTTTCAAGGAGCAACCAGTCCTGGGTTTGGTTTATGGAAAGGTCTTTCCAGCCTGAATAGAATGCCGAGAAAAGAAGAAGCCAGAAGTTTACAGGGTCATAGAGATACAAGGCAGAGCCGTGGGATCTGGATGGCCGGCAGGAGCAGGACCCGGCCTTCCAGATGGATATTTTAAAGCCTAGAAAGTTTTCCCAAATTTGGGGTGGATTTATTCCCTGGGCAATTGAATTGCAATTCAAGTGGAAGCTGTCTTCTTTCTTTACCAGTGAGGCGGTTAATATACCGATTTCTCTTTAGCTAACAAGAATGAGTTAAACAATAATCTCAAGTACTGACTGCCAAAACCACAAGAAGGAAAGGGTTCCTCGTAGACTGCACGTGACTCTGCCTTGAGTACATGTGCCCACTGGCAATTGCATTTATGAGGCTCTCCCTGTTGTGCCATATTCTCTCCACCCTGAGCCAAAGGTGGCTCCCGAGGCTGGCCTGGAACCAGGACAAGGGGCTGACAGACATTTCAAAAGATTCCCTGGGATTTTTGCCAAGTCATTTGACCAGAACATGCAGCAATATATATTTTGTGATTACTAGAGACCACTGTTCTGTTTAGTTTTGAGTCATTCTGTCTCCATAGGAAGAAGTCATTAGAGAATTGTAGAACTATGCATGTTGGCTTCTAGGAGTGAGCTGCTCATACGTCTTGGTTCCTAGCATGTTGTGAGCTGTGCCTGTCTCTTGTTTTATTTCTGTTTTCATCTTTTGTCTAAGATCCCCACTCCTGATCCCTTCTCCTTTGTAAGCACCTGCTCTAACTTCTTTGCTACTTATCCTTAAACATGCTTATCCCTTGAGCAGCGCTCACTGCTGTGGGCTGAGCACCTACTGTGTGCTGTGCTCTGTGTCAACAGTCCCGCAGGAATGGCCTCTTACTCCTCATGCCGACCCTGTGCGCTGCATGTGCACTGATGTCTCTTTCCATGCAGAGGGACCCCCGGGCATGCTCCCAGCCTTTCTCTGCCCATTTTCTGCCAGATGGTGAGTGTGGAGTCTAGAGCTGGGCATGCATACCTCTGCCTCCTCCCTTGGGAGCAGCCCAGTGCTCTTCTCTGCTTAAGTGAAGCACATGGGCTGCCCAGCCACAGAGTGTATCAGCAACTACAACCTGTGTCCTCTAAGACCCGCTTCCCCAGAAATATGGTCTTTTGTCCTCATCTGCCCTGCTCCTCTTTCTTACTTCTTAATTGGTTCAGAACCAGATAGGGATGAGGGATGGTTTTTATTGGGCCCTTTCAAAAACTTAAACATTAAGTATTATTATTTCTTTATACAGACAAGGGTAGTAGGGCACAAGGAGATTGAGTAAATCTCAAAGCTTAATTTCTTAAGAGATGGCACAATTTGGAAACTAGCACCAGACATTCTGGCTCCAGATTCTGCACTCTCAACCATTACAATACACTGCCCATAAAATATGAAGTGCTTTTTTTATGTATGTATTTTTAAACTTTGTGTAAATGTGCTATCACATCTAGTTTGACATTTTCAATTTTCCTGTGCTTTCTATTATGTGGATTCACCCATATTGCTGGATATGCATCTATTTCTTTGCTTTTGACGACTATAGGGTGGTATTTGTATGGTCAATTAGTGAGACGATCTTTCACATTGATCATATTGTCCCATTTCAACATTAGATCATTTTATATAATATTGCCTTGGGGGAAATCATATACAAGTATAAATGAGGTGTGTACTGAAAGTTACATCAGATATTTCAAACTTAAATTGCATTTTTTCCAATAAAAATGTTACAAATTAGAATTCTCCTTTAAGCTGTGCCCAAAAATCTCATCTAGTCCCATGTAGTTATAAAAGTTTTAATATTTCACATTTGCAAGGTAGAGTGGTAGAAGCCAATACTGATCTTTGGGGGAAAATCCTAAATCCTAAATCCTCTCTGTGTAGCATTTGGATTACAGGGAGCACAAAAGGCTCCCAAGATTGGAAAAAGCTTAAGGAAGGAAGACAAAGGGATGAGAGATTAAGGGAAGGGGTGGAGCTGGGTCCAAGGAAGGTGTGCAGGGGAAGACCTGTCGTTGTGTGGACACTGGGGGTGAGGGACCTTGGGGTTTCCCATACTCCACCCCAGAGGCCTCTCTCCAGAATGCTCAGCCACTACCACCTACCCTCTTAAGACCCAGACCGAATTCCCCAAGAAATAGCTGGATTGTTTTTAGTGGGATAGTCCTTGCTGGCATGGAAAATGCTTCCCCCACCCTCACCATTAGTTGCCTCCTCCAGTGGACAGAGTAGGATATGCTGTCCCCAGGCTCGCTGAATGTGCCCAGAGCCAAGACTGCTGGCTCCGGTTTCTCTGTTTAACCCACACCTTCTGAGGCGGATCTGTCTGGCTTACCTGTCCACCTCCCTGGCTCCTGTTATACTCCACGTCCTTTCTGGGGTAGGCTGCCATCCCTGCCCTAGTTCCCAGCAATGACATCCCAGAGCTGGATTTCAGGAAACTGAGGCTCAGGGACATTCCAGTCAAGTCACCTGGCTCCCAGCCTATGCTGATGGGAGAGAAACCCAGTTCTGGTGTGCGTCAGGCATGGAATCCACCTGCACTTCACTCTGCTTCCCAGCCACCTTCCCTCACCCCATTCCGTGGTGACCTTTCTTAACCCCCCCTGCCCTGCAGTGTCACTCTGACCAACACATTTGTTCTGCTATGAAAAATGCCTGCTGGGGTCCTTGGGAGAGCCAGAGCATTTATGTGGGGGCATTTGGAACTCAAGGGAAGTTCCGACATCCTGATCCAAGAGTTCACCTGGGGTGTGCCTTCTTATCACAGTGAAAGTGACTTTGAGCTGTCCTGTTTTACACCAAGTAAGTGGAATCTTTAGGGTTCTGACTGACTCCCAGCATCGCCCTCATCCAGGCAGGATACCGGCCCTGCCCTGGCCCACAGCAGCATGCGCTCAGAGGATTCCTGCTGCAGGTGAGGAGTGAGCAGGAAGACTGAGTGCGTGTCTTGTATTCACAAGGCCATGTGCATTCTAGATTTGATTATTTAATCACTCTTGTGAGGAGTGTTTTAAAGGAGAAGTGCAGTGCTGCATCAAGCACAGAATGCAGACAACTACCCAGAGGGACTGCTCAGCGGAGGCCTGAGGTTGAGTAGGAGTTATCAGGCTCCAGGGGGCTGGGGTCAAGCTTCAGTTTGGGTCACGCTGAGTTGGGGCGGAAGTGCCGTGCCTCCAGGAAATCCGGCATTGAAGTCTATGTGAGAAGTCTGGGCTGGAGATTTACATCAATCATCAGTGGTGTAAGATGGAAGTAGCCTAAGAGGGAGGCAAGCCTGGACAGGGACCTGAACTCTGGGTGAATTGGAGGAGCAGAGGGGAGTGAGTCCCACACAGCAGTTGAGGTGTAGATGTGTTGGGAGAAGACAGGTGGGGTAGGGCTGGAAGAGAATCTGGATGGAAGGAGAGGCGTTTTCTCTTCTTTGGGATGGGAGAGACATTTGCAAGCCGATGATGGGTGGGTCCAACAGAAGGCAGGGGAGTGCAATCCAGCAAGAGGAGGAAGGCATTGGCTTTTGATAGGAAGAGGTCTGGAGAGAAGGAGCAGATGTGCAGATGCAAATGCATTCGTAGACTTGGGAAAGTAAAGGAAGCCATTCCTTTTTTTGTGGTTTTGATTTTGCTAGTGAAAGAAAAACAGGACTCATTGAGGGTGGAGGGAGCAAAGCTGGGAAGTGGTGGGAGTTTGAGGAGCATGGAGAATCAGGCCCAGAAATGAGCAGAAGTGAAGGAAGCTGCACAGTCAGGACCACAGCAGCAGAAGGCACAGAGCCCACCTGTGAGGACACGGCTGTGTTCGAACGCTACCTGCCATGGCTAGTCCTGACCGCATGTCAGCCCTGAGCCTGGACAGGGGACTCAGCACACCCCTGTTGGGATCAGCCACTGTCCCTGGAAGTGAGATGGTGCTGCCATCACAGCCACTTCCAGAAAGAATTCTTCAGTGTCTCTGCCTTTTTGCATCACTTGCTCTAGATACAGACGCTTGGAAGGAATCATGCAATTCACTGAGCCCGGGGGATATATTCCTGCTGCCTTACCTGCCAGGGGAGCTGAAAAAGCTGGTATTTTCAGCTTCTAAAATTGGAGTTGCATTCTGTTCCCAGCAAGATTCATACGGTGCGAAGAGGATTCAGATCCTTGGAAGTCAAGCAAAAAAGATAGACACCTGCACCATGGCCTCCTCTCTGGCCTGACTCTGGACAGTTGCCCAGAGTCCCTTGTGCTACATCTAAGCACCCAGAGAAGGGCCTTCTAATCCTGGAACTGTGACCTTCTTAGAGTGCAGGTTGGTGCCTCTGCAGATGCACAGCCTCTTACCTTATTTGGGTTTGTAATTGTGACAACCAACAAAATATCCCCTTCAATTTTCCAGACACCCCAGACCACGGTACAACTACCACCAAATTCAGGGATATAGTGTTCAGAAAGCAAAGGCAGCTTTTGGGCAAAGGGCAAGTTTTAAGAAGAATATTTAATCTGTAGCCCGGCTGATTTGAAATGACACTCTAACATAAAGCTCATTCCCAAAATAAATATTCTGACTAATAAAAGTGAACATACTGAGCCAATTTAAGTGAGCTTCATTATGCCCTTTAGATATGTAGTCAGAAAGGTTTCTGAAGTGTCCTGACATGAGTAAGGGCATTGGAAAAGCAGCAAAAGATAATTTCAGCCTTAAGTAAAACTCTGAGTTAGCCAAGGATCCTGAATCTTAAGAAAGATGTAACAGAGGGAGAAGGGAATAGATATGACAATTAAAAGTTGGAAAGAACCATTATGAGTGCAGACCAGAAATGTTAACACTCTTTAGATAGAAGCATATTGGCCGAGAGGAGGAAACTGGAGTGTCATGGAGGGTATGAACTTATTTATGAAAAACGACGATAACATCATTTAGAATCTGATTCAGGACAAATTATCATCACTGAGAAATATTTTGCTGAAGCCTATTCTGGTGTAAGCCACTTATAAAAATCCATATATTTTTAGGAGTTGTTTGGTCTAAAAAATATAAATAGATTGAAGGAGGATTTAGGTAACTCGGTTGCTGGCTATTAAAGTTGAGTTAGTTAAATCTCTTTGTTTTGGAAGAACTTAACTATAGAATTTCCTTTGTTCTGTAAAGTTTGTCAAACACATTCTTAGGCTACTCATCCGTTCAGTGAATGAATTGAATATCATACCTAATTTTCTCGTAAATTACCCAAAAAGTGTGAATGAGAAAAAGTGAGTTTTACAAGGTGAACCAGGTCCCAGACAAAACAAATCCATGACAGTTGAAAGTCGTTACAGAGAGTAGGATAAACTACAAGACTCAGTTATGAAACTGAGCTCAGAGCTGTTGGATTCTGGCTGACTTCAGTTTATTTATAGTCACCACCAAATCTATTTGTAAATTGTTAGTTGTAGATAAAATGCTCTTGAGTAACAGTTTGGTCTCAAGTTCTGCACTTTAAGTCTCTTTAGGGAGTAATGATTAAAGACCATGAGGACTGAAAATTATGCCATATGTCATCAACCCTTCTCTTTCCTCCTCTAGAGTTCAAAATTTATCAGTATAAAATCTAGGTGTCATACCTAACAACTTCCCCTTTGTCTTACCATTTTTTTTTTCCCTGAAATCTTTCATTAAGATTGTCATTTTCCAAGTTGTTGTGGTGACCCAAATCTTTAGACTGAGTTTTGGTGTAGAGATTTTATTTCTCAGGCTCCTGTGGTTCTTTTACATTAGAAAGTGAGACACTCTCTCCTCTCCTTTCCAGTTTCCACCCTAATCTTTGCCTCCTGCTGACTTGAATCTCGATTGCTTTAAAAGAACCTAGGGAGACAGGACGTGGGCATTTAACTTCTGGGCAGGCTGCCATGTGGGATAAAGAGTAGAAATCTGTGCTACTCCATGGGGGAAGGAGGGCTGATGAGAGAAAGTTTTTGACAAACATGGAGGAAACCTGTAATGGCCAGAACTTGTCAGCAATGCAGTGAGTGCCCCTCAGAATGAGATGCTGGAGTGAGAGGGGACTTAGGGACCTCTTGAGCCCCTTCCTCTAAGTTTCTGGAGTGATCCACCTTCTCTCCTGTAGGTGAGCAGGTACTTCTGGAACCAGTAAGAGGAGCTGAGAATTCTCCTTAGACCTAAACCAAGCACATTCTTTCTGACAGTGCCAGGGCCTGAGTTTTTCAGCAAGGGTGATGACAAACCTAAAAGAAAGAAGTGTTCTTGCTGAACTATGGGCAGATGGACTCTTTGGGCCAGGATTAAAAGGATCCCTTTTCGGGCTGGCTGGGTTGTATTTTCATCCCTGGCCTTGGTTGTTTTATGAGTATTGTACCTCATTTTGTAAAAAAAAATGTCAAACTAAGTTACTAAACTGCAGTTGAGTTTTACTCAATTGCCATCATTTCTTCTCAATTAAAAAAAAGTCTATAAAATTGGCTCAGTTGATAAGTTTTTCAAATGGACACCAACCACAAAGTAAATTTAATTGCTTGGTTCTATATTTAGTGACTTATTTTTTCATAATTTGTATTTGTATTTTATACATGGGTAGTAGGGAGATTTGTAATTTAGTTATTAAAAATAAATGTTTCAGCCAGGTGTGGTGGCTCACGCCTGTAATCCCAGCACTTTGGGAGGCCGAGGCGGTTGGATCACGAGGTCAGGAGATCTAACACAGTGAAACCCTGTCTCTACCAAAAATACAAAAAATTAGCCAGGCGTGGTGGCGGGCGCCTGTAGTCCCAGCTAGTTGGGAGGCTGAGGCAGGAGAATGGCGTGAACCCGGGAGGCAGAGCTTGCAGTGAGCCCAGATGGCACCACTGTACTCCAGCCTGGGTGACACAGCAAGACTCTGTCCCAAAAAAAAAAAAAAAAAAAGAAAAAAAAAAGTTTCAAAGTGTCTTCCCCAGGTTACTTATTAATTACAAATGTAAAAAATGTAACTTACAATGGGGAAATATGATGGACATCTTTTTAAGCAAGTGATGAAACTTGGCATTGTCAATAATAGGACAGCTTGGCTTCACGCGCCTCTTGCTGACATCATGAAAAGGAAGTGCCACCCAGCTAGTGATTTGGCCAAGAATGCCCCACCTGACAGCACTTTGGGAGGCTGAGGCAGGTGGATCACTTGAGGTCAGGAGTTCGAGACCAGCCTGGCCAACGTGGAGAAACCCTGTCTCTACTAAAAATACAAAAATTATTTGGGCGTGGGGGTGCACACCTGTAATCCCAGCTACTTGGGAGGCTGAGGTCCAAGGATTGCTTTTACCCAGGAGGTGGAAGTTGCAGTGGGCCGAGATCGTGCCATTGCACTCCAGCCTGGGGGACAGAGTGGAACTCTGACTCAAAACAAACAAAAAAGGATTCTCCATCTGAGTCAAATCATGAGAAAATAAGCAGACAAATTCAGACTGGGGGATGTTCTGTGATTCTGTGACCAATTCTATGATGGAACGTTAAGACTTAGAACAGACTGTGGGACATTCTGGACTCTTCGAAATGTCAGTGTCAGGAAGGATGAAACATGTTGGGGGACTGCTGTGGATCAAAGGGGACAAAAGAGACCTGACAACTCACTGCCATGTGTAATCCTTGATGAAACCCTGAAATGGGAGAATAATGCAATGGGGATTATTGAGAGGATCAGGGAAATCTGAATATGGACAATGTATTAAATACAATTTTGAATATATGGTAAAATTTCTTATGCATGAAAATGTTGAATTTACGTAGAAGAAATATCCATGTTCTTGGAAGATAACATGCTGAAGTATTTAGGAGGAAAGTATTATGATGCCTGTAACTTCCTTTCAAAGAATCAAAAATGTGTGTGTGTGTGTGTGTGTGTGTGTGTTTGTGTGTGTGTGTGGAGAGAACAAAAAAATATGGCACATTGTTAATGGTGAATCTAGGTGAAAAGCATATGAGTATTCATTGTATTGTTCTTTGAGCTTTCCTGTAGGTTTACAAATTATGCAAAATAAAAAGTTGGGAGAAGTAAATTATGAAATGCCACCTTGTGGAATAATATGTTTATTAAATTATACAGCTGTTGACAGACTGATCTCACTTTTATTATAAACTTGGAGTTTTCTGGCACAGGGAGTACTCTTTAGTTGAGTGGGAAGCTTATTTTGGATGTGACTTTAAGTGTACTTGCACAGTATTTTACACTTTCACAATCCCATCTGTTTCATTTCAGTTCAACAACATGTATTAAGCCCCTTTTCTGAGGATAGAGGAGTGATTCAGACACAAAGATGGCACAGCCTAGTGGGAATGACAGATGAAAACAAATATGTACCACAGTGCATGACAGGTGCTCTTTTAGAAGGAGAATATCAAATTTGTATGAAGTAGATATTATTATTCTTCATTTTCTTAAAAAATATCTGTTTTGATCATTTTATGAGCAAATAAATGAAATCTCAGAGTAGGTAAGTGATGTACTTGGAGTCGCATAGCCAGTGGGTGACAGGGCAGAGATTTTCCCCCCAGGGGAGTTCATTCTACTACAACTTAGCTTAGACACCAAGGTAGGACCACTACGGGGTTCAACTCTGTCTCTGTGTTTGCCAGCTGGTACCTGCCCCTTTAACTCAGTAGTAGCTACACAGCTTTACTAGCCATCCATCCATCCACTCATTTATTCATTCACACCCATGTATGAACACCTGTTACATGCAGTCAGTCCAGGAAAGGCCTGAAATGAATAGAGGACAGGCTGCACCAAGCTGTAATTTCAGAGGCTTCAGTGCATGCAGCCCTGCGGCGAGAAACAAGGATCAGAGGACACCCTCTGGTCTCCCCTACTCACCTTGAAGTCTTTTGAAGTTGAAGTGCCTCACACTCTCCCTTTTATGATCATTATCTGCTTTACTAAAACATTATTTAAAAGACTACTTTGTTTCTCTACCTAAACAATCACCAACACACTTCAAGCTATCTTTAGCTTATTACAAAAGCACGTGGAGAGATTACAACTCAGTCCCTCTCCATCATTTCTCCCCTTATCTCTGACCTCCAAATATGATCTCTTTGAAAATGTACAACTTTGCCTTGCTACCTACAGTGGCTCCATAGCTTGGTGCTTTCTAGTTTCACAGAGGGTCCTCGTTTATATCAGCAAATCTCTAGCATCACTCATGTGTGCTTTGAAGTATTTTCAGTGGCCAAAGAGTAAACTCAAGTACTGAGAGTAAAAAAGGAATGTTAACAGAAGGAGCAATTCAACAAGCATATAATTTAAAATTACCAAGCAAAACAACAGAATGAAACCCTACCTGTTGGCTTAACATGCCTGAACCGGGCTGTGAACATACTTAGGAGAACTCTCACTCTGCCTCACCATGACATTTTGAATCTGCAAGTGTCAGAGGAGATTTGCCGCAGAGCTGGAGACCTTGGCAAGATTCCAGGGCATGTTACACAGCAGGGGTGGTGTTAAATAACACATATAGTCGCTTGGTGCAAATGGGATCCAAACCAAAGAGATGCACCCTACCAATATATTCAGAGCACATAAACATACATTGGGGAAACTCAGAAATAATTCCTAAGACAAAAATGGGAGGGAAACATTGAAAAGTGGCATGTTCTAGCTAATTAGTGCTGGAAGATGAGTTGGTGCCATCAGTGGAGTTATTAAGTTAGGCCTGGGTGGCAGGATACTGTAACAGGCAGAGGGGAACATCAGTTGCTGCTAGAGGTGGGATTTTTAAGTGTCATAATGCTTCAAAGGGATCAAATGTTACCTAGAAATAAGATGAAACTAAACAAAGAGAGGCTGCCTTCTGAGCCACTGAAGCTACTTCATTCATATGGCTTTGTAGTGGCAGAAACTATAACTTTAGAAAACCAATGCCCTCAATTAACACTTGAGATATATCATAACATAGTGCCCCACCCTGGGCTCTGTAGAATAGAACTTTAGCATATTGGGAAATAATGATGTTTGGCACTTCTCTGATGACTTCTTCGCCTCAAGATGAAACAGGTCAAATATTCAGTACCTATTAGGTCCTATGACATCTCAAACGTTTAGTGGGTGGAATACACTTAGGCTCAGTGTTTTTATTCCTGCAAGGTGTGGGCTTGTTACTTAACCTCTCTAAACTTTCCTCAACTTTAAAGTGTGGTTAATAAAACTCCGCTTCTTATTGTGAGGTCTAAATGAGAGAATGTTTGTGAAGTGCTTAACATGGTACGTGGAAAGACAGTATTCATTAAATCATGGCCTATTAGATAAATAGTTTAGAGGGCTATGTGTGCTATGATTGTGGGAGTTTGGTGGAAGGGATTAAGAATGCTTTGAATGATTACTGTATTCAAAAAAGTTTCATTTGTAGTCTATCGAATTCACATAATTAACAGTGGCCTTATTTTGATGTGGTCTGAGAGAGTTGTGCGAAGAGTTTTTAGCGAAATATATTTGCTCTGATTTTCCAAACAGGAATTCTTGGATTTCCTATGAATTCCTTCACTACATAATAATGGGATGTGTCTTTGGAAATTGTTACACCTACCTTTACAGTATTGCTTTATGATTTTCAGAGTACCTTATAATTCCTAATTAGTTTTTATGAGGTTGGATCGGTTTTTCTGCATGTTGGTAGACAACTTGGGAGTGTTAACCTGAGCCCAAATAAGCACTTTTTTTCAAGATCAAAGAGCAAATGTTTGATAGGGACAGAACTGGCTGAGCTTAGGGTTTCCAGTAATCAGTGTGACAATTCTTCCTTCCTCAGAGATAAGCAAAGGGGCTTCTTTGAGCAAGGGGTAAATCTCTGTGCCTGAGAGGAGTGGCTCTCAAAGTATGGATGAGAACCTGGGAGGGTCCCCAAGACCTTTTGGGAGGTCTACAAGGCCAGAGTTCCTCCTTCCTCTATTACAGATCTATGTGAGGCCAGATCTTCAAATACATCAGCCAAACAACATATCACATCAGAGTGAATGAAGAAGCAGGTGTGGGAATCCAGCTTTCTCCTATTAAGCCCAATACTTAGCGAGCTTCACAAAAATGTAAAGCAATGCCACTGCTCTCACCAAAAAATTTCATGTTTTAGAAAATATAGTTGGCCGGGCGTGGTGGTTCATGCCTGTAATCCCAGCACTTTGGGAGGCCAAGGCGGGCGGATCACGAGGTCAGGAGATCGAGACCATCCTGGCTAACATGGTGAAACCCCATCTCTACTAAAAATGCAAAAAATTAGCCCGGCATGGCAGCGGGCGCCTGTAGTCCCAGTTACTTGGGAGGCTGAGGCAGGAGAATGGCGTGAACCCAGGAGGTGGAGCTTGCAGTGAGCTGAGATTGCGCCACTGCACTCCAGCCTGGGCGACTGAGTGAGACTCTGTCTCAAAATAAAAAAAATAGTAATTTTTAATAAAAATATATTTATGCTAACATGTAAAATGTTTATTATATTAAATGATTGATAGTATATCTATCTTAAAGTTTTTTAACTTTAATTTTAAATATGGTGCATATCAATAGATAGAACTCACACAAACGAAAGCTTTTTTAGGTCTTCAATAATTTTTAAAAATATGAAGGGGGTCCTGAGAACAAAAAGTTTGAGTCTCATTGTCCTAGATACTTTGCCTTCTGTTTTGGGGTTTGCAATGTTTACATTAGCTGGCAGTTCTCAGACTTAAAAAAACAAAAAACAAACAAACGAAAAACTCTTATCATACTACTGTTTGTGAAAAATATTAAGATGAAACTCCTTTTTTTTTTTTCCCTTGGGAAAAAAAAGGAACCCACAGGGTCTGAGCACTCCCTCCTCCCCAACTAGAGGAGCCTGTGGTTCAAAGGGCTTTACAGGGCTAGAGGGGAGTGCTCCTCAGACAGTCACCGGGAAATCTGTTGCCTGGGGTCAGGGAGCCTGGAGTGGGGTGGGGATAATCCTCACTCATTAATACATTAACACAGATTTGCTTAACACTGGGTTCAATGTCATACCAGGCTCTTTGGGAAATAGAACCTCAGGGTTCAAAATTCAAGCCAAATAAGTTTTGGGGGAAGGAATGGGAATAAACTGCAAAGGCTCCGGGCCGTGGAGCTGAAGAGTGGGAGGTGAGGAAAGCAGGACTGAAGCCCCACTTCGTCTCTTCCATACTTTTGCATCATCCTGGCCATGGGCAAAAGAGTGATGAGGGTGAATGAGAAAGCTGTTAAGAGGGAGAACAATCAGGAAAAGATGAGACCAGAGGAGATCCACAGGGAAGGAGTGCTACCACTCCATCAAACAGCTTCTCGGGTTTCAGTTCTGGCAGCCGTGATCTCTCTAAAACCTGGAACCAGGGTTAGGACACTGCTGGGAAACACTCTGGGCTGTTCTGTTAGTTCTTGGCCCTGGGAGGGCTTAGCATGTGA
This sequence comes from Chlorocebus sabaeus, assembly GCF_047675955.1. Classification (NCBI taxonomy): domain Eukaryota; kingdom Metazoa; phylum Chordata; class Mammalia; order Primates; family Cercopithecidae; genus Chlorocebus; species Chlorocebus sabaeus. The sequence continues at coordinate 59,153,822 of NC_132921.1, read as the reverse complement.
TGACTATTGCTTGCCGTCAGACTTTTCCGAATGCATAGACTTTAAGATGCACTGTAGACTGATTGAAACGGAATGGCATATTGGTTAAGGTATGACAAAGATGATGATCAATGTCTATATTTGGTGGAGAAAGAAAGATAATGATTTTTGTTTTGAATTTGATCAGCTTGAGAGGCTGCCACTGGGTAGAGATGTGGAGGGGTGGCCTGCCCCTCCACACCTGTAGGCATTTCTCATCAGGTGGGACGAGAGATTGAGAAAAGAAAGAGACAGAGACAAAGTATAGAGAAAGAAAAGTGGGCCCAGGGGACCGGCGCTCAGCATACAGAGGACCCACACTGGGCTGGCACTGGTCTCTGAGTTCCCTCAGTATTTATTGATCATTATCTCTAACATCTCGGAGAGGGGAATGTGGCAGGACAATAGGGTAATAGTGGGGAAAGGGTCAGCAGGAAAACATGTGAACAAAGGTCTCTGTGTCATAAACAAGGTTAAGAAAAGGTGCTGTGCTTTGATGTGCACATACATAAACATCTGGGTGCGTTAAAGAGCAGTGTTGCCACCAGCTTGTGTCACCTCCAGCCTTATGGCTGTTTTTTCCTATCTCAGTAAATAGAACATACAATCGGGTTTTACACCAAGACATTCCATTGCCCAGGGACCAGCAGGAGACAGATGCCTTCCTCTTATCTCAACTGCAAATAGGCCTTCCTCTTTTACTAATCCTTCTCAGCACAGACCCTTTATGGGTGTTGGGCTGGGGGACAGGTGTTGGGCTGGGGGACGGTCAGGTCTTTCCCTTCCCACGAGGCCATATCTCAGGCTATCACATGGGAAGAAACCTTGTACAATACCTGGCTTTCCTAGGCAGAGGTCCCTGGAGGCTTCCGCAGTGTATTGTGTCCCTGGGTACTTGAGATTAGAGAATGATGATGACTTTTAACAAGCATATTGCCTCCAACCACTTTTTAAACAAACCACATCCTGCATAGCCCTAAATCCATTAAACCTTGAGTCAACACAGCACATGTCTCTGTGAGCACAGGGTTGGGGCTAGGGTTACAGATTAACAGCATCTCAAGGCAGAAGAATTTTTCTTAATATAGAACAAAATGGAGTCTCTTATGTCTACTTCTTTCCACATAGACACAGCAACAGTCTGATCTCTCTTTCTTTTCCCCACAGAGATATCCAATAGACAGTTAGGAATCAGGATCGGGATCTTGGGCAAGGGGTTGTGGTGGGACGTGTTGCCTTGGGAATCAGCATCATATAGAGATGGTAGAAGCTGTGAATCGATGAGATGACTTTAATAACTGTATCTCTTTTGTTTTGTCAGCTCTTCCATGTGGCCTATATTTTAATCAAATTTGCAAATTCTCCTCGCCCTGATCTTTGGGTCTTGGAAAGATCTGTAGACTTTGGAAGCACCTACTCACCATGGCAATACTTTGCTCGTAAGTAATCTTGCCTACCATGTTGTGGGGCTTTAATTACTTGGAACAGATCAAGACTATGGATTTAATTAGAAAATTAATCTTGGCTGGGTACAGTGGCTCACTCCTATAATCCCAGCACTTTGTGAGGCCAAGGTGGGTGGATTATCTGAGGTCAGGAGTTTGAGACCAGCCTGGCCAACATGGGGAAATCCTGTCTGTAGTAAAAATACAAAAATTAGCCAGGCATGATGGCACGTGCCTGTTGTCCCTACTTGGGAGGCTGAGGTCGGAGTATCATTTGAATCCAGGAAGCAGAGGTTGCAGTGAGCCAAAATTATACCACTGCACTCCAGCCTGGGCAACAGAATGAGACTCCATCTCAAAAAAGAAAAGAAAAGAAAAGAAAAGAAAAGAAACAAAAAATAATCTCTCAGTATGACTAATTAGGGACTGGTCACTTTTAACCTCTAAATTACTCTCAGAACATTGGCTGGGCGTGGTGGCTCATGTCTGTAATCCCAGCACTTTGAGAAGCCAAGACAGGTGGATCACTTGAGGTCAGGAGTTTGAGACCAGCCTGGCCAACATGGTGAAACCCTGTCTCTACTAAAAATACAAAAATAAGCAAGGTGTGGTGGTGTGCACCTGTGGTCCCAGCTACTCAGGAGGCTGAGGTGGGAGAATCACTTAAATCCAGTAGGTGGAGGTTGCAGTGAGCTAAGATTGTGCCACTGCACTCCAGCCTGGGCAACAGAGACTCCATCTCAAAAAGGAAAAAAAAAAAGAATATCCCCATTTCTCAAGCATGTGTTCAAGGATACCACATGCAGAAATGAAGTAGAAACTCCTTTTATGATAACAGTTCTTGGCACTATTTGGGAGAACCTGTAAGATGGTAGAAGCTGTGAATCGATGAGATGACTTTATTAACTGTAATCTCCCATCTTTTTCCTTTTATGCAGAATTAGAAACTAAGTTCCATCTTTATAGATCCTATGCTGTGCTTTACTCACCTGGACTCTGTTATCTTCACTAATGAAGAATGTCAGGGTTTCTAAACCCTGTGATGAACAGAGGTGGACAAGAATTTTGCTTATAAAGGCATTGGGTTTTCCACTAGGTTTCCTTAGAAGATAAACTTGCCTAAATAGGAGTGTGGAGTTAGCACTGCATCTCCAAACATTGCCACTGAAAGTCAACTGGCCTGAAATGGCTTGGTATTTTCTTTCATGAATTAAAAACTCCATTCTCAGCTTTTCTCCAAAAGTTTTAAATGCCTTTCTCTTCTTTCTTTCTTTGTGTATTTTCTTAAGGAAATGTAAGTCTTCTTAAGAGATTTGCAACAAAATGATAATATTTTGTTATTATAATGTTAAAATACTTTCCTTCTAGATTCTAAAGTAGACTGTTTAAAAGAATTCGGGCGGGAGGCAAATATGGCTGTCACCCGGGATGATGATGTACTTTGTGTTACTGAATATTCCCGTATTGTACCTTTGGAAAATGGTGAGGTAAGTAGATTTGGAAGACTGGGAGAGATAAGACTCAGAAATGAACATGAGGATATCCAATTTTTCATAATTGCGAAACTTGCACTTTCAAGGACATCTAACATAGATCAAGATGGAAACAGGGCTTGGGACTGAACAGTTAAGGAATCACATTGAGTGCTCCCAGAATGAACCAGGTTGGAAATTCTGTTGGGGGATTTCAGTTATCCCCAGAAAGTCAGGATTCTTGATTCAAGGCTCACAGGTCTTGAACTGTCCTTTCTGGTGATGTTTTTAGAAAGTGGGTTGCTGGTAACTGAAATGATGACCCCTTACCTCTTCACCCGTGATCCCATGATCCCCTGTAAGAGTGAGAAGAGGAGGGGCTGGTGGTAGCAGGTAGATTTTCTCTATACTCTCTCTTCCCTCATCTGATAACTAGATGATCCAGAGGAGGACTCTGAGGTCCTACAGAATGGCTGCATCTCTAGATAGCAAAAGCCTGCTTCCCTGAATGACTGCATGGCTGCATGGAGCTGATCCTACCTGATCCCTGATCCCTTTTGGTAGAATGGGTATAATCTGTTGGAGAGAAAAAATTGCTGTCCCTGTGGGGTTGCATTTGGCCCTTGTAAAGTTAGCTTGGCTATTGTTAAGGGAGATGGGCAAACTCAGGTGAAACAATCAGTGAAGATTTCCATGGAAATTGTGAGGCTATAATGAATATGAACTGAGTTTCAAATAAACTTCCATCAAAGGTGTCAGCCTCCCTCTCTTTAAGTAGAGAGACCTTACTTGAGCATGTGGATGTGGTATCTTCTGACAACTCACGAGTGGTTCATATTTCCAATGGCTGACACTTGGGCTTCATCACTTTGGGCTTTAAAACAAAGTGGAGGGTTTACACAGATTTCTCCACCCCCCCACCCATTACTGTCAAACTTTATATCTAGAGATTTCCTTTTTCAACCTCATGTAGATGTTTGGGTTACTTTAGCTTTGTTTCTTTGATGCAGCTTAACAAAGTTGTGTCCTTATATTTACAGATTGTAACATTATGTTTTCAACATTTCATAGTGTTACAGTCCCACAACTACACTGATAGAACAAAGGCTTTGAAAATGAAATGATAACATCTTTCAAGAGTCCAGGTTTCAAAGACATATTGCCAGACCTTGGAACCAGGAAGTGTGAGGGAAGATGGGACTAGCAATGATGTTTCTAGACATAAACAAGATCCAAACCCCCTACGAATATCAAATGGCTTAGAGAAACCAAGTGCCTTGGGGCATGTGAGTTATCTTTGCTTACTTGCTGCTAAATTTTGATAAAAGGAACCTTTTCTCCCTTTGTGTGTGTGGTCGTTTTAGATTGTGGTGTCCTTGATAAACGGTCGTCCAGGTGCAAAAAATTTTACTTTCTCTCACACCCTGAGGGAGTTTACCAAGGCAACAAACATCCGCTTACGTTTTCTTCGAACCAATACGCTTCTTGGACACCTCATCTCCAAAGCCCAGCGAGATCCAACTGTCACTCGGCGGGTGAGTAGTCAGAGCATTTGTTTTGTTACTTTATTTATTCATTTTTTTTGGCTTACCAAATTAATTGCCTTGAACTCTTTTAAGTAACCTTTGTAGCCTGTAATGATGTAGGTGTGGGAGTTGTTCTTGTCTGAAATACTAGATATAATTAGGAGTTTATGTCTAATGACGTATAAAAATGGCCGTTTGAAGAAAAATCATTATATTCAAAGAAGATGAAAGGCAAAGGCAAACGATTATAGTCAGTCTGGTACTAGTCTGGATGGGATAATTAATACTACAGCCAACAATCCCAAAATCTCAGTGGCTTAACAAAATAAAGCTTTGTTTCTTGCTCATATGACAGTTTAACATGGGTCAGCAGGTAGGATCAGCTTCACACAGTCATTCGGGGAAGCAGGTTCTTTCTATATGGAGATGCAGCCATTCTATAGGACCTCACAGTCCTCCTCTGGATCCCCTACGTGTTGGTCATCAGATGAGGGAAGAGAGAGTAGAGAGAAAAATCTACCTGCTTCTCATCAGAGGTTACTTCTATGGGCAAGAACTGGTCATATTATAGCCTCAGTTAGATGCCAGGAGGCATGGTGATGTCATCTAGCTGCAATGGAGGCACGTAGGTATTGGTGAGCACTAGCGCCCTCTCCTGTGTTGGAGGTACACCATGAACATCTCTCACTCTCAGGTGTCAGGGCAGTACACTTGTCTCCTGGGCACAGAGGGAGCCCACAGAATAAATACATTGAGCTCACTCTTCTTCCACCCTCTGATCTGCTGGTGCCTTCCATTGGCCAAACCAAACAAGAAGCCAGAAAGAAAGGCAGTCCATTGGTTGCAGCCATAAAGTTCAGCTCCCAGGCACAGGACAGGGTGGAGGAGGAGGAGAGCAGACCTGGAAGGTGAATGGAAGATGCCCAGTGCACCTTATAGAGTTTGGCTTTTTATATAGGTAACATCAGAGAGCTGGGAAAGGAAGGGAGGGAAAAGTGTAAGTATTGCCACAGTTTTGAGCATTTTACAGAAAGGCAGGCACCTTGGGTGTAGGTGGCCTATCTTTTGTATTTTTTGCTCTCCTCAGCTCCCTCTGAGCTTCTGTGTAGTTGGGGACTGTGTTGAATCTGAGGATGGATATTTGCAAGGGAGGGCTGGACTTTCTCATAAACTATAGCTGGCCTGTGTTGCTGTTCCTCCATGTGCCCTGGAGCACTGCCACAAATGTACCTTATCAATTTTTTTTTTTCTTAAATTGTCTTTTTGGGGGTTGCAAGATTTGCAGTCATATATATCTACGTATATTACTTTTCACTTCGATGAATACAGGCCTCTCCATTAAATAATTATTTTATGGAGTGTACCGCATACATAATACATAATCTTAACCCCCCAAGTTTAGGTTGCTTCTCTCATGGAGGAATATGATACCAGCTACCTTATGACACTGTGTGTGCTGCTGGGTGAAGGCTGACTGGGGGTTTCTCTTGCTGCTGCTGCCCTTAACACGTGTGGAGGGGAACTTTTACAGTGGCCAGCAGGAAAGCCCCTGAGTCTTAATTTGTCATGGAAAGCCCTGGTAATACTGACTTTATCTGTATTAACAAGGGGAGCTGTTAATGCCTTCAGACTAAGATGTTTCCAGGAAGCCTTGACATTTTAACAGGTTTTAATGAGGGAACCAGAACAGAACCCCAACATTAAAGCAATAGGGCTCTTTAAGGCAACCACACTCAACAACAACAACAACAATAAAGGTACAAAAACCCTCTTGTCCTTGTGAATTCAAAGACTTCTCGCTGACAGATATTCTTCTCACTGGCAGCATGGCCTCAATGAGAAAGATTGTTCTACTGTCCTCACATTCCTCCCAAATCCTGGGCAGTCTCCTGCCAAGTCTGAGAAGGAGGGGAGCTGGCAGAAGGAGCTGGCAGGAGGAGCTGCCTATTGTCACCACTGCAGAGGCCTCCAACATATTGGAGAGGGGCCTTGTCAATGAGAGGATCTACACATATTTGTGCCCTGGTTTAGGGACCGATCTTCAGCTGAATCTGAACTGGCTCTGTCTGGCCTTTCTGGAGCTTGAAACTTTGACTCTAGTCTTTCTGACCCTGTGCTAGGAAGGCTTCAGCAAATTCTGGTGGCCCCTCCAGTCTCAGGGATGCATTGGATCCATCTCTGTAAATATTATCTCCCTTCCCGGAACCTGGGATAGTATTTTGCACAAAGCAAGTGCAACATTTTTGGTATAAAAATTTAGTTTTGATAAATACATATGTTCAATGTATAAAATTCATTTGTATAGAACATAATGTAAAAATTATTTTAATTTACATAAAAAATAAACTTGGACATTCTTAATCCCTTTCCTATAGGCTATAAAGTATGATTCTTTTCTAAGGCAATTTCCCTTCATGAACTTCAAGCATCTGAATTTTTTAAATGCACAAATTCAGCAGTATGTTATTACATTTTATCAAGGAATGTGTTTATTTTATAAGACACGTTACATCCCAGTGTAGGGCTCAAGAATACGGAATTTTAAAAGGGAAGCAGAGGCAGCAGATGTGGGTTAACAACTAGTAAGAGAAAGTTTTTGTCACTGTTCAGTGAAACTTGCATGTTCTGTGTTCTGTCGTGCAGTATTATTACAGCATAAAGGACATCAGCATTGGTGGGCGGTGTGTTTGCAACGGCCATGCTGAAGTGTGCAGTGCAAACAATCCTGAAAAACTGTAAGTACACTGTGCAGATTTTTTCCAGCCTTACTATGAATAAGTCTAATTATTTCAGTGGATGTTTGCATCCCATTAAATGTTTCTAGGTTCCTGTCCTCAATAGGAATGATTCAGGATCAGTGAATAGGTGGGGGTGTGTGCCTCCTCTCTACCAACTCTCCACTTTCTTTCATATAATTGCTATGGGCCCTGGCAGACATGGCTAATCAATCACAGCACTCTGGATAAGCTGTGTCCCAGCCACCAAATCACCCCCAAGACATACCTCAGGCAGCCAATTGATTAGAGCTGGCAAGAAAAATAAAACTTGTCATTCCTGGTTTAATGGGATCAGGGTGTACATTTCAAATCCTTGTTTTTTAAATTGTGAAATACACATCAGATTTACTATTTTAACCATTTTAAAGTGACAGTTCGGTAGTGGTAACTATGTTCACATTGTTGTGTAAACAATCTCCAGAACTCTTCATTTTGCAACATTGAAATTCTATACCTGTTAAACAACTCCTTGTTGCCTCCTACCACTGGCCCCTGGCAATCATCATGACTATCCTAGGTACCTCATATAAGTGGAATCATACAGTATTTGTCCTTTTGCAACAAATACTGGCTTATTAAATTTGTCATCACTTATTTCACTTAGCATAATGTCCTCAAGGTTCATCCATATTGAGCATGTGTCAAAATTTTCTTTTTGTTCAAAGCTGAACAGTATTTCCTTGTATATATGTATATACTACACTCTGTTTATCCATTCGTCTGTGGATACACACTTGGGGTGCGTCCACCTTTTTGCTATTGTGAATAATGCTGCTGTGAACATGAATGTACCCTTTTTGTTTTTAATTTGAGTATATTTTGCATACAGTAAGATGCATGAGTCTTAAATGTTAAGTGTTCAGCAATACATTTGTGTTACCACTGCAAGAGGGATACTTTAAAGGGCTGGAAATTACAGGATGCCAGATATAGTAATCATTTTATCTCAATGTTTAACATAAAGTCTACAATGTTTCATCAGCAGCATTTACCAGAGATATATTTCACTTTTAGTCAGATTCAGGCTTGTGCCTCTTTAGGTCAAGCTTTGTGTTCAGGCAGAATTGCTAGTTCTCAAGGTCTGTGATGTGCTTTGTGGGGCCCTTCTCCTTGACCACCCATAGCCCTTAACGTTTTTGTCCCCACTTCAAGGATCCAGCAGTGCTGTTGAGGGAGCTCACACACCAAATGATTAACCTTTAGTGGAAAATGACTTGTTTATTAATGATTAATCTATTTCCACCCTGTAATGTCCTGTCTCCCTAAGACACTAGAAATCGGGTCAAATAAGTTCTGAGTAGGAGAGAGGAGAGAAGAGGTCCAGCTAATGTCCCTGAGCCTGGAACAAAATAGTGCCATGTGGGAAAGGACTACATGCTATCACAGAGGCCATGAGCTTCCTGCTTAGAAAGGCTGCTGAACCCTGGAGACCCTGGCAGAGCTGAGGAGTTCTACACTCGGTGGTTAATTCTCCCAATACACATGTGTGGAGGTCTCCCTAAGCCTTAGTGAAAGGCTCAGTTTGGCAGCAATCCACTTCAACATGACTGCCTGCCTTTTCTTGTCTGCTGGTTTGCTTCTGCCCAACAGGCTGACCTTGAACAAATGCTGATGAAATCCACATCCATGATGAGGTAGAAATCTTATAATAATTTAAAGGGATTCAGAAACTTAATGGATAGAGCCAAGCCCAGACTATCAAAAAAGTTACTGGCTACTGAGGCAGAACTCAAGAAGAGGGGTTATTAACCAAGGATGTGTACCATGTTGACCTTGCTGCATGGATATGTGGAAGGACCTCAAATTTAATTCTGAGCCTCCTAGCAGCCAACTCAAAAAGGGAAATCTGCTTGGTTTCATATTTCACTATGATCACAAGCTAAAAAGTAATAAGTTACTTAGAAAAAGCATGATTATTGATATTAGTCTCAAATAACAATTTCCCCTAGGAGTGGAGTGGAGTGATCATCACGAAGGGAATTCTCTAATCAATGACATCTTTAAATAACATCTTTACAGCAGATGTATTATTAACCATCAGCCTGGGCTGCAAGAGAGGAAAAGCAGTGATTTGGCAGTGCCAGTGGGAGTCAGATGGGTATCCAGCTCCTTTTTTTGCTATGCTGAATTTTAATCCCCCTATGTGTGGGGTTGGACTACATATTTTTTGTTTTATTGTTTTTTTTTTTGTTTGTTTGTTTTTGTTTTTTGTTTTTTTTGAGACGGAGTCTCGCTCTGTCTCCCAGGCTGGAGTGCAGTAGCCTGATCTCAGCTCACTGCAAGCTCTGCCTCCCGGGTTTACGCCATTCTCCTGCCTCAGCCTCCCATCTATAGCTAGGACTACAGACGCCCGCCACCTCGCCCGGCTAGTTTTTTGTATTTTTTTAGTAGAGACGGGGTTTCACCGTGTTAGCCAGGATGGTCTCAATCTCCTGACCTCGTGATCCGCCCGTCTCGGCCTCCTAAAGTGCTGGGATTACAGACTTGAGCCACTGCGCCCGGCCTAAGACTATATGTTCTTGAAGCAGTCTTCCCTAAATAATCTTGTAGTCCAGCTAATGCCAAATGTTTAATTGGCAATGAGCTGAAATTGCCTCTCCAACAAGAGCCCATTTGGATGCCAGTTGTTCTGTGCTGCCAGGTAGATGTATGTCCATGTGCTTTACCAGGCAGTTGAGTATGGAGAGAGATGACACCCTGTCTTGGGAATAGAACTGAGTATATTCCACACCAGCTTCCCTTAGAGAAGAGTTGATGGAATCCCTACAGGCACAGCCAAGAACCTTCTTAGACAAGGCGTTTTGCCGTTGTTTTAATAGTCTTGGATCTTAATTTGACTCAAACTGAACACTGCAAGTTTCTCATATTAAAAAAAAAAAAAGCTGTTTGCTCAATGCTGCACAAACGGGGGCATGCAGGGACACCCCCGCTCACCGCCCCCCGCAAAAAACACAACCAAAACCCAAAGCCTCTTTCATATTCAGGATATTCATGAAGCACCAGCTATGGAGTCAAGCATCTTGGTTTAGATTTAGTCTCTTTGCCTACAATCATGACCTTCGTCAAGTGAGTTTATCTCTGAGCACCAGTATCGTCATCCGCAAAGTGGGGCAAGTTCCATCTACCACAGTGAGACAGGAAAGGGGTTCCAAAACTGAGAGCTGCCATCACAGTAGATGTTGTAAGGGCCGGACGAAGAATTCCAGAATCCTGGTGCTCCCAGCCCACTTCACCTGAGCCACAGCATCCCAGGCTCGGGAGTGCCAGGACTCAGGGGGGCCCTGGATGCCGTGCCTGCACCCAGTCCTTCCCCAACCACGTGGCAACCATGTGCTCCCAGTGGTGGTTGCCTCCTCAGTCCCCTCTGAGCCTCCCCGCTCCCCACTCCCTGCCCCCCACCTCGCCCCGCCCCAGTAACTGGCTGAAGCAGCCGAGTGAATTGTGGGTCCAGGAGCCCCAGACTCTGAGGCCTGGGGACTGGAGAACAACCCTAGGCTGTGCGTCTGTGCCCTCCTCCAACAGGGAGGCGTGTGCTTCTCCATGAACCCAGCCTCCTAGACCAACCCAGCCCGGAATTAGAAGCCTACCACGCCGGCCTGACGCACGCCCAGCTCCGAGGCCTACCCCGGGCAACCTGAACTGGGTTCCACCTTACCTCAGGCCCTGGGCCTCCCCTGGCTCACGCTCCTGGGGCTTCAGGCCGTCTTCCCACCCCTTCATGCCCCCAGCTCCCTCCTGGCTCCCATCCTTCCAGATCCAGCAGCTCTTCCCACTCCCTCGGGCCTCCAGCCTGCTTGGCGCTCTCCAGCAGCCCGGGCTGCAGCCGGATTCCCACCTCCAACCCTTCCCCTCTCCTTCCTCCTCCCCAGTCCCCTCCTCCTCCTCAGTCCCCTCCCCAGCCCCCACCCTCACTGCCACCAGACCCTGCTTGGCCTCCTCCAGCTCCCCCCAGCAGTTGCCAAAAAGATAGTTCTGAGGCCTCAGGGGGCTCATCCATCGAATCTTCTGTGGGGTGGTGGCGCACTGTTAGGTGAGAGAGAGAAGGCAAAGAGGTACGACTCCTGCTCCACAGATGGCTGCGCAAGACCAAGACGGAATCACACCAGTGCTGGACAATGGTTTTGAATCCTCTTTCAAGCACAGAAGGAGGGAGCTCAAAGCTTGGAGTTCCAATCCAAAGCCAAGACTGAAACAATTTCATTTTAACTTAGAATGTTAAGACGGATGTACACCCTTTTGAACTGAGACGTTTAACCCTTTGCCTCGCTGAGTGGTCTCAGCTTTTGGCTCCATGACGGAGCTGGCGCGGCCTCTGGAAGCAGAGCCCTCTGGGATCTTATTAGCAGCTGGCTCTTGAATTGTGTAAATCTCTGGGCATGACCACAGGTTGAGAGTGAGAAACTTGAGCAACTCTTAGTCGTAGGACTCCAGATCTTTATGCAGCTGTGATACTTAATACATCTCAGTAAACTCAGCACTTGAGTGCTCCTGTGTTCATTTATGGTAACAATGGGGTAGAGAAGACAGAGCTGGGGCCTCAGAAACAAGTGAGGTTGGAAGTCTGGCTCTCCATTTATCACTGCCTGACCTTCGGCGGGTATCTTAATACCTCTGAATCTCAGTCTCACCATCTGTAAAATGGAGATAATATGCAGGATATGGGAGGCTTAAATAATACTTGCAAAGTGTTGTGTTCTCCTAATTCCTCAATGAATGGTGCCGTGGATGACCGTGATGACTCATGTGTCAGTTTCACACATATAGGATCAACCGATCCTCATCAAAACTTTTCAATAACTGAGATGCACTTCGCCCACATGCCCAGGTTTCGGTGTCAATGCCAGCACCACACCTGTGGGGAGACGTGTGATCGCTGCTGCACAGGGTACAATCAGAGGCGCTGGCGGCCCGCCGCGTGGGAGCAGAGCCACGAGTGTGAAGGTGGGTGTGGGGCTGGGGTGAGGGCCCCACATGGCCTTCTCCTCCTCTCCCTGGAGGCTGAGGCAGTTTTCCCCATGCTAGTGAGGAGGCTGAGGTCATGTCAGTCTTAGGGTCTCAGGTCTGTCTATTGTAATAAGAACCTCACTGACTGGAGGGAAAAGTGCCCTCTGAATTCAGATGTACATATGAGAAGAAAAAGAACAATAATGATGATGACCATGCATGATGGGGTGCAGTGCTTTAATGGGTTGACCTCTCTTTTTAGCAATCATAAATATGACGCAGCCACTATAAAATTTTAACCCCTTGTCCATTTTATAGGATGTGACACTGGATAGCAATCAACTATTTTGAGGACCGAGGTCCAGAGAAGATGGCAAGGTTGAGTCTAAACAGGAAACTGGGAGTACTGGAGTGTGGAGGGTTGGGAAGAGTAACGTGGTAGGATTGAGGAGGATGGAGGGGACCAGAGAAGGAAGAAAAAAAGACAGGAAACTGCTTTTAACAGTGTGACATAAAGTAAGAAAAGTATTCTTTTTTTAGGCCTGATGTGGTGACTCCCAGCACTTTGGGAGGAAAAGGTGGGAGGGTTGCTTGAGGCCAGGAGTTGGAGACCAGCCTGGGCAACTGAGAGTGAGACTCTGTCTACAAAAAAATTCAAAAATTAGCTAGAGGTGGCGGTGCAGGCCTGTAGTCCCAGCTGCTTGGGAGGTGGAAGTGGGAGGATGGCTTGAGCCCAAGAGTTGGTGCAGTGAGCTCTGATCCTGCCTCTGCACTCCAGCCTGGGTGAAAGAATAACATCCTGTCTCAAAAAAAAAAAAAAAAAAAAAAAAAAAGAAGAAAGACAACTGTTATTTTTTACAAACAAACCCTAAGACATCCAACTATAGATTTTCTTCTAAATCAATCTTCTTGGGAAGGTACATATTTATTCCAATTACAGAAAACATTTTATTCACTGCAACCACCACCTCCCAGGTTCAAGTGGTTCTCCTGCCTCAGCATCCCCAGTAGCTGGGATTACAGGCACCTGCCACCATGCCTGGCTAATTTTGTTTGTTTGTATTTTTAGTAGAGATGGGGTTTCACCATGTTGGCCAGGTTGGTCTTGAACTCCTGGCCTCTTGTGATCCGCCTGCCTTGGCCTCCCAAAGTGCTGGGATTATAGGACTTTATACTTTTTGACCAAAAAGTATTAAGAGATAAGACTGATGATCTCTTATGGCCAGTAGACTTATGTAAAAGGTATTTCTAGTGCTTTTCCAAGGAGTTTTGAGAGATACTAAAGTCCTGGGATGGTCTTGTGGCCATTTCAGGCAAATGCTCTGGCGCATCTCTGAGTCCCGGTGTTACTCAGATGGCCGCCTCACTTTATAGTCACAGCTAATCGGTTCCTTCTCAATGACTTCCCCATTCCTCACCCCAGATGAGGGGACCAGAGAAAGGTATAATAAAAATAATCAGGGGTTGTTTCTTCGCTGCTTTCAAACACTGATTTAGGATATTTTTGATTGAATTACATGAATTCCAGTATTTGCAACTTGATTAGTTTTCCAGACTAATGGAAGCGTTTGTAAATAACATGCTTCACTCCAACACACATGAAAAAAATTAAACCTCCTTTACTAAGTTTTTATCCTTTTAAAATGTATCAAATGGTTAAAAGTTACCAAAATAGTGCATGGAAGTCAGACCTATCAGGTTCCATTTATTAGGTGCTTTCTAAATTCCATTTGAAATATACAATTCAAAATAAACAGACTTCTTAAGAAATGACTGACCTAGTAAGTATAAATGCCTTGAATTTTTAAAATCATGGCACCACAGAGAAAATGAAGATAAGAAAGCATTCAGCCTGTTTTACAAGTTATAGGGTAATTTGTGTCATATCTAATTAAGTTTTCCTTCACGTAGTCACCTGGGAATTTGATTAAAACATACAAATTACTAACAAGAACTTGGACATTTTGATGTAATTGGAATGTAATGAATATATAGTCTGCTTGAGAAAGAATAAGAATTTTACTTATGTGAAATCTTTTTCATCTTGGCAGTGATGACAATCCCAAATGAGTCTTAAATGATACTTTGTAATTTTAGAAGTATTATATACTACTTGTAGATAACTTGGAAATTCAAAAAAATTAATAAAGTAAAAATCACCAAGAATTTACCCCAACAGAGTGTCTTAGTTTGTTCAGCTGCTGTAACATCTGGGTAGCTTATAAACAATAGCCTCAAAGTTCTGGAGGCTGGCAAGTCCGAGATCAAGGCACCAGCAGATTTGGTGTCTGGTGAGGGCCTGCTTTCTGGTTCATAGATGCCACTTTCTTGCTGTGTCCTTACAAGGTGGAAGGGGCAAGGCAGCTCTCTGAGCCTCTTTTATAGGGGAGCTTATCACCTTCCAGAGGGCCCATCTCCTAATAACTGGTGATTAGGTTTCAAGCTATGAATTTGGTGGGCGATGCGGGCATAAGCATTCAGTCCATAGCAGAGAGCTGCTATTAATATTTTCTTAGATATGTAGTATTTTTATACATACTTTAAATGCTCAAGATTATATAATCTAATTTTATATCCTAATTTTTTTCACTTGATATTTTTAGATATTTCCCCATATTTTCCCAATCCTTAAAAATGCTTTGACATCCTTTTTGATGGTACAGAGTTTTGTTCCAATCCGACAAGTGTTTGTCGAGGACCCACTGTGTGGTGACAACTGTGCTCTGTTGCAAACAAAACACACGCAGCCCTTGTCGTCATAGAACTTAGAGTCAAGCAAATATACGGTTGCTTGCTTAGTCGTTCCCCTGTAATTAAACTTTAAGATTATTCCCAGTTGATTACCAGACAGTGTTGAACTGAAAGGTTTAGAGTATTGGCTAACAGCATAGGTTCTGCAGTCAAACAAAGACAGGTCAGAATTTTGCCTCTTCTGGTTATGAGCAATGTAACGATGGGCATATTCCTCAACCTCTCTAAGCCTCAGCTTTCTAGTCTGGGCTGTAGGGATAATGGTACCTACTTCAGAGAGTTACTGTGCAGATTAAATGAAATAATTCATGTAAAGCACTTTTCACAGTGTGTCAAGAGCTGAATTACTATTGTTAGTAATAGTTTATAATAGTGGTAGTAATAATATTCTCTTCATTCACAAAGTTAATTGACATTTTGATGTATCCTTTTTGACAGTGAAAATGTTGGTTTCAAGGATTCTCCTGCCTCAGCCTCTCAAGTAGTATATACACATATTTTTGAGACGGAGTCTCCCTTTGTCGCCCAGGCTGGAGTGCAGTGGTGAGATCTTGGCTCACTACACCCTCTGCCTCCTGGGTTCAAGCGATTTTTCTGCCTCAGCCTCCTGAGTAGCTGGGACTACAGGCGCATGCCACCATGCCTGGCTAATTTTTGTGTTTTTAGTAGAGACAGGGTTTCACCATATTGGCCAGGCTGGTCTTGAGCTCCTGAACTCTTGATCCATCTGCCTTGGCCTCCCAAAGTGCTGGGATTACAGGATGAGCCACCATGCCCAGCCCCAAGTAGTATTTTTTTAAAAAAGAGAAACTTCTTTCATTGAATATCAAATGAAAGCAGCTCTAAACTGTATCTTAGTATAGCCTGGCCTTTGTGTAAAAATCCCGAAAAATTTTCCACTAAGAGTGTCCTGGGTGTTCCAGAATAGACTTTTTTATAGTTCAATTAGCAGTAATACTATTTACGCTATTTACTAAGCTTCTGATAGTAATGATGAGAATATTGACTTAGTATGCTTTTTTTCAGCATGCAACTGCCACGGCCATGCCAGTGATTGTTACTATGATTCAGATGTTGAGCGGCAGCAGGCAAGCTTGAATACCCAGGGCATCTATGCTGGTGGAGGGGTCTGCATTAACTGTCAGGTGAGGCACTATTTAAATCAAACGGGATGTGTTGTCATGGGAAATGAGTATTCCGTAAGCTTTGCTCCTGAAGCGATACCGAGACAGTGATAGGCAATTGAAAGTGTTTTCTGAGACCATGTATCCACTGTTGTTCACACAAGGCTTTGTTAGCTGGATGTAATTTAGGGATTGTGGGGAAAATGGACTGAAGTATGTTTACCCACACTCCTTTGATCAGTTTCTCCGTTTAGATCTTTGCCCAAATGGAGAGGAGGATTCCCGGCTGTCATCTCTGACTGCTATCCATCTTGTGATAGGAAAGCTCTAAGATAGGAGGGCAAGTAGTTTTCAGTGTTAGCGCTGACTCTACATCTTGTTTTCAGACAGACTGAGTGTAGACTCAGTGAGGAACTGCATCATGATCAATTAATGATGTCTTTCATAGACATCAAATATGAAACACTAATTTTTCATCGCTTCTGTAGGACCACTGGTTTCACTGGAATTTAGTTAAGGGAGTGCATGGTAGAGGAGGATATATCTTCATTGAGATATTCATTAATGGTCCTGTCAAATGTTTATGAATTTGGTCTACATTGTCATTCTTTCTTGTGTTCTTGTAGATGCTTTGTTATATACCACTGAAGAGGCATTCTTCACATGAGATGCCCATTAATATGAAACCAGGGCTACATACCCATAGGGAGAGCCGCCATTCTTCAGTTGTCTCCCTCTCCGTACTTTTATATCATCTGTTATTGCAGATAATTAAAATATAAGTAAAATATAAGTCATAGCTTTGTTACGAATCACAAGGTTTCATGCGTAAGTGAGATATCTCAGGATAAGACTAAGCACTGTAAGACCTTCAAGTGATTTGTGTGCACATTAAGTTGCAGAAACACTGGACTAGAATGTGTAGGTAAAATATTTTCTGCAGATGAAAGGTCAAGCCCCTTCAATGTGTCTTTAGAATACTTTGTTATCCTTCATCATTCTCTCAGTGATACTATGTTTTGTACTTTGCTGTTCCAGAAGACCGTCAGTGTAGTCTTTTTTTTCATAGTGGCTCTGCAAATACATTTTTTTTTTTTTTTTGCTTATGAAATTACTGAACTCTTGTTTCATTTGTTTTCCGACGTAAACTTAAAATGCCTTTTACTAAGTTAGATATTTAGGTAGCATAATTAACTTTAAAATGTTTATTGTGGTGAAATAGACATAAAATTTACAATTTTAACCATTTTTGAGTGTATATTTTAGCAGCATAATTAACTTTTATATTATATTGATAATCAAAGGACAAGGAAAGAGTTCTGCTTCTTTTATGGTTTAGTGACTGCTGCAGGACTCAACCCTCCCATGGAGGATTGGTCTCTATTGATTGTCTTTTTTCTTAAGAATGGGGCCTATTTTAGGCGTTCATATGATAAACTATGGGCAAAATACAAAAGACAAACAACAAAACCACAAAAACCATGATCTGAAAGCACCAAAGAGTAAAAATAAGCAGGAAGATACTGGAGGGGAGCTGCAACTTGGCAAAAGGGATCAGCATAGGGTGAGTTACATATTTTTATGACTTTTACCCAGAGGGGAGGCCAAAGTTGGTCCCATGTGGTCTGACTAAAATCTCTCTACAAATATGGAACCTTTGTCTGAAAGCTCTGTTCTATGAAGAACCGGAGAGCAGAACTTAGGACAACTACAACTTGTGGAAAGTTGCTGGGGAGTCCAGGAAAAGAGAAATCAAGAGCAGGGAAATCCCTAATTCCATATATAAATTCTTCTCAACTTTCTGACTGACTCCTCAGTCCATTTTCCCTATAATCCAAGCACAGGATGGATTTCATCTGAGACTAAAATAATTTACTTGACATTTCAGTTACCACTTAAGAGTCAGAATGTGCAACTTGAGTAAAGTTAATAGTCTCATAAAGAAAAAAACCCCATGTTTTCAAGGAATACACTAATGGATTTGGAATCCCTAAAGCAATATTCACAATGTCTAGGATATAATCCTAGATTTTGTAACATATGAAGATTCAAAGAAAGTGACCCATTCTCAAGAGAAAAGACAATCAATAGGGACCAATTCTGACATGCCCCAGATGTTGGAATTAGCAGTTAAAGATTTTAGAGCTGCTTTTCTAGCTCTAGAGAAGATTTTCTAGCTCTAGCTCAAGAGAATAGATTAAAATATGGTCACAATGAATGAAAAGATAATAAAGAGCAGAGAAATAAAAACTGTAAAATGATCAAAATGAAAATTCTATAACTAAAAAATGCAATGTGTTAAATAAAAAATCCACTGGAGGGGCCGAATAGCAGAATGGAGGTAATAGAAGAGTCAGTGAATTTGAAGATAAATTAGTAGAATTTATCTAGTCTGAAGAAAAGAAAGAGAAATATATATATTTCAAATGAACAGAGATTTGGGAACCTGTGAGACAATAGCAAAAGATGTAAAGAACATGTAATTGGACTCCCAGAAAAAGAGAAGAGACAATGAATCAGAAGAAAAAAGTGAAGAAATAATGATAGGAAGTACCTCAAATGTTGCAATAGGCTAAGATTCAAGAAGCTTAATGAACCCTAACCTGAAGAAATACAAAGAAAATAATTCCTAGGCCTAGCAGAGTCAAACTGCTGAAATCCAAAGACAATGTGAAAATCTTGAAAGTAGACAGAGAAAACATTACAACATAGTGTGACTGTGGACTTTTTATTAGAAACTGGAGGTCAGAGAACAATGGAATAATATTTTTAAAGTGCTAAAAGAAAAAAGAACCATCATCCCAGAATTCTGTATTCAGTAAAAATATCCTTCAAGAATAAAAGCAAAAAGAAAATTGTTGGTAGATAAAATAAAACTAAGAGAATTTATTGCCTGAGAGACCTACACTACAAGATATTCTTTAGGTTAAAGAGAGGTGATACGAGATAGAAACTCAGATCTTTAGGAAGAAATGAAGAGTATGGTACATGTCTGGGCAAATATAAAGTACTATTTAAAAACAAATTCTTGGCTGGATGCGGTGGCTCATGCCTGTAATCCCAGTACTTTGGGAGGCCGAGGTGGGCAGATCACATGAGGTCAGGAGTTCGAGACCAGCCTGGCCACCATGGTGAAACCCTGCCTCTACTAAAAAATACAAAAATTAGCCAGTCATGGTGGTGCGCACCTGTAATCCCAGATACTCGGGAGGCTGAGGCACAAGAATCACTTGAACCCAGGAGGCAGAGGTTGCAGTGAGCCGAGATCACACCACTGCACTCCAGCTTGGGTGACAGAACAAGACTGTCTCAAAAAAAAAAAAAAAAAAAAAAAAAAAAAAAATTCTTGGAAGTCCTAGCCAGAGCAATCAGGCAAGAGAAAGATATAGAAGACATTCAAATAGGAAAAAAAAAAAGTGAAACTATCTGTCTTTGTTAATGATATGATTTTATACTTAGAAAACCTAAGGACTCTGCCAGAAGCCTCCTGGAACTGATAAACAATTTCAGTAAAGTTTCAGGATACAAATCCATGTACAAAAATCAGTAGCATTTCTAAGCACCAATAATGTTCAAGCTGAGAGCCAAATCAAGAACACAATCCCATTTATAATAACTGCAAAAAAACCAAACAATTAAAAAAACCCCAAATCTAGAAATACATCTAACCAAGGAGGTGAAAGATCTCTACAAGAACAACTATAAAATACTGCTGAAAGAAATAATAGATGACAAAAACAAATGAAAAAACATTCCATGCTCATGGATTGGAAGAATTAGTATCATTACATTGGCCATACTGCCCAAAGCAATCTATAGATTCAACGCTATTTCTATCTATGTCATTTTTGACAAAACTATAAAAAACTATTCTAAAATTCAGATGAAGCCAAAAAAAAAAAAAAAAAAAAAAAAAAAAGAGCCCAAATAGCCAAAGCAGCCCTAGGCAAAAAGAACAAATCCAGAGGCGTAACATTACCTGACTTCAAACTATACAGAATATAGAACTCAAAAATAAAGCCACACACCTACAGCCATCTGATCTTCAACAAAGTTAACAAAAATAAGCAATGAGGAAAGGACTTTCTTTCTTTCTTTTAAGATGGAGTCTCGCTCTGTCACCCAGGCTGGAGTGCAGTGGCACGATCTTGGCCCATTGCAACCTCCGCCTCCTGGGTTCCAGCGATTCTCCTGTCTCAGCCTCCCAAGTAGCTGGGGCTACAGGTGCATGCCACCATGCCTGGCTAATTTTTTATTAGTAGTAGAGACGGAGTTTCACCATGTTGGCCAGGCTGGTCTCAAACTCCTGACCTCAGGTGATCCAACTGCTTCAGCCTCGCAAAGTTCTGGGATTACAGGCATGAGCCACCACACCCAGCAAGGAAAGGACTTTCTATTCAATAAATGGTGCTGAGATAGTTGGCTCTCTGTGTGCAGAAAAATGAAACTGGACCCCTACCTTTCACCATATATCATACAAGAATTAACTCAAGATGGACTGAAGATTTAAATATAAGACCTCAAACTATAAGAATCCTAGAAGAAAACCTAGGAAACACCATTCTGGACATTGGCCTTGGGAAATAATTTATGGCTAAGTCCTCAAAAGCAACTTCAACAAAACAAAAAATTGACACATGGGAGCTAATTAAACTAAAGAGCTTCTATACTACAAAAAAAAAAAAGCAGAAACAAAAACAAAAAAAACTATCAACAGAGTAAACAGACAGCCTACAGAGTGGGAGAAAATATTTGCAAACTGTGCATCTAACAAAAGTCTAATATTCAGAATTTATATGGAACTTAAATAGTTCAGCAAGCAAAAAACAAATAACTCCATTAAAAAATGGGCAAAAGACCTGAATAGACACTCTGCAGAAGACATACAAGTGGCCAAAAAACATATGAAAAAATGCTCCATATCACCAGTCATCATAGAAACCCATGTCAAAACCACAATGAGGTATCATCTCACACCAGCTAGAATGGCTATTATTAAAAAGTCAAAAAACATCAGATGCTGGCCAGGTTGCAGAGAAAAGAGAACACTTATACATTGTTGGTGGGAATGTAAATTATTTTAGCCACTATGGAAAGCAGTTTGGAGATTTCTCGAAGACTTTAAGATAAAACTACTATTCAACTCAGTAATCCTGTTACTTGGCATATATCCAAAAGAAATAAATTATTACACCAAAAGGTCACATGCACTCATATGTTCATTGCAGCATTATTTACAATAACAAAGACATGGAATCAACCTTGGTGCCTATCAGTGGTGGATTGGATAAAGAAAATGTGGTACATATATATGATGGAATATTACACAGACATAAAAAAGAATGAAATCATAGATGCAGCTGGAGGTCATTATCCTAAGCATATTAATGCAAAACCAGAAAACCAAATGCCACATGTTCTCACTTACAGGTAGGAGTTACACACTGGGTACTCATGGACATAAAGGTGGCAACAATAGACACTGGGGATTACTAGAGAGGAGAGGGAAGAAGGGGGACAGGGTCGAAAAACTAACTATTGGGTACTATGCTCAGTACCTGGGTGGCAGGATCAATCATATACCAAAGCTGAGCCTCATGCAATATGTCCAGCTAACAAATCTGCACATGTACCCCCGAATCTAAAATTAGAGTTGATTTTTTTTTTTTTTGAAAAAAGAATTTTAGGAAACTACCTACCTTCCCAACCCCTCTTTATTTCCAAATATCTGCCCTTTTATGGTAATACAATGTTCTGTAATTATTTTCCTTTGCTCAATCCCATTTGTAAATGTTTTTTAGAGGAGAGAATAAATAACGGAAAAGGCAAATAAAAGAATATTTTGTAAATACTACTTCAATATAACTGGAAAAATTAGAGTATGTAGGGCTGCTTACAACAAAATTTATGACGTCTCATGGTATTTATAAAATGCATGTAAATATAATACATATGTAGCAATAGCATAGATAATAATACAGTATTAACTCTAATTCGACTGTGAGCCATGAAGAAGATATATCGTAGTCCCTAAAACAACTGCTGACAAAATAATGCAGAGAGGTACAGCTAAAAGGCCAATAGATATATTAAAAGGTAATTTTATAAACATTCAAATAATCCAAAAAATAGATGAATGGAGGAATAGGAGATGAAACACACGCGTGTGTGCAAGCACACACACACACACACAACCACACACACACACACCAGACACAAAAGGAAGGGGCAAGCAGAAAATAGATACAAATAGTGGTAGACCTAAATCTAGCTACATCAAAAATACATGAAATGTTAATGGACTAAACACTCCAATTCAAAAGCAGAAGCAATAAGAATGAATAAAAAAGCAAGACTCAACTATATTGTTTACAAATACTTACCTTTAAATATAAAGACAAGTTGAAAGTAAATGAATGGGAAAAAATATACTATGTAAACAATAAACATTAGAAGGATAGAGTAAAAATATTAATATCAGATAAAGTAGACTTTAAGACAAAGAGCATTAACACAAATAAATAAAGACATTTCATAATGCTAAGAGTAAATTCATCAGGGAGACAGTAACCATAAGTGTATTTGCATCTAATAATAAAAATTTAAAATACGTGAAGCAAAATTTGACAGAATTAGAGGGAAAAGTAGACAATTCTATGATCATAGTTGGGGATTTAAATACCATCCTATTGGCAATTTATAAAACTAGACAAAAAATCAGCAAAGACATGTGATCTGAACAACACTATCATATACTTTACCTTAATTGACACTTATAGAACAGTACACCTGACAACTGAAGACTGTATATTCATTTTATGTGCCTATGGCACATTCACCAAGATAGGCTATTATACAAGTGTAGCCATAATGCAGATCTCATTACATTGAAAGAGATTGAAGTCATATAATTATACTATGTTCTCTGGCCAAAGTGGAATTAAATTAGAAATCAACAGGAATAAGATCACTGGAAAAATGCTAATATTTGAAACAACACACTTCTAAATAAACCATCGTCAAAGAAGTTAGAAGGGAAATTAGAAAATAATGAAAACATTACACATCAAAATTTGTTGGATGCAGCTAAGCAGTATTTAAAGGGAAAATCATAGCTTTAAGCTTGTCTTAGGGAAAAAAGTCTAAAATCAACATCCGAAGGTTCTACCTTAAGAAGCTGGTAAAAGAAGACCAAAGTAAGCCCAAAGTAAGTAGCAGGAAGAAAGCAATACATTCAACAAAATTTAACAAAGAGAAAAGAATTCAACAAAAGAGAAAAGAGGTAAACAATAGAGAAAAACAATAAAGCCAAAAGCTGACTTTTGAAAAGGTCACCACAATTAATAAACTCCCATTTATTGTGATCAAGAAAAAAGAAAGATTACAAATTAGCAATCTCATATATAAAAGTGGTGTGTTACTACAGTGGCTACAGGCTATAGACATTAAAAGGAAAATAAAATCATACTATGAACAATTTTATGCCAACAGAATTGACAACCTAGATTAAATGGACACATTCTTGAAAACTATAACTTACTAAAACTGATACAAGATGAAGTGGAACATCCAAATAGATGTTATCTGTGAAAGAAGTTAAATTCATTATGAAAATTTTCTGACAAAGAAAATTCCAGGCCCAGATGGTTTTACTGGTGAATTCTAAACATTTAAGGATGAAACAACATTAATCTTATACAAGTTCTTTCAGAAAACAGAGGGGAGAACACTCGTCAACTTGTTTGATGAGGCCAGCATAACCTTAATACCAAAACTTGGCAAACACCACGTGAAAGAAAATAGCTGATCAATATCGGTCATGAAGATCATAGATTCAAAAATATGAAAAACAAATCCAGCAACATATAACAAATAGAATACATTATGAAGAGTGAGATTTATCCCAGGAAAACAGGTTGATTGAACATTCAAAAGTCAATCTGTGTGATTTATCATATTAATAGAATAAAGGAGAACAATTGTGTAATACCATTAAACAAAATTGATACCTATTTTATAATAAAAACTCTTAGCAAGCTAGGAATAGAAGTGAATTTCTGTAATCTGATAAAGGGCATTTATGAAAACCCTACAACAACTAACAGCCTATTAGTGGTAAAATATTGAACTTTTTTCTTTGAAATACTGGGACAAGGCAATCACCATTTGTGTTAAACAATGCCCTGGAGATCCTAACCATTGCAATAAGGCAAGAAAAAAAAATAAGAGACATTTAGATTGGAAAGGAAGAAGTAAAACTATGTTTTCAGATGATACGATGTTTTATTTAGAAAATCCTAAGGAATATACAAAACAAATACCAGAACTAATAAGTGAATTTAGTAAGATTGCAAGATACAAGGATAATATAGAAATTAATTATATTTTATATGCTAGCAGCAAACAATAGGAAAACGTAAAAATGTAATTTAAAATATTGTCAAATTACATGAAATACTTAGGAATACATTTAACAAAAGGCATGCAAGACTTCCACACTAAAACTAAAAAAATTGCTGAGAGAAATCTAGAAAGACCTAAATAAACAGAAAGGTATAAATGTTTATGGATTGGAAGACTCAATATTGTTAACTTGTTGATTCTTCCCAAGTTGATCTTCCCAAGTTGATTTAATGCAGGCTTTTGGATAGAAGTTGCCAAGTGGATTCTAAAATCGATGTGGATGTGTAAATGTCCTAGACTGTCCAAGGGTGTCTTAAAAAAGTAGAATAAAGCTGGGGGGCTTATATGATCTTACTTCAGTACTAACTATAAAGGTACAGTAATGAAAACGCTGTACTGTGATACTGACATAAGGATAGAAAAAGACCAATATAGCAGAGTGGGGAGCACAGAAACAGACCCACACTTTTAAAGATATTTGATTTTTTATTTCTTTTTTTTTTTCCAGAGACAGGGTCTTACTCTGTCACCCAAGCTGGAGTGTAGTGATGTGATCATAGTTCATTGCAGCCTCAGACTCTTGGGCTCAATCAGTCCTTCTGCCTCAGCTTCCCAATTAGCTAGGACTATAAGCATGCACTATCATGCCTAATTTAAACAAAAGTTTTTAGAAATGGGATCTTGCTATATTGCCCAGGCTAGTCTTGAACTCCTGCCCTCAAGCAATCCTCTTGCCTTGGCTTCTCAAAGTGTTAGGATTACGAGCATGAGCCACAGCACCTGGCCTGACATTTGTTTTTTGATTAAAAACACCAAAGCAATCCAATGGGAGGATTGCTCAACAAATGGTTCTCAGATAACTGGATACTTAAAACAAAAACAAAAAAAACCTAACCCCTACCTCAAGTCATACACAAAAATTAAATTGATATAGAACTATATTTTTGTGATTTGAGGATATGCCAAGTTTTCTTACATCACAAAAAGCAATAACCATGAAAAATTGATAGTTTATATTTTATCAAAATTAAAAATTTCTGTTCAAAACAAAACATGCTATTAAGAAAATAAATAGGCAAGTCACAGACAGAAAAAACTCAGAAAACATAAACCTGACAAATGGTTGGTATCTGGGATATGTAAAGAACTTCCACAGCTCAGTTATTAAAAAAAAAAAAAAAAAAAAAAAAAAACCCCAAAAATTCAAAAGATTTGAATAGTTACTTGACAAAAATAGATATGTAAATGGCCAGTAAATGTACATCAAAGAGCTTAACATTATTAGTCATCAGAGAAATGCAAATTAAAATTACAATGACATACCACTACATACTCCCCAGGACTGCTATTTTCTCTTCAGCTTTAAAGGATGACTATTATTAAAAAGGCTGACAACATCACATTTTGGTGAGGATGTGGAATAACCACACCTATTCATGCATTGTTGATAACAATGCAGAATGGTACTACTGCTTTGGGAAAACGGCCATTTTAAAAAAATAAAACTAAACATACACCTACCCTATGACTCACAATTCCCACTCATAGGCATTTATTCATAAAAAATGGAAATGTTTGTTTTCAAAAAGTTTATAGCAGCTTTATGCAAATACCCCCAACTAGAAATAGCCTAGGTGACCAACGATAGTAGAATGGATGAAGAAACTCGGGCATAACTATAGAATGGGATTCTGTGGACCAACAGAGAGGAAGAAACTACTGATGGACACAGTGACATGCAAGAATCTTAAAAACATTACACCGAGTGAATGACGACTAAAAAACACACACACACACAAGTATCAGGGCCATTTAAATGAAATTCTGAAACAGGTAAAAATAGTCCATAGTGGAGAAAATCAGAACTGTGGTTGACTCTGAAGAGTTGATGATAGGGATGGACTGTGAAGGGGAAAGGGGAACTTTGGGGTAACGATGTTGCTTTGTATCTAGATAAGGAATTGGGTTTCACAGATGTATACATTTGTCTTGACTCAGTGGATGTGCAATTAATAGTTTTGCACTTACAAGTTTTTTGCACTTATAAATTTTAAAACAGAAGAAAAAAACTGTAAACAAATATTGAATTCCAGCTAGTTAAATGCATGGTGAAGTATTTAGGGGAAAGTGACTGATAGCTGCAATTTGTTTTGAAATGCATAAGAGATAAGATGAATTAGTGGATAGATAGAGGAATGGATGGATGGATAATTATGTGATAAAACAAATGTGGTAAAATATTAATGGTAAATTCTAGGTGGGGGAGTGTAAAGGTGTTCACTGTAAAGTTGGGAATTTTTCAAGATAAAATGTTGAGAGAAAAAAGTAATGAAAGAAGAAGGCCAGGAGCACAAAATTTTTGGATTGACTCCTTCTTGATTTCTTTCCCTTTGGTTAAATATTGATGCTCTTAACTAAGATTGAAGATTATCCCTGTTGTTTGAGATGATGCATGAAGATACTTTATCTCCAGGAACTAAAACAAAGTCCTTCACCTCTTCCACAGAGACGTGACTTCTGATCTAAGTCTTTTTTTTCTTTTTTTTTTTTTGAGGCGGAATCTCACTCTGTTACCCTGGCTGGAGTGCAGTGGTGTGATCTCGGCTCCCTGCAACCTCCTCCTCCCAGGTTCAAGCAATTCTCCTGCCTCAGCCTCCTGAGTAGCTGGAATTACAGGTGCATGCCACCATGCCTGGCTAATTTTTATATTTTTAGTAGAGACGGGGGTTTCAGCATGTTGGTCAGGCTGGTCTTGAACTCCTGACCTCATGATCCACCCACTTTGGCCTCCCAAAGTGCTAGGATTCCAGGCGTGAGCCACTGCACCTGGGCTGATCTAAGTCTTAAACTCACTCCCTAGTGTGTCCTTATTATGTTGGTTTCACTATTTCCAGACTTTAATTTTTCTTTTCTTTTCCCCTTCCTTTCCCTTCTTTCTTCCCTTCCCTTCCCAAGGAGCCCAGTGTAGCTGGAGGGGAGTGAGTAGGGGGTCGATGAATCCGGAGGGTGACAAAGGCCAGATCATGTCGGGCCTTATAGGCCTAAGTAAGGAAACTCCAGAGAGAGGATGACTGGTGAATGGACCACCCCAGAGTCTGCGTGCTTGAGATTCACAGAAATGGAAGCCAGCAACAGAGTGGTGAAGGAATCGAGAGAAAGACAGAAAGGCAGAGGGATGGAGGATTTGCTTGAAGGTGGAAAAGCACCTTGGAAAAGTTCTTTTTGAAGGAATTCAGACCTAAAGCTGATCAGAGCAGGGCCTGGTTGTAGGTGAGCATTCCATAGAAAGCCTCCCTCAGTAGTGCCAAAGGATGGACTAAGTAAGGTGGGGAGGAGTCGGGCTTGCTACCTTTACCGATTCTATTAGCACCCTCTTTAGTTTGGACAGTTGGGGTTTGCTTTTAAGTGTCAGGCAAATGCAACTTCAAGTTCCCACTGCTCCCAACAAGATCACCTCTCCCACACCTCCAATATGTCCTAAAAAACTGTCCTTTAAAACAGAAGAAAAAAACCTGTAAACAAATATTGAATTCCAGCTAGTTAAATGCATGGTGAAGTATTTAGGGGAAAGTAACTGACAGCTGCAATTTGTTTTGAAATGCATAAGAGATAAGATGAATTAGTGGATGGATAGAGGAATGGATGTCCTTGGGTCATCACCACTGTCCTTGGGTTTCGACCTGGCCTTGGTCCAACCAGGACCATCATGGTGTCCATGGATAACGTGGTGTGTCTTGCTCTCAGGGTGTGCAGGTTCTGGAGAAGCACTGAGATTTCAAGGCAAACTACAGGCATTATTTTATCTACAGAGTTCTCTAATTTGTTGCTCTCTTTCAGTCTTTCATTGCTATCCTTTGTGTCTTAAAAATATAATTTCTCTGTAGCAGGTACTTTATTAACCACTTTGTAGTAGAGGGTGAAACCTGGGCTGCCCAATTCAGAGAACGTTTTTTCATTTCCCACTCCAACAATAAAAGATTTGGGAGCCAAAGTTAACCTGATGTCCTCTGTCTATGGTAAGAAACAGTGGCAAACAACGGATGTGAGCGTTAGCTGACGTTGGATGGGAAGGTGGGCCACAGCTGTTTCTGATTTACCCACCATGTTTATGCATGTAAATTTCAAGTCACGGAAGTGGCCAATGTGGTTTTAGACCTCAGCAGTAAAGTGAATTCAGATTTTAGCCTATGGGAAAAGGAGTGGTAATAAAGAAAAGTCTGTAGTTAATAAAATGATCTAAAACAGGAGAGGATACAGAATGGGTCTTTGTTCTCCCCTCTGTGCAGACTTTTGTGTGGGTCAAAGTGTGTTTTTGTTCTTGTTAACTTCTTATTGCCTTTCTTTTCATTAATGAAAGAACATTGTCCTCCTAATTATTTCCAAATTAGAGCAAAAGAGGCAGAAATGAGCTAGATCCATAGTTCCTGGAAACTGATGATGCATGTTGGGTAATTTAATTTGTGGCAATTACAAGGATTAACCATGAACTGGAAAGAGCTGCCTAGTATTGTGCTTTAAAATGCGTGTATGAGACTTATGCCTCCATTTTCCATTCATGAAACAGAAGTATTCAGAAAAGGTTTTTATGACTAAAGCACAGGTAAAGTTAGAACGAAGAGAGACAAGGATCTGTATATGTTATTCCTTCCAAAATTGGAGAAGGTGTAAATGCATACATGATCCTTGGGTTAAACTGCAGGCGATTCGTTATCCATTCGTCAGTTCTTCTGAATGAGGCTATGAGAACAGTCGTCTTCTCTCACTCACATGTCAGGTGCTTCATTAAAGCAAATTCTTTGATCAAAGATAAAGCCTGGGCTTGTCCGGTTGATGGAATGTTTCCTTTCCTCTCCCAATAAGACAAAAATTCCAGAACCAAGATTAAGCCAGTCCTATGGTAAATTTTGGTCAAGGTCAAGATTAATGCTTTTTTTTTTTTTATTTCAGTGACTTCAAAATTAGAATTGTATATGACAGAATTATTCCTCTGCGTGAGTAGCACGAAATAAGGAGAATCAACTTCCCCAGAACCCTTCCTTTTAAGTTTCTTTTGTTTCTTTCTAGCACAACACAGCTGGAGTAAACTGTGAACAGTGTGCTAAGGGCTATTACCGCCCTTATGGGGTTCCAGTGGATGCCCCTGATGGCTGCATCCGTAAGTTTCATTTCAAGTTGGTGTATCTTAGCCTGTGTGTACTGCTTCAACAAAGTCATCAGGCTAACTTTGGATCAGTTAATAACTTCCTTCATGCCTTCTCTCTTCAGAGTATTAGTTCTGCTCACTATGTGACCTCAGTCACTTACACAGTCTCTTTGAATTTTGGATTCATTGCATGTAAATGGAAATGATAATATATTTTATAAGATTAAATAAAACGCAATTAAAAGCATGTAGGAAAATACTTACCACTGGACCTGTCACATATTAGCCCTGTGATAAATGTTAGTTTCTCCATTTTCTGTTGTTTTGACATATTTCTATGATCTCTAATAATTTCAATTTTTGGACCAGAGGTGGTGGCTCACGCCTGTAATCCCAGGACTTTGGGAGGCTGAGGCAGGTGGATCACTTGAGGCCAAGAGGTCAAGACGAGCCTGGTCAACATGGTGAAAAACCCTGTCTCTACTAAATACAAAAAAATTAGCCAGGCATGATGGTGCTCACCCGTAATCCTAGTTACTCTGGAGGTGGAGGCATGAGAATTGCTTGAACCCGGGAGGCGGAGGTTGCAGTGAGCCAAGGTCGCGCCACTGCACTCCAGCCTGGGAGACAGAGTGAAACTATGTCTCAAAAACAACAACAAGAACAACTGAATTAGAATAAGACAACATAGTAATGAGTTCATAAGGATTTAATAATAGTCACATTGTTTAAAATAGCTAATATTTGTTGAGTACTTGCCATATGTGAGGCATTACCTAAATACTTTCACAGAGGTCTTGTTTAATTATCACAACAAATAGGACATTGTATTATTATCCTCACTTTTGGATACGGAGAAACCAAACAATCTGAGTAGTTATATATAATTTAGGCTAGGTGACAAAACCACTAACCGCTAGATCCAGGATATAGTTCCTTTTTTGTCTGTCATGACTGTGCCATAACTATTCTATTACACAGAAGAATGCCTCTAGTTTTTTTCTTGTAGAATTATGAATCTTGTGT
Organism: Chlorocebus sabaeus; assembly: GCF_047675955.1. Classification (NCBI taxonomy): domain Eukaryota; kingdom Metazoa; phylum Chordata; class Mammalia; order Primates; family Cercopithecidae; genus Chlorocebus; species Chlorocebus sabaeus. Next base: position 59,123,193 of record NC_132921.1, on the reverse strand, counting down.
CAGATTTACAGACTTTTCCCTACATGTGCAACCTATACCCTATTCAATGCTTTGTTCTTTTAAGTTGCCTGATTGTTACAGTTGGAAAGCAATTCCAGTCCTGAAGGCAATCCTGTGCCCACTCCATGATTAATCATATCATTAACATTTGAGGGCATTAAAGCCCAAGGAATATGTAGATGGATTTACTTCTCTCTATGGCATTCTTAGTTGTTAAAAAATGTGTTTTCACTTTTCTTCCTTCTTCCACATCATGCTGCAAAGTATGTCCATTGCCTGTCTTGTGCCTACAAAGAATAGGCATAGGGAAAGGAAAAGAGGACATTGCCAATGTAACTGTACCTCATTAGGAGCCTCACTGTTTCATCACCTTTCTAGTTTTTTCATCATTGAAGTGGTCCACAGAGGTATTAGAGGCTTGGCATAAAGGATCAGTAGGATGCATGAATTCTAAGCAAATTAAGCAAAGGACACCAGGATGCCAAGTCACCCAGGTCTTCATGGGAGTTGTATTCAGATGAGCTGTGACAGTATTTTCCCTGTCCAGGATGCACCTGCCAGGTCAAGGGAGGCCTCCAAGTGGGAGGTCAACAAACTTCTTGTACTTCAACTACGCCTTACTGCAGTGCAAGCCTGATAATCGTGCCTGATACTCATTTTTGGTTACAAAAGCTGCCTTCAGTAAGCCATTTCACTCAAATTAACATTTGGGTTATGGGTCTTGGTCTGCTGTCCACAGATTATATCTCCATGTCTAGGCACTCCACACTTGCATCTGTATGATAACCGTGTATTGATGACCACTTTGTGGACATTCACAGTTGGTTCATAGCTAGAAAGGGCTGTGCCCAACAGTGCTAAGGCATACACCCCCACCCCACCCCCAGCCCCTCTCACTGTAGTCTGTGCAGGCCTTGCCTCTGACTCAGTGAGCTGGGCAGTGCTCAGTGGGATAAACGACATCCATGAGAACTTCTGTGTGGACGCTCATTACAGCTGATCTCTGACAGCTCATGAGCTTCAGGCAGTGAGAACCATCAATCAGGTGTGAGGTGGGAAATAGGCGGTGCCCTTTCAAGAATACCTATAGACCAACGATCAAGTGTGGAACGTTTGCTGGGAAGTGTTGGAACATATTTACTTTGTTAAGTGCAGTGAAGGACTGATTCTTTGAAAACTGGACTTCTCTTAGCCTGCAGCTGTGACCCTGAGCATGCAGATGGCTGTGAACAGGGCTCAGGCCGCTGTCACTGCAAGCCAAATTTCCATGGAGACAACTGTGAGAAGTGTGCGGTTGGATACTACAATTTTCCATTTTGCTTGAGTAAGTACCCGCTGTGGAACAAGAGGCCACCCTTTTTGGTCCAGAGCTGGCTTTTGTGCATTAACCTCTGAGGCATGGTGGACAGGTAGGCAAGGAGAGACAGAAATGGGGCCAGGTGAGTTGTATTTATGTAAAAGTGTTTCTGAAAGTTTGGAATACAAATTTTATATTAGTACATTTTACAGTCTTATCTCCAAAGTGTTATGTTGTACCATAGAAATTGCCATCTCAGTAGGTCAGAAGGGTCAAATAGTTTGCAATTTCAACTTAATAATCCATGTATGTGATTTTTCCTCCTAAACGGAGGGAAAATATCATGGGCTTCCAGATACTTGTTTGCATGCATATAGTGCGTGCTGTGTTTTAGGAGCCCGGGGACACACGTTTCCTCTCCTGCCGTGTAAGAGGCCAAGTTTTAAGCAACCCTACTCCACCCCACTGCAGTGATCTAAGTGAACATCTCAGCATCACCAAGAGAAAAAAATATGTGTCTGTCAGAAACGCTGTAGAGCGTGAAACAGGAGAATCTGTGAAACCAGCTGTGCAAACTGTGATGAGCGTTGGCTCTGTTTGTTGTGCAACAGTGGGAAAGCTGCACTTTGGGGTTAGGACAAAGAAACACTGTCTCAAGGAGAGCCTGTCTGTCTGTATCACTCTATCAGATGTTTCCCGGCCCCACCCTCCTGACTCCTGCAGAGCCATCATACGAAATGCATATTGAGTTGTGGGGACGTGGGGGCAGGACTCACGTGAATGGGTAACTTATATGTTCTTGTTCACATCTGCCACCTCAGGTAATTGTTTAAATTGCACCCACTTTCTCTGTGGAGACTGTCCTACTTCGGTTGATGAGACACCACATCAGAATTTTATCAATGTTGAATCTGTGCGTCTTGGTAGAAGGCTGAACAAAATTGTATTTGCCTTTTTTTTTTTTTTTTTTTTGAGACAGAGTTTCGCTCTTATTGCCCAGGCTGGAGTGCAATGGTGCAATCTTGGCTCACCGCAACCTCTACCCACCGGGTTCAAGTGATTCTCCTGCCTCAGCCTCCTGAGTAGCTGGGATTATAGGCATGCGCCACTACGCCCAGCTAATTTTGTAGTTTTAGTAGAGATGAGGTTTCTCCATGTTGGTCAGGCTGGTCGCGAACTCCTGACCTCAGGTTATCTGCCTGCCTTGGCCTCCCAAAGTGCTGGGATTACAGGCATGAGCCACCACGCCTGGTCTGCCTTTTTAGTGAAAAGAAGAAGAGGAAGAAGCCTGAAGTAGTTTTATGGCATAAACAAAATGTCAGGAAAAAAACATGAAGAAAACATTTTTTTAAAGTCTTGACTTTATGTTAAAAAAACCAATAAAGATGTTAAGGAAGCCAAACTCATCCCTGCTCAGGCTGAGACTTTGCTATTGTGAGCACGAAACATTCATTTCTGTTCATTGTTATACAAATGGGAATGTCTGACCAGTCTGGTTTCACTTACTAAACACATTTGAGATATAGCAACATTGCCTTTCTTTAAATTAATCTCTATATGCTACTTTTCACTAAGTGACAGAGGGTGTCGTCCTAGTTAGTACAACTTAGTGTTTTACTTTACTATCTCCTTAATCATTCTCTGTATTTTTAATTAAACTATCTTTACAGAAATTCCCATTTTTCCTGTTTCTACTCCAAGTCCAGAAGATCCAGTAGCTGGAGACATAAGAGGCAAGTAACCTCCCTTTTGGTTTAACTCCAGTGAAAATGTTATGCTCTTATTCTTTTCCTACTTGCTGTGCACACTGCCACATCCAAGGCCAAGTCTCCCTTCCTAGAGCATGGTAGGTGCCTTGCAGGTGTCTCCTAGTTGACCTACTACCCACCCATCAGTCCCCACTCCAGCCTGTCTCTTACGAGGGCACTACTTGACGTAGGAAACTGCGCAGAGCTTGGATTAGATATCACCAGCTTGCTCGAAGACCTTCAGTGGCATCCCACGGTCTGTTGTCTTTTTTTGAGTTCCCTGAAAACAGACCCTGAGAAAGGAATAGAGAGGAAGTCATTTATTTGGGAGGCGATCCCAGGAAGGGAGAGAGTCAGGGAGTGAAGGGGACCATGATAAAGGTGCGATGGCAGCTAATGGCAGTTATCTGCCATTAATGGAGGCTTTAGTGCTTCTGGGGCATTCACTGTCTGGCACTTATGGCTTGCCCTTCAGGAAGGCTGAGGAGCTTCTGCGGCCCCCAAACAAGGCCCTGGCAAAGAGTAGCAGTGGTGTGCGGTAAGCAGTCTCTGGGGGTGGAGGGGTGAGTACCAGAGGATGTGGGTGTTACATTTACCTAATCATTCGTTCCCTAAGTATTTTAAGATTCCCTGTTATGTGCAAAGTACCATTCTGGCTGCTGGTGACTTCGCAGTAGACAGAATAGAAAAGAATTCCCAGCTTTCTTGGAGCTTATATTCCTGTGGAGGGACCCAGATAATAACATATATAATACAGAAACCCAGGCAAGGAAAATAGCTAATTCATTAGACTGTGAGAGGCAGAGTTGTATTCCGAACGTGGGTGCCAGTTTTAAGGGGGAGCCATTCACATCATAGGTATAAACTAATTCACGTGAGAAGATTCCAGGCCTCTGGGCTGGGTTCTGGAGCCATGGGGAGCTTGCTGCATAAACCCATCATGGCATCCGCAGGGGTGCACAGGTTCTCAGAAGGGCACGCCGGCACCAAGGGAAGGGCGCAGCCCACGCGCACAGCCCACGACTGGGCACCATCTGACTCATGCTCACATCCCCTGAGTTTGCCTCTCCTACCCCAAGGGGCCAGCAGAGGCCTGGTAGTCACTGGGGAGGAGGTAGTGCCAGGCATGTGTGAGCACGGGTTCCCCTCCTCCTGGCCAGACATTCCCATTTGTATAACAATGAACAGAAATGAATGTTTCGTGCTCACAGTAGCTAAGTCTCAGCCTGAGCTGAATGTTTCGTGCTCACAATAGCACGGTGTGGACCAGCAGAGAAGATGGTTTCTGAAGAGCTCTCCTTGGCAGTGAAGCTCAGGCTCTACAGCAATATAGTAACTCAGGTATGGTCTGGAGGCAGCTTTGGTGATAAGCGCTGCTGAAAAAACAAGGTAGAGAGGAGGTTACGAAATGTGAGGTTTACAGATTTAAATTAGGGCAGTCAGGGAAGGCCTCACTGAAGCAGGTACAGGAAAGAGCAAGAGCAAAGTCCCCGGGGCAGGGGCAACCCTGGGCCAAGGGTGTTCAGCGAACAGAAAGAGGCCAGGTGTGTGAAAGTGGAGTGAGGGAAGGTGAGACTGGTAGGAAAGGAAGGCACCAGGGCTGGGGGGAGGCCCTCGTCAGCCACTAGAGAGACCTTCCCTTTTACTCTAAATGAGACAGGAGTCGTGGAGACTTTTGCACAGAGAAGTGACGTTATATAGAAGGCTCTCTGGGTCTACTGTATTGAAAGAAAGTCTCAGGAAAAGAGAAGAGAAGAAGCAAGGGGGCCTGACGGGAAGGTTTTTCCATAATCCATGAGGAAGAGATGATGGTGGCTCAGACCCAGGTGGTGTCAGCGGAGATGACAGCAGTGGACAGACTGTGGATATCGTCTGAAGGTAGAATCAGCAGGATTTGCTGGGGGATTGCTAGACCAGAAGTAGAACATGAGAGAAAGAGAGGGCTCTGGGTTGACTCCAAGGCTTTTCAGTTGAGCAAATAGAAGGAAGAAGTTGCTGTTTGTTGAGAGGGAAAGATTAAAGCAAGAGAAAGCAGAATGCATGGGCCGGAGGAGGGGTGGGCAGGGGCAGGGGTGGGAGCTCGTGGATGTTCTCTTCTGGCTGTGTTTTGTTTTCTCTGTGGAATAACAAACAAGGTGAGAGCAAGAAGCAGGAGAGGAGGCCTTGGGGTTGAGTAGGGAGAAGGTATAAGAGTCATCCAGGAATGTAGGGGGGAGGATGGGCTTGGGAAAGTCGTGGGATTGCTGGGCGGCGCCAAGGGCTCCCTGGAGGTCAGTTATAACAGGACCTCAGTCCTGACGTCATTCCCTGCTTCTGCCCCACCCACACTCCTCCTCAGTCTACCCATGGTGCTGTGCGTTCTTGCACTGTGTAGGGGACTGTCTCATGTCAGATACTGGCCACTTGAGGACAGCAGCTCTGCAGGGTGGGGCAGTCACGTTGGCTTAGAGACGTGCCTGCTAAGGCTCAGAGAGGGCCAGGCTCATTCTCATAACTCAGGTGGAGGCTCCGCACAGATGCCAGTCATGGAGAATTTAAGGAATGCTGACTACTGAGGAGAGTTGCAGTCTTGAATATTTACCACAATCTTCATTCATTAAACTTTTATTAAGTGCCTGTGCTGTGCTAGTCACTGCCAGGCAGCTGCCTGATACACAGTTCCTCCTGCCTGGGAGCTCCCAGTCTGAGGAGACATAGAAAGGTCAACAGTTCTCATGGCAGGAGTTAAGTGCCATGAGAGCGTATGGGAGGGGCAGCCTTACAGCCAGGGTGAAGGTAGGAAGGAAGGAGGGAGGAAAGGAGGAAGGGGAGAGGGGAGAAAGGAGAGAGACAGAGTCCTGGAAGAGCTTCCCCAGAGCAGCAGGAGGAGGTATCCGAGCTGAGTCTTGGAGCATGAAGAGGAGTCAGTCAGGCAGAGGGGCAGGGAAGAGAAGCCATGGGGCTAGGAGACAGGGGATGGCAGACAGGTCATTGGGACTGAAGCACGGGATAGAGAGAGGAAGTTCGAGGAGAGGACCTAGAGGAATAAGAAAAGACCTGAGTGGGCCGCCAGTTCAGATGTGTAGGTTTGCAAAGCACAGCTGTGCCTCTTCTAAGGGGCAACACAATTATGGAAGACATTGCAGATTTGCATATTGATGGTGATGATTTTATAGCAGGTGACAGGAAAGCATCTTGAGGAAGGGGCACCTTTTTCTAATTTGCACAAAGATGCCCCATGGGTTGCTCGCAGCCTGGAAAATGTTGAAGGATCTACTCTGTCACATGTGAAGGACTTCGTATTGTGTCCTGCAGACATTGGGTCACTGTCAAGGGATTTAAAACTGGGAAGTGATATGAAAAGGCTGATGTTTTTGAAATATCACTCTTGACACCAGCATGGAGAATGAATCAGAAGGAGAGAGATGAGAAGCAGAGAGCCTCCTTAGGAAGTTCTCAAAATAATCCAGGCAAACAGAGATGAGGTCTGGAACTCTGGCGGTACAGAGGGATTCAAGGGATTTTCTTGAGATATAATCACTGTGACTTAGGGATGAGGTGTGGGATGTTCTTTCTTTTTCTATTTTAATCAGAATTCTTTGCACCTTAATGCCAAGGTAAAGTCCAAGTTTCTCACTGAATCTCAATGCTTCATTTAACGCCAAGACTGTAATTCATGGTAAAAACGTTCTCTTTCCCTGTGACATTCATTCTCAGCCTACAGGGCTGTGGCATTAGGACCTTGTATGGCAGCTGTGATGGACGGACAGAGTGGTTGGTGCTCGTGCCAGCCTGCGTTCCAAGGCTTCCCTTGTCATGAATGTGTCCTTGTCACTTCTGAAAAGGAGGAAAAGCTTTGTTCTACCCTCTTAGGTCCCATGGGTGGGCCTAGAATTAAATGAACCTAAGAGAGATTAACAGCAAAAAAGCATATACATTTGTGTAATATTTTTACATGTACTTGAGAGTCTCTAGGAGGAAAATCAAGACCAGGAAAAGCCATTAGGCCCCAAAGCCTATGTATTGTACATGTTTACACAAAGAACAATGAAGTATGGTGTGTGACAAGACAAAAGAGCTTAGGCTAGTGGCTCTACATTGTGGGACCCTGGCTAGGAAGCATTGGGGGAAACTAAGGGTTATTTTAGTGGGTTTGTTGGTGCAGATCCAATCCAGTCGACTCCCAGTCTCCAGTGATAAGTATGCTCTCTCCTGGTACAAGGAGGGCAGGCACCTTTCTCCTGGGAAATTTTATGACCTGCTTTTAGGTAGAAAGGGTGAGATCAGAGAACGCTTCCTGTATCTGCTGCTTCTAAAGTGCCTTTGCTGGAAGCAGGCAGTATGCTAAAATGGCATATTCTAAACCCCTTCACTTCCAATGCTGTTTTTGTCAAATTAGGCAACTGTTTGGTTTAAATATGAACAAGTTAAAGATCACATAAAGACTGTAAAGTTGTTCTCATTTACTGTGATTTTTTTCTTAATTATTGTATTAGAAAAAAATAATTCCACAACTTTGTTACTAACCTTTTATTTGAAAAATTAAGGGTTTAGGGCAAAGGGATTTGGCTACTTTTCATATTAACTACTATTTTAACCCTTGTAGAAAATCTTTCCAAAATGCATGAGACTTTCCTTCCTTGGTAAGTAGGGTGGACTCAGTTGAATCCTCGAGTCTTTTAGGATCTTCCTTAGGGGACCGGTTGCAAATTTAGATATTAATGTAATTTATAGAAATACAGATGTTTTCAGGGCCAGGCGTGGTGGCTCACACTGTAATCTTGCACTTTGGGAGGCTGAGGCCGGTGGATCACCTGAGGTCAGGAGTTGAGACCAGCATGGCCAACATGGTGAAACCTAGTCTCTACTAAAAATACAAAAATTAGCCAGATGTGGTAGCTCACGCCTGTAATCCCAGCTACTCGGGAGACTGAAGCACAAGAATTGCTTGAAACCAGGAGGCAGAGTTGCAGTGAGCAGAAATCAAGCCACTGCACTCCAGCCTGGGCAATAGGGTGAGACTCTGCTTCAAAAAAAAATAAAAAAGAAAAGAAAAAAGAAATAGATGCTTTAAATATGTGATTGGTTTGAATATATATGCTAATCCAGGATATACTCTGAAAGTTGCTTTTAAAATCATTCTCAGCTTGTATTTTTAGTATAATAGAAAGAACACAGGCTTTGAAATCTGGCAGTCCTGGGTTCAAATTCTGACACTGCTTCCCTGGCTGTGTGACCTTAGGCTATTTAATTAACCTTTCTGAGCATCTTTTATTTTTTCATCTATAAAATACTTACCTGTCTTACAGGGCTCTTATTTGACTTAATTATTATTTTTGAGCAATATCTATTTCCCAAGGAATACTGTGCACTGGCCCTGGGGGCCTGTGGTGAGCTCTCACTAAGTGTCCAGTCTGCTGGGTGATTTACTTATCTATTTCTGGTTCATAAGTCACCCCAAAACTAAGTAGTTTAAAAGAGCAAGGGTTATTTCTGTCAATTGTGTGAGTTGGCTGGGCAGGTCTTCTGCTAGACTTGCTGGAGGGTCTTCTGGGGCTGGATTTAGCTGGGACATTTGGGAGTCTCTGTCATTGTGGCCTTTTGTCCTCAGGGAGGCCAGACCGTGTCCCTCCACGGTGGTCTCAGGATTCCTGGAGGGCAAGAGTGGAAACGGCAAGGCCTGTGGTGACCTGGACTCAGAAGTCACATGACAGTACTTACACCTCATTCTAGTGGTCAAAGCAAGTCACGGGCCAATATACGATCCCAAAAATGAAAGCATTGTGAAAGAGAAGCAAAGTTAAGATAGAGAATAAAAGGAAGAAAGTGGGGGCCATTTATACCGACTGGTCAGGGGGACCTTCTGAGGAGCTGATGTTTGAACTGATGCCTGGTGGATGAGAAAGAGTTGACCGTGCTAAGAACTAAGGAAAGTGCATACCAGGCAGAGGGACTGGCCTGAGCAGAGGTCCTGAGGTGGGAAAGCCCTGGATAGAGGTACTAGAAGCAGCCTGACTGTGGGGAAGGCCAGTGCTGGGAGGGTTAAATGAGACGATCCAAGGGAAGCCCCTGAGGTCTGGCATGTAGTAGGGCTGAATTGATGTTAGTTTCTTTTCTTCTAAAAATTAGAATGAGGAAATATGTTTAATTCATGACTGTCACGAGATGGGAATCTATTAAATTGAAGTTGTACTTTACAAAGCTCAGCTTTAGAGGGAAAAGAAAATGTTTCCACATGAATAGATGTTAAAAGAATGGTTTGCAAATGAATGCCCATCCCTACATGTTTTTTTTAATGATATGTCTAACCTTTTGTGAATTTTTAAAAATTTCCCTTCAAGATGTAGTCTTCTGAGTTAAGAATGTTTAATAGCCATAGATAATTCATAATCTGTATTTCCATGATAGAAACCTAGAGGAAGGGAGAAATTAAGAAAGGGGTGGAAGATGGAGACCCCTTCTGAAAATTTCCTGTCTTCCGCAGGGTGTGACTGTAATCTGGAAGGCGTTCTCCCCGAAATATGTGATGCCCATGGACGGTGCCTGTGCCGCCCTGGGGTTGAGGGCCCTCGATGTGATACCTGCCGCTCTGGTTTCTACTCGTTCCCTATTTGCCAAGGTAAGTGGGCAAAACATAGCATGTTCATAATCAACCCCTCAAGATAAATTTCCTCCTGAGGAAATGCAGATCTTTCTGGCAGAGTTGTGTGACTTGCAGTTTGATAAATGAGCCCCTGGCTTCTATATGGATGTTACATGTGATTGTCCTACCTGGACCTTGTCACCTCCCTTCTTTCTAACCTTACCCTGCCTCCTGCCTGGTAGTTAAGCACGTGGACTCTGAAATAATCTGTTTGGGTTCAAATCCTGGCTCCGGAGAGGACGTGGTATCTGAACAGCATTTAGGAACCTGCCACCACTTCTCAGATTCTGTTAGGGTGGGTCTCTGGATGCTAATAGGGTTTGCAAATTGGAAGTGTGTGAATAAGATTAGTAAGATGGGAAGGTGGATGAGAGAAGGAGGCAGGGTGTTCTAGAAAGAGAGGACAGTGTGTACAAATCATAGAGACATGAGACCACAACCGCCCCCTCTTCCCCACTTGTTTGTATCCTAGTATCCCATCCTAGCAAGAGTCGCTGAGGGGGATGGAAGGTGGGAGGAGGAGGTGTCTGGTCCAGTCCCTAGAGCATGGCAGGTATGCACTCAACGTTTCGTGAGTGAACACATGAATGCATGAATTTGCCCAAATTATTCTCCCCTGCCTCCTTTCTACTGTCTGACATTATTCTTCTTTCTGCAGACAATGGTGTAGGGGAAGGGAGAAGAAAGATGAGAAGATTATTATCAGTCCAGGATCAAGGCAGGAAATAAGACACCACTTCAGACACTATAAACAGAAAGAGATTTACTATAGGTAATTAGTTGCTAACCCAGAGGAGTTATTAAGAGCCAGAGCAGCAGGTTCAAGGCTGGGCTTCCAAGGAGGTCTTTAATGGAATGGCTGGGTTTTAATCCCAGACTGCCATGGCCCAGTGCAAGGATAGGAGGCCCATGGTTGGTACCTTCATATCTTGGTGTCCAGGAAGCCAGAGACAGGGCACAGCTGCATAAATGCTCCACCAGCTACAGGATGCAGCCTCTTCCTTATCTCCCATCTGTCTAAGCTTATTCACAGACTTCCAATTTGCAAACCCAATTGACATTCAGAGCCCTGCCCCAACAGAGTCTGAGAAGTGCTGTCTTTAAGTTTTCCAGCCTCTGAACACTGGAGGAGTTTAGAATAGGTATTAGGTCATCTCACCTGCAAGGTCAGCCACACTAAGGAACTGTGAGCATGAAAAACTCCCTCCCCTAAGCTGGAGGACAAAGTAGTGAAGAGCAGGGGTGGCACTAGCTATCAACTTGGGCAAGTTACTTAACCCCTGTGTTCCTCAATTTCCAAAAAATAGTGCCTGTCTCATACTTCATTGTTGTGAGGGTTACATATGTACTGACAGGTAAAGCTCTTAGAACTGAGGAAGTACTTGTTTGTAAGTTACTATTCACTTTTACCTTTCTTCTCCTGACCTATACTTCCCTCTGCATCATTTTAAGAGCTTGTAGTGTCAGTTCCAGCTGTCTCCCTGTTTGCTTAAATGCCTGAATCCCATACCCCAAACCGTTCCTTTACCCTCTGGCTCCTGGCATGCAAAACATTCTTGTGGCTGAAAATATCTCAAAGGTTTTCTTTTTTTCCTCCTCTTTACCAGCCACAACTTTAGACTCATTCTGATAGAAAGAATGACAAATATTCTAACTTAGTCATTCATACGGACAAAGCTTGTGTTTATGGATACAAACATAATGAATAATACAACACTTTAAGAATGCTCTTTTCTACATTTCTCCACTACTAGAACTAATTTATTTTAAGGTAGGTAGAAAATGCATGAATGTATTCACGATAAAGCAGAGGGGAGGAAGGACTTCCATAGCAACACAGTAGGGAGCTTGGTAGATAATCTTTACAGTAAAACAGAAATTTAATGAGTGAAAATATTTTAAAAAATTGTTTGAAGTCTCTGTTAATAGTCATAAGAGCATATAGCAAATGAAGAAACAATTACTTAACAACATTTGAATCTAGGTAAGAAATGAGAGTCTCTGTTACATTTCAGCCATGACCCCCTTCATTATCCACCCTCAACTCTGTTTTGTAGAAAGTCTACCCATATGTGTTGCCAAGAAGATGGGCACTCTCTTTACCCTGTACCCCAGTTTGGGGCTATGGTTTGTTTCATTTTGGTAGGGGCAGGCCGCTGATATTTCTCATCCTTCTGCAGTCCTGTATAGCAGAAGCCCTATTCCAGGTGGGCTCAGCAAAGAGGATCAGCTCTTTCTTACCCACCACCCCTCCCCTGTAGGGTAGGAGCTCTAACTTAGGCACTTCAGGCTGAAAATTTTGGGATCCCAATCACCCCTACCCAAGCTGGCTCATAGAATAGGGGTCCATGGTGGAAGAGGAAAACTGAGAAGACCACGGCACCACCTCCACCTGTGTCCACTTGTAGAGCAGAGCAGAGCTTCAAAGAAACAGGGAAGTGTGACCCATACATAGGGGAAAAAGAAGACAATAGAAACCGCTTTTGAATGAGACAGATGGTAGTCTTAGAAAAGACTTTAAAGCAGCTATTATAAATCTGTATAGAAGACTAAAAGAAATCATGGTTAATGAATTAAAGGAAGGTGTGATGACATTTCATTGAATAGAGAATATCAATAAAGAGATACAAATTGTTTTACAAAATAACCAAATGGAAATTTTGGAGTTGAAAAGTATAATAACTGAAATGAAAGATTCACTAAAGTGGCTCAACAGTAGATTGGGCTAGCAGAAGAATCAGCAAACTTAATGACAGATTGATGGAGATTATGCAGCCTGAAAACAGAAAGAAAAAAAGAATGAAAATAAATGAACGGGCAGCGGTCAGTGGCTCATGCCTGTTATCCCAGCACTTTGGGAGGCTGAGTGGGGCAGATCACTTGTGGTAAGGAGTTTGAGACCAGCCTGGCAAACATGGTGAAACTCTGTCTCTATTAAAAATACAAGAATTAGCCAGGCGTGGTGGCGGGTGCCTGTAATCCCAGCTACTTGGGAGACTGAGGCAGGAGAATTGCTTGAACCCGGGACGCAGAGGTTGCAGTGAGCCGAGATTGCACCACTGCACACCAGCCTGGGTGACAAGAGTGAAACTCTGTCTCAAATAAATAAATAAATAAATAGAACCTGAAAGAAATATGGGATACCATTAAGCACAACATATGTGTAATGAAAGCATCAGAAAGAGAGGGGAGAGAAAAATGAATAGAAAAAAATAGTCAAAGAAATAATGGTGGAAAACTTACCAAATTTAATGAAAAGCCATCTATACATTTAAGAAGCTTAATGAACACCAAGTAGCATAAATACAGAGGGATCCACAGCCAGACTTATTATAGTTAAAATCGTAGTTAAAATTTTGAAAGACAAAGAGAAAATCTTGAAAGCAGGAAAAAAGACTCATTATATACACAGGAACCCCAGTTAGAATAACAACTGACTTCTCATTAGTAACAATAGAGGCAAGAAGGCAGTGGGATCATATATTATAAGTGCTGAAAGTGGAAAAACTGTCAACCAAGAATCTTCTGTCCATCAAAGTTACTGTTCATGATCAAGGCTAAGTAAAGGCTTTCTCAGATGAACAAAAACTAACAGAATTCACCCAACCTGACTTATAAGAAATAATAGAAATAATAAAAGATGTTCTTAAAGCTGAAACAGGCATCATCAAACAATAATTTGAGTAACATGTAAAAATTACAAAAGACAGTATAATTGAATATTTTTATACATTCTTCTCTTGACTGATTTTAACAGAAAGTATACAAGCTATATATACAAATATATACATATGTACATAAATATTGGCCCTATATCATATAAAAATGTAATATGTTTGACAGTAGCACAAAGGAGATGGGTGAGAACAAAGCTGTATTGGAGTAAGAAACCAATCTATAGGAAGGAAGAAATAAAGAGAACTAGAAAGGATAAAGAGAGTTCATAAAGACACTCCATAAATATATGCTTGCTCTCCTTTCTTCTATCATCTTCCTTAGAAAACATAGATTATATAAATTAATAATTATAAAAATGTATTGCTGGGTTTTAATATATAGAGACATAATATGTATAATAACAATAGTACAAAAATGGTGGAGAGGGAATGGAGCTACATAGGAGTAAAAGGTCTATTTTACTGGAACTAAATCAATATAATACTGAAGTAGATTCTTTTTTGTAAGCCCTAGAGTAACCACTAATATAATAACTCAAAAATGATTAAAAAGTCATTAAACAGAATAAAAATTACACTAGAAAATATCTAATACAAAAGAAAACAATAAAGGAGGAATAGAGGAACAAAAAATACATGAGATATATGAAAATAAAATACAAAATGGCCAAGGTAAGTCCAACACTATCAATAATAACATTAAACATGAGTGGATTCAACCTCATACTATAAACAAAAATTAGTAAAAAATGGATGAAGAAACTAAATGTAAGAGCTAAAACTATAAATCTCTTAGAATAAAATAAAGGCATAAATCTTCATGACCATAAATTAGGCAATTGTTTCTTAGATATGACAACAAAAGCACAAGCAGCAAAAGAAAAAATAGATAAATTGGACTTCATCAAAGTTAAGAACTCTTGCACTCCAAAGGACACTATCAAAAAAGTGAAAAGCCAAATAATAGAATGGAAAAAGTTATTGCAAATCATATATCTGATAAGGCACTAGTATCATATACATATGTGATATATAAAATCTGGATATATTATTATAAAATAATCCACATATATGGATATATTATTATTTTTACAACTCAGTACTTACAAATTAAAAATAATTAAAAAGACAACCTAACTGGAAATGAGTAAAGGATTTGAATAGACATATCTTCCAAGAAGATATACAAATGGCCAATTGGTACATGAATAGATGCTCAACATTATTAGTCATTAGGTAAATGCAAATATAAACCACAATGAAATACCATTTTATATCCACTGGAAAGGCAGGCAATAACAAGCATTGGCAAGGATGTGGAGAAATTTGAACCTCATACACTGATGTTGGGAATGTGAAATAGTACAGTGACTTTGGAAACAGTTTTGCTGTTCCTAAAAAAGTTAAACATAAAGTTATCGTGCTACCCAGTAGATCCACTCCTCAGTGTATATCCAAAAGAAATGAAAACACATCCACACAGAAACTTGTATATGAATGTCCATAGCAGCATTATTCAAAATAGCCAAAATGGAGAAACAATCCATATGCTCAACTGATGAACAGATAAATAAAATGTAGTATATCCATACAATAGACTATTATTTAGCAATAAAAAGGAATGAAGTACTTAGGCATGCTACCACATGAATAGACCTTGAAAACATGATGCTAAATGAAAGAAGTCAGTCACAAAAATCACGTATTGTGTGATTCATTTATATGAAATGTCCAGGATAGGAAACTTTATAGAGATCGAAAGCAGATTTGTGATTGGGAGTGAAGGTAGTGGACAATGGGGATTGGCTGTTAATGAATATGGGATTTCTTTCAGAGGGAACAAAAATGTTCTAAAATTAGATTGTTTCAAAGGTTGCACATCTCTGTGAATATATTAAACAGCATTAAGTTGCACACTTTACACTTTAAATGGGTGAATTGTATGGTATATGAATTTTATCTCAATAAACTTGTTTGAAAAAGATAAGGCAGAGGTGGGAGGTGGAATCCCCACACACTAAAGAAGGGGGTCTTCCTCCCCAGACAGTTGTCAGCCTTATCTCTTTGTAAATTTGATGCTCATCTCTCTTATGTTTTACAGTGATGATCAAATAATGTACATTTGAATTCCAGAGTTAAAAGAAATTGAAATCACAAGTACTTATTTTATAGCAACCATTCTGAGACCCAGGAGAATACGTAGGGAATAGATAGTTGCAGGGTGGTGAGTAGCACCCACATTTTTTTACTCCCAGCCTGGTATACAGCAGGAATTCTATTCTATTCTTTAAACCCCTTCCTCACCTAGTGATCTAGGACATCAAGAAGCATGAGGGCTGTTCTTCTAAGGCTGAGCTTTTCATACTGCAGTTCACTGTCCATTAGTGGATAGAGAAATCAATTTACAGGGTATGGGCCAGCATTACAATGAAATAGAATAGAGTAAAAATTATTAGAATGCATCATAAGTAGTAGAGAAAATAAATCTCTTGTAAAGTTCTTGTTCATAGTTATTTATGTTTTGCTAGATATCCCTATCATCTATTAGTGTGTGTGTGTGTGTGTGTGTCTGTGTTTATTGGGTTATAATGTAAAATGTATTTTTTACTGTGAACGTGGCTAAAAAGTTTGGAAACTGCTGTACTAAAAGATCCTGAAGGATTTTATCTGCGCTTCTGAGTATGGGAAGTAGTTTGCCACTTTCCTTTTCTGAGTAGTTTGTCACTTTTCTTTTATTCTGCTCTTTGGTCTTGTGGCTTCAGACTCTCAAATAGTTATAACCTGAAGTCATAGAACATTTGGGTGAATTTACTCTCATTCAGCTGGAAACTGTTGCTCAGTAAATTGCAGCAATAATCTGATGAATCCATTTTCCCCATGAAGATATTCCTGTGCCAGTATACACTGCATAATTCCTTCCTAAACCTGTTTGAGGGGCAGAAAGCACTCTGCCTTATTTTTTACCATTATCTATGAAGAGCAAGGACCAAAGAGATAAACATGAAGAACTAGTTTGAGATGCATACCCTGTTTTATCTTTAATCCATGATCTTGTCTTTACTATTCTTCCTTAAACCCTGCGAGGAGAAAGGACGGTATAAATTTCAAAGTCCTATAATCTTTACGTAACTCAGCGTGTGGAGACTTCAGTCTGACCTTACCAGCAAGCTACCTAGAAATGTAAGCAGCAGACACAGTTACCTTTTTAAGATGTTTGGCTTTGATTAATAGGTTGAACTTGGGGTCCTTTGTCGGGGGGAAAATGATAGATAATTGGGATTTCACAAATGTATATAATAGGCCAGATGTAGTGGCTCATGCCTGTAATCCCAGCACTTTGGGAGGCCAAGATGGGTGGATCACTTGAGGTCAGGAGTTCAAGACCAGCCTGGCCAACATGGTGAAACCCTGTCTCTACTAAAAAAAAATAAAATAAATTAGCCAGGTGTGGTGGTGCATGCCTGTAATTCCAGCTTCTTGGGAGGCTGAGGTAGGAGAATCACTTGAATCTGAGAGGTAGAGGTTGCAGTGAGCTGAGATCGCACCACTGAACTCCAGCCTGACCATCACAGACTGAGAATCTGTCTAAAACAAACAAATAAAAAAACAAACAAATGTGTATGGTAATCTGCCTTTCATTAGAGTCACTCTTTCAAATGAGAATCATCTGATATTCTTCATATGAGTAGTAAAGAAAACTTCTTGAATTTAAAAGTAAATACAAGGAAAATATTTAAAAACCACCCATATCACTCTTTTTGAAAATGTTAACATTGAAGTATTGGCCCTGAACAATGATATATACAAAATTCCAAGGCCAAGTCACCATGTGCAGTTTTTCAAAATAAATGTCCAGAGAACTGTTTTATTTTATGACACTCTAGTCCCTCACACTCAAAGGATTATGAAAAGGTTAGGAGAGTGGAGGAGAGAGAATCTGGGAGGGGGTGGATATCTATGGAGGAAACGGTCGCTGTGAACTGTTTACCCTTCTTCCTCACCTCAAAATGCATGAGGGACCTCTGATGTGTCTTAGTCCATTTGGTATTGCTGTAACAGAATACCTGAGATTGGGTAGTTTATAAAGAAAAGACGTTTATTTAGTTCACCATTCAGCAGGCTGGGAACTTCAAGAGCATAGCGCCACGTCTGGCTGGCATCTGGTGAGGGCCACATACTGGGGCAAAACATGGTGAGGTGGAGCAGTGAGTGAGCATGTGCAGAGATTACACAGTGAGAGAGGACGCAAGAGAGTCCAGGAAGCCAGATTCACTTTCATAACAACCCACTCTCACGGTAACTAATCCAGTCCTGTGGGAGCAAGAACGCAGTCACTGTCTCAGGAGGGCATTAACCTGTTCGTGAGGAATCCACCCCCATGACCCAAACACCTCCACTAGGCCTCATCTCCCAACACTGCTGCACTGGCAATGAAACTTCAACATGAATTTTGGCAAGACAAACCACATCCAAACCATAGCATATGGGATGCCTCAGGAAGGGCAGAGGTGCTTCCGGCCAGACTTCGGCTTGGAAAACCCAAAGGCTAAGAGCTGGATGCTTTTTTGCTTGAGGCAGAGCAGGGAGAGTATTCCCGTGCTGGGAATGGCTTGTGCTTAATGTGCTGGGGCAAGGGATGTGTAGGTGCTTCCCACAGCCAAATGTGGGGGAATCCAGGTGCGTGTCTTAGTTCCTGCCCAATAGGTCTGCTCAGAAACATCAGGAGATCCTACCCAAAGCAGCTGAAGTTTTTGTCCGGATGCCTGTTTTAAAATAGTGTGTATTAACAGGAAATTTGGGGTTCAGTAAGGACAGCAGACTGGGAGACAACTGCTATTGAGAAGATACAGTTCCCAGAGGAGGGGCAGAGCATGCTATAGGGGCCACATGGAGAAGCGTCAGGGTCGGTTTGGAGGCAGAGGGAGGGAAAGGAACTGTAGACAGAGCATTTCCATAGTAAGGAATGGGCAGGGATAAGCAGGTTTAGGATTGGCTAGTTTGAATATTTCAGTGGGCGCTGGGACATAGAGGCTGACCCTAGTTGTCTGGTACCTGGCCCTGGGGTGATTAGGGTAGGGAATACCAGAGTATGAGAGCTGGTAGAGGAGGTAGTGGGGCCATGCTCTGGACTGGCCAGTGTGCATTCCGAAAGCAGCTCTCTGGAGGGTTGTTTAGTATCTCTGGGAATTTGCTCACCCTGGGAGGGGCAGTCCTTCCAGGGTCAGCAAGGCCCCAAGATTTCAAAGCGTCAGAAACAGAAAATAAAAGAAATGGTGAGTCCAATGCCCAGGGGCTGAAGCAGTTGTGGGCTGAGGACAGAGTCACAAGCAACAGAAATAGAGAGGCTTCCATCCCTAGAGGACAAGGGAATGGCAGGAAAGAGGTGCTCAGCAGACGACCACCAAGAGGCCCTACACAGCATCCTTGGAAGAAGAGCCAGTTTGAGATTAGCGTGGGGCTGGTCCAAGAACAATTGTGTGGGGAAAAACTCTTTCCTCTAATTGTGGTTTTCCTCGACTCTTACACCGCAACAACCATCAACACAGAGAAAATGTCTGTGACCAAATGTGTGGGGGTCCTTCCCCATCACCAAGCAGCAGCCACCAGCCAAGTGTCCTCCAATTCAGTTCTGACACTGCTTACCTGAAGACAGTGCCAGATCCCACAGGTTGAGGGTTCAATCCCCAAGATTGCTCCCTCCTTCCTTCACCATCAGCTGCAAGCCTGGGCCTCTGGATCATCTGACAGAGCGGCTTCAAGTTGGGGTTCCCACAACCCTCCTTTGGATTCAGTTAATTTGCTGGAGTGGCTCACAGAACTCAGGAGAACACCAAATTACATTTACTGGTTTATTTTAAAGGATTTTGCAAAGATACAGATGAAGAGACACATAAGACGAGGTGTGGGGGAAGAAACTGGGAGCCTCCATGCCCTCCCTGGGCACCACTCTCCAGGAACCTTCACATGTTCAGCTGTCTGGAAACTCTGAACCCTGTACTCTTGGGTTTTTAAGGAGGCTTCCTGACGTCAGCATTCCTTCCCCCAGGGTATGGACTTGACCCTCTCTGGGGAGAGTCTTAAGACTCACAATCACAAAGGTCGGGGAAGATTAGTGTCCTGCCTTGGGGCAGGTTAAAAGAGGGCAGGAGAAGGTCAGAGGTCTGTCCCAAGGCCTAACACACCCAACATTATAACAAAAGATTGTAACAAGTACTATGGGAGTTACTAGCCAGAAACTGTGGGCAAAAACCACTATATATCATGACAGCACAATAGTTCTTTCCTCTTCCCTCTTCTTCCTCCCCCACCAAGTTGAAGCCAGCTGTGGGGAAAGAATGCCCACTCCCACCCCCAGCCCACTCCTGCCACCCACCTCTCCACCTTCCCTGCCCAGTGTGGGATTTTGGTCTGAATCAGGTCTGAGCTGGAGGACAGGAGATTCGACTTTAAACTGGATTTCTACTTACTTTCTGTTCTCTTACCTAAGAGTGTGCTGACAAACCCTACAACTCCTGGAGTTTTCATCTAGGTGCAGGGAGACAGTCACCCACACTACATAAAATTGAAAAGGGCCGTGGGAGTTAGTTGACAGCGGGAGTTGTGCTTGTTGAATACACTAATTGTCTAACAGTCAGTTGCATCTCCATGTGGCTTCATTTACCATGGCTTCCTTAAAGGGACTCCATGATTTTGATTTGTTTCTAGAGAATTCTATTATTTTTAATATTCTGCTTATATAAGCGTAGATTTCCTTAAAAACCTACAACCTCTCAACATTATTTTCACAAAAATCCCTATTTTTAAATGTATGTTATAATTCTTTGACCTTCAGCAGAGTATTATTCCCATCCAGTTAGAATTTGGTTATGTGGCTATGTATCTGGAGCAAAAGTAAAAACCAAGCAGTTAGGTCCCCACCCCCACGACCTCTGTCAAGTGGAAAAGCAGAGCTCCAAAAATGCATACAGAAGCTATCCTATAGGCCCTCTCACAGCCTAGTCTCCCCTCCCTTTTTAAAAAATAATTGTTTTAAATTTAGTTATTTGTTTTGCAAACCAATTGCATGGCAAATTAGAAACATAAAATTAGGAGAGAGGGAAAAGATCACTGAGGCGAAACATTCATAGCAAGGGAGAAAACAGACAGGCAGACATGAAGCTTAACATGTACAGCAGTCTGGGGCCACTGAATGAAGGGCAAACAAGCTAACCCAATTCTGAAGATCCTGAGGGTATCACTATTAGATTAAGTAAATGGACATTTATAGTGATAACTGTAGGTCATGAAAAAGAGTTAAATTATGTCTAATGTACCTGCTTCATTGGGAAGGAGAGTATAAAATACATTTGAGTAAGAGTACTAGATTAAATAGTTAAAATATTAATAGTTAAAATGAGTACTAGATGAAATAGTTAACTAATAGTTAATAGTTTGGTGATTAGAGAGTCAGTTATGACTTTTTACAGTTTCATGTGACAGAAAACTAGATCTAAACTGTTTAAGGCAAAAATAACTTCTTGGCAGTAATAGAAAAGTCCAGGCATATTTGGTTTCAGGAATAGCTTGATCTAGGGGCTTAAAAGATTGTTTTTCTTTATCTATACACTCTGCTATCTTGTATATTGACTTCATTGTTAGGCCTCGGATGATAGTAAAATGGCAGCCAGCAGCTCTTAGACACACATTGTTACGGACTGAATTGTGTCCCTAAAAATTCATATGTTGAAGCCCTAACCCCCAATGTGACTGTATTTGGAGTAAGAAAGTAATTAAGGTTTAATGAGGTCATAAGGGTGGAGCCCTGATCTGATAGGACTCATGTCTTTATAAGAAGAGACACAAGACAGCTCGTTCACTCTCTCCCTCTACCATGTGAAGACACAGTTACACAGTGAGAAGGTGGCCATCTACAAGCCAGAAAGCAGGCCCTCAGCAGAAACTGAACCAGCCAGCACCTTGATCTTGAACTTCCCAGCCTCCAGAACTGGAGAAATAAATTTCTATTGTTTAAGCCAGCCAGTCTATGATATTTTGTTATGGCAGCTCAAGGTGACTTAATACGTATCCGTCTAGGTTCAAGACTAGGAAAAGAGGCAGGGCGCGGTGGCTCAAGCCTGTAATCCCAGCACTTTGGGAGGCCGAGACGGGTGGATCACGAGGTCAGGATATCGAGACCATCCTGGCTAACACGGTGAAACCCCGTCTGTACTAAAAAATACAAAAAAACAAAAACTAGCTGGGCGAGGTGGCAGGCGCCTGTAGTCCCAGCTACTTGGGAGGCTGAGGCAGGAGAATGGCGTAAACCCAGGAGGCGGAGCTTGCAGTGAGCTGAGATCCGGCCACTGCAGTCCAACCCGGGCGACAGAGCGAGACTCCGTCTCAAAAAAAAACCAAACAAACAAACAAAAAAAACAAAAAAAAAGACTAGGAAAAGAGTATACTTTCCACCAGGACACATCTGGTTCCGATTGGACCACATGGCAGTTGGCAGTTCTGGAATTAGTCCTGTGGCCGTGGAATTCAGTGCATTGATTGGCCAAGCCTGAGTCTTCCCCCATATCCACAGAACTAGAAGTGGGGTCGACACCATCTGAACAGCATGAATGGAGCAAGGGAAGAGAGGTTCCCCCATGGTAAAATCAGGGTGCCATAGCCAAGACAGGGTGGCAAAACTGTGTGTCAGTAAAATCCTCAGCTCTTTGAGAAAACATAGTTCCCCAAAGTGACCAATCCTGAGAAAGATTGGGAAACCCTGTGAGGTTTAACTGTAGCATTCTTTTCCTTAAGAAACTGACATCTGACATCATAACCTCTTTAATCAGCTACAGTACATAAAGATAATGTCATATCTCTTATTTTAAATGGTTGGAGCCAGGACTCCTTTTTAAAAGTAAGTGTTTATCTTCCCATTGATTTTTTTTTTTTAATTTTTAAAATTTTTAGATGGGATCTCACTATATTGCCCAGGCTGATCTTTAACTCCTGAACTCAAGCGATCACCCCACCTCTGCTCCCAAAGTGCTGGGATTATAGGTGTGAGCCACCACGCCTGGCCTCATTGATATTTTTGGTGGAGTTGATTTGGACCTCTGCTTCTAAAGGTCTACCAGACCCTGCTGACCTCACTGGAAGCATGAGAGGGAAAAGACTATCAAGCTCTCAGAGAGGGGCTGGAGGACATCAGCAGGCATACTTCTGGCCCCGGCAGGTGAATGTCTGGGGTCAGCCACTGCTGGATTCTCTGTGGTCTAAAGTCTTGGCTCAAGTGAAGGACTAATACATACAGATCCAACCTCGGAGAAGCCTGCCCATGCTTAAGAGCTGTTTTCTGAGCTGTGCAAGAAATTTACTGCCTCGTGTGGTATTGAGGTATACCTTGCAGTTTGTTGTTTAGGGTTTGAACCATTCTTGTAAGAGTCTGGGAGGATGCAACATTTTGTCTGTGATGGCTTCCCTTGTCTTGTAACTACCATTTTTTCTGATAGCTATTGTGATTTTTTTTTTAGAGGGGATTAATTACTTGACCCACTGAATTTTA
Source organism: Chlorocebus sabaeus (assembly GCF_047675955.1). Classification (NCBI taxonomy): domain Eukaryota; kingdom Metazoa; phylum Chordata; class Mammalia; order Primates; family Cercopithecidae; genus Chlorocebus; species Chlorocebus sabaeus. The sequence continues at coordinate 59,100,311 of NC_132921.1, read as the reverse complement.
CAACCAAATCAACATGGCTCACAATGGTGTATCAGCTGGCCCAGTGTATTCTAGCCAAAAAGTGCTCTTACAGCTTTGCTCTTTCTTGCTTTAAAAATTTTCACAATCTGGCCGGGCGTGGTGGCTCACGCCTGTGATCCCAGCACTTAGGGAGGCCAAGGTTGGCGCACCACCTGGGTCAGGAGTTCTAGACCAGTCTGGCCAATGTGGGAAAACCTCGTCTCTATGAAAAAATACAAAAATTAGCTGGGCATAGTGGCACATGCCTGTAATCCCAGCTACTCGGGAGGCTGAGGCACAAAAATTGCTTGAACCCGGGAGGCAGAGGTTGCAGTGAGACAAGATTGCACCACTGCACTTCAGCCTGGGCAACAGAGCGAGACTCCATCTCAAAAAAAAAAAAAAAAATTCAAAATTTTCTTTAAAGAGAATTTTAAAACCCTTCTAAGCTGCTTTTGCCAACTGCAGTCCTGGATTTATGTTTTGTATTAAATTAATTTACTCCAGACTTTTCTAAGTACAATGCAGTATTTTTTTCATTTTGACTTTGATTCACTGAAGTGCCCTATGGTTTTCTTTTTTGGGGAATTAATCAAATTAATATATATATATGAGATCATATTGGAGAATTGTCTATATGCATATAAAATATATATTTATGTTTATGGGTTTTTTGACTCTGTCTTCAACCACAGAATACAACTGTTAATTTAGTTATTTAGGGGGTTTACTCTTCCCTCTTTCTCCTCCCCATCCCTCATTCCTGCCTTCTTCTCCTCCTTTTTTCCCCTACCCTTCTTCATTTTTTTCTTCCTCTTCCTCTTCCTCTTTTCCTCCTTCCTATTCCCCTTTCCCCTCCTTTTCTGGAGCAGCTTGCTAGGCAGCAGCTAGCTAGTACTCGGAACAGAGGGTAGGAAGGCAGCAATGTGGAAACGGGTGGTCCTTTCATGACATGAACTAAAGGTACCTGGAAGTGCAGCTTCCCCCAGCCCCACCCACGTGACTTGACCCAGCGCCCAGAACCATCCCCATTAGAGTCTGATGTAGCCTTTGGGTTGTGGTTTCACGGCTTTCTTTAGAAAAGTCCTATAAATATGTTGCCAGTGAGAGAGATAGTGTTGCTTCGCTCATGAGCTTATTACTGCAGGTGAAGAGGAAGGCACTCTTCATGGCAATACCTGTCTGATAGCAATGTTGCAAGATACAATGAGATAACACATATCAAGAATTGTGCAGGGCTGGACCTAAAGAAGGATTTCAGTAGTTTCTCATTCTCTCATGTAACAACCAGCTATTTGGCAGGTACTGTGGAACAGGACTACATTTAATCCTGGAAGACATTCAAGAGCATGACAGACAAGCCCCTGTCCTCTAGGACCTTTATGATCGTTATTTTAAAGGCTTTTTTTGATGATCCTTATTTTATATTCTTCTTGAGAGTAAGTTTCTTAAAGCAGAAACAATGAGGAGTAGACAAGAAGAAGTAAAATACTCCAGAAACTCCAAAGGACCTGGAGCAAAACAAAGAGCAGAACTGAAATATTTTTAAAGCCTTATAGTATTTCCAAGAGTGAGAAAAGGGCTGCCAATGCTTGAGTTGGTGTTTGGGATTTGGCAGTTTTTACTAATAGTTGGATTGAAATGAGAAGTGTGTTGCCAGATTAATTCACAATTTTAAAACACTGCAAATGCTTTTAAGGTCAAGCCTTTGTTTTTACCTCCAAAGAGTAACTGGGTCTTCTGGCTCCCCAGATAACCCCTATGGTCCTAAGACCAGTGTCTGTGTCACCCTCGTTATGCTGTGGAGCTGCCACGACTGCGCTCCAGGCAGCTACTCTAATGCCCGCATGGATGTTTTCCTCTCTGCATTCACTTTCCTTTAGGGCAGAAATAGCAGAACAAGCCTGTAGTAGCCAGGGTTCTCCGGAGAAACAGAACCAATCGGAGGTGTGTGTGTACATATGGAGAAAGAGAGAGAGGGAGAGAGAGAGAGAAAGATATATATATATTTTAAGGAATTGGCTCATGAGATTGTGAGGGCTGACAGGTCTGAAATCTGTAGGTTGGACTGGCAGGCTGGAGGCCCAGAAAAGAGTTGATTCTGCAGCTCAAGTCCAAAGACAGTCTGGAGGCAGAATTCCTCCCTCTTCTTCAGGGGGCATTAGTCTTTTTGTCTTAAGACTTTTAGCTGATTGGATGAGGCCCACCCACATGATGGAGAATGATCTGCTTTATTCAAAGTCTACTGATTTAAATGTCAATCTTGTCTAAAAAATACCTTCACAGTGACATTTAGGCTGGCATTTGACCAAACATCTGGGCATCATAGCCTAGTCATGTTGACATATAAAATTACCCAACACTAGTTCTTGCCTCGCCAACTTGGCAGTCATATACATTTCTTGAAACCGTACTTAATCATCAATAAAGAGTATAACAAGACACAATTCTGACTGACATGATACAACTATCCTGTATACAATTGAAAACGCACTAACCCTTTCCCCAGAAGAAGAAATAAAGTCCTTGGGTAATGTTCGAGCTTCCCCTTGATATCCTGTAACTTTAATACTGTGGTATTAAGTCAATACGTCTTAGGTTGAATGATAAGGAGATGAGAGAGTGAAGAAAACAAAAGATGACTTTCCTTTTATTTTTAGTTGACAAATAATAATTGTACATATTTATGGGGTACAGAGTGATATTGCCATATGTAGATACGGTATGTAATGATCAAGTCAGTAGTTAGCGTATCTGTCACCTTGAAAATTCATTTCTTTGTTTTGTGAACATTCAAAATCCTCTTCCAGTTTTTTGAAAATATACACTAAACCACATTCACCCTACAGTGTTAGGGAACACTAGAATGTATTCTTACTTAGCTGTAGCTTCGTATCCATTAAGCAATCTCTCTCTATCCCCACTCCTACACTTCCGAGCCTCTATTAACCATTGTGCTGTTCTCTACTTCTATGAACTCAAATTTTTTAAGCTCCTATATATGAGTGAGAACATGCAGAATTTATCTTTCTGTTCCTGATGTATTTCATTTAACATAATGTCCTTCAGGCTCATCCATGTTGCCATAAGTAACAGGATTTCATTCACTTTTATGGTTGAATAGTATTCCCCTGTGTATATATACCTCGTTTTCTTTATCCATTCATCTGTTGATGGGCGTTTAGGTTGACTTCATGTCTTGATTATTGTGAATAAAGCTGCAGTGAACATGGATGTACAAGTCTATTCACAATAGCAAAGACATGGAATCAATCTAGATGCCCATCAACAGTGAACTGGATAAAGGAAATATAGTACTTATACACCATGGAATAGTATGCAGCCATAAAAAAGAATGAAATCATGTCCTTTGTGGTGACATGAATGCAGCTGAAGGCGATTATCCCAAGTAAATTAACACAGGAGTAGAAAAACCAAATACTGTATGTTTTCACTTATAAGTAGGAGCTTAACATTGAGTACACATGGACATAAAGATGAGAACAATAGACACTGGACACTGGGAACTTCTAGAGGGAGGAGGATGAGAGGTGGGTGAAGGCTGAAAAACCACCTATCAGATACTGTGCTCAGTAACTGGGTGATTTTTTGGTTTCATACACCAAACCTCAGCAACACGCAATTTACCCATATAACTAACAAACCTACACATGTATCCTCTGAACCTAAATTAAAAGTTGAAAAAAAAGTTATCTGCATTTTAGAGCCTAAAAAACTCCATGGGGGCACAGGTATCCTTTTGATACACTGATTCCCTTTTCTTTGGATAGATACTCAATAGTGAGATGGCTAGATTGTATGGTAGTTCTACTTTTAGTTTTGAAAGAAACCTCCATACTGTTTTCCATAATCGCTGTACCAATTTACATTTACCAACAATGTATAACAGTTTCCTTTTCTTCACATCCTTTCCAGTGTTTGCTATTTTTGGTCTTTTTGATGATAGCCATTCTAACTGGAGATGATATCTCATTGTGGGTTTGATTTTCATTTCTCTGATGATTAGTGATGAAACATTTTTTCATATGCTTGTTGGCCTTTTGTATGTCTTCTTTTGAGAAATGTCTATTTATATCCTTTGCCCACTTTTAAATCACATTATTTGAGTTTTTGCTGTTCAGTTGGAAAACAAAGATTTTTGTTTCGCATGTGTACAACATACACATATAAAACATATTCATAGCAAAAAACATATTCATAGCAAAATAGGAAGAAATACTCACTACAATTACAAATACTAATTTCTGTAACAGGTCACATGGTCATAGCTGGTATAAGTTGAGCATCCCAAATACAAAAATCCAAAATGCTCCTACATCCAAAACTTTTTGAGTGCTGACATGATGCTCAAAACAAATACTCACTGGAAAATTTTGAATTTTGAATATTCAAATTTGAGATGCCCGATCAGGTATAATGCAAATATTCTAAAATCTGAAAAAATAAAAAATCTAAAACATGTTTGGTCCCAAGCATTTTGGATAAGGGATACTCAAACTGTATTTGTAACTACCTTCTTCTACCACCCATTCCATATTCCCTTTGCCCTCAGCAAGCACCTCATGGTTCTTTACCTGGGGAAGTGACAGAAATCTTCATTCCTGAAGGGTCTAGGACATCAGTAGTCTTGCCTGAATTGGGTTGTAGTTTTGTATTGACTTTAATCACAAGACACGGTAATACTAAGAAACACCTTAAGTCATCTCCTGTATTCTAGACATATTCTTCCTTACTTCCATTTTGGAAGAGCAGTTCATTTTCCCCTTGGTAATTAGTGGAACACAATTGCTTCTATCTTTGTTGATTCAGAGGAATGAGGAAACAGGGGAGCAGTCTTAACTTCCAGTTCAATAGAATGATCGTCACATCTCCTGGTAGAAGCATTTCTTCCTCTGGAACTAAGACCTCTCGACCGCTGGAGCAGAAGGCAGCTGGGACTGGAAGCTAGTGGATCACTAGGGTTTATAGTGAGTGATGCCACTCCCATTTCTACCTCTTGATTCCTGAACTCGTGAATCTTGGCTATCAGAGAAACCAGATGTGATACAACGATTCAGAGCAGATATTGCCTTCTGGAGAACCTTGCCTCAGCCCCGCAAGGTACTGCCACCTAGCTGGCACTGTAACTGGGTATTCAAAAGGCCGTTCCACTATTGTATTCAGCCACCTGTTCAGGATGGTGGGGAAAGTGGTAAGATTAATGAATTCCATGACCATGGGCTCACTGCTGCATTCCATTTGTTGTGAAGCAAGTTCCTTGATCAGAAGGAATGCTATGTGGATGCTACGACAGTAAATAAAACATTCTGCAAGTCTACAAATGTAGTTTTGACAGAAGCATTGCATGCAGAGAAGGAATTTCTGTATCCAAGTAAGTGTCTATTCCAGTAAGAACAAAACACTTCCCCTTCCATGATAGAAGCAGTCCAAAGTAATCAACTTGCCACTGGGTAGCCAGCTGATTGCCCTGGAGAGTGGTGCCGTATTGAGGACTCGGTGTTGGTCTCTGCTGCTTGCAGATTGGGGACTCAGCTGTGGTGAGTAGAAGTCCATTTTGCTGAGCCCAGGGATAACCTCCATCCTTGCCCCCATGGCTACTTTGTTGTGAGCCCACTGGATAACGATAGAAGTGGATGGGACAGAGGCTGCCTGGTATCTGCAGAACAGATCCTCCTGTCTACTTGGGAAGCATTCACATAGGACTTGTTTCTTAGCCATTTAGAGAGGGTTTTCACTCAGACCCTTCCCCAGCTCTCCCTGTCACCAATTTTCCAATCATGTTCCTTCAAAGTCCCTGGCCGTCCAGTCAAAGAATTGGCCATAGCCCATGAATCAATGTGTAATTTCACATTTGGACATTTCTCCTTCCAAGCAAAGTGAGCAACCAGCACACTGCTCAAAGTTCTCCCCACCGGGAGGATTTCCCTTCACCACTGTCCTTCAGGATGTCCCAGGAAGGTGCAAAAGTGCTGCAGCTGTCCACTTTTGGGTGATGCCTGCATATCATGCAGTACCTGGTCTAAACCAGGCCTAAGTGTTTTCTTTCTTTGTCGACTGATCACAAGGAACTCCCCATAATGCTAGAGATGTGGAATGTAGCAGGAATGTGGAGCATGGCGTTCTTTGCATAGCCTACTTGTGCAGAGGCTGCTTGGGTCCAGTCTTACGTATACCACTTCCACTTGATGATGGAATGCTGCTGTGCTTGCCTGACTTATGGCTTTGTGGGTCAGATAACGCCCAGTTCATAATGGTCAGCTCACATCACATAGTGACTTCATGGCCCATGGTTAAGCCTTCTGTCTCTACTAAGACCCCATAGAAAGTGAAAAGCTCTTTCTCAAAAAAAAAAAGTTTTCTGCAGAGGATGGCTTATATGCAGAGGGTGGCAGGGCTTTGCTCCAAAATCCTAAGGGTTTTCACTGTGATTCACTTATGTGGGCCTGCTGAAGGCTCCAGAAAGCATCCCTATCTGCCACTGACACTTACAAGCACCATTAGATCTGTTCAGTCCTATGCTTTAAGTGGCAGAGCAGCTTGCACAGCAGCCTGGACCTGCTGCAGAACCTTCCCTTGTTCTGTGACTTACACTACTGGACCCTTAGAAATTTAACTGAGGTAGAAGACTCTGGATTTTTTATTGGATTTAATTTTTACCTTCTGACACCCAAATGTCTTACCAATAAGTCTAGAGTAGTTTCTACTTCTTGCTCACTAGCTCCAATTAGCATAATATCATCAATGTAATAGACCAATGTGATGCCTTATGGGAGGGACAGGTGATCAAGATCCCTGCAACCTAAATTATGACACAGGACCAGAGTTGATAGATCCCTGATGTAGGACAGTGATATAGTTTGGATGTTTGCCCACTCCAAACCTCATGTTGAAATCTGATCCCCAATGTTGTAGGTGGGGCCTGGTGGGAGGTGTTTGGGTCACAGAGATGGATCCTTCATGAATGGCTTAGTGTTGTCCTCCTGAGAGTGAGTGAGATCGCTCTCTGAGTTCACCTGAGATCTGGTTGTTTAAAAGTGTGTGATATAGCTTGCTTCTGTTCTTGCTATGTGATGTACTGGCTCCCCTTTACCTTCTGCCATGGGTTGTAAGTTCCTTGAGACCCTCACCAGAAGCAGATGCTGGCACCATGCTTCCTGTATAGCTTGCAGAACTATGCCAATTAAATTTCTTTTCTTCATAAATTACCCAACCCCAGGTATTTCTTTATAGCAACACAAGAATAGCCTAATACGGACAGTGAAAGTATATTGCTGGCCTAGCCAGTTGAAAGCAAACTGCTTGTTGGTTTTTACTACAAGATGTGAAGGAAAAAAACATTTGCCAGACTAACAGCTGCATTCCAGGTGTCAGGTGATATGTTATTTTGCTCAAGCAATGAAGCCACATCTAGTATAGCAACTGCAATTGGAGTTATACCTGGTTAAGTTTATAATAGTCATTCTCCAAGATCTATCTATTTTCTGTACAGGCCAAATAGATGAATTGAATGGGCAAGCAGTAGGAATCACCACCCCTGCATCTTTCAAGTCTTTGTTGGTAGTACTAATCTCTGCAATTCCTGCAGGAATGATGTATTGCTTTTGGTTGTACTATTTTCCTAGGTAGAGGCAGTTCTAATGGCTTCCACTTGGCCTTTTCCATCATAATAACTCTCACTCCATAGGTCAGGCAACCAATGTGAAGATTTTGCCAGTTGCTGAGGTTGTATATTCCAGTTATGAATTCCAGAACTGGGGAAATAACTACAGGATGAGTTCAGGAACCCACTGCACTCATTATAAGATGGACCTGAGTTAAAGCTTCATTGATCACCTGACCCCTATAAAACCATACTCTGACCAGAGGGCCACACTGATATTTTGGGTCTCCTAGAATTAATGTCAATTTACAGCTGATGTCCAATAATAGAAAGAATAGAAAGATCTGATTATTTCCTTTTTGCCAGTTTACAGTCACTTTGGTAAAAGGCCATAGGTCTCTTTGGAAAAGGCTAGGAGAAAGATTTACCTCATAAATGTTTGGCGGTGGAGTGGAGTTCTTCCACATAGTATCTACTCTCCCCTTCGTTCAAAGAGTTCTGGGTCTGTAAACCAGCTCAGGTCTGGGAATTGATTGAGGGGACATGACTCTATTTTTATATTTCAAGTTAGACTTGTTCATTTGACCTAGAACTCTTCCACTCCTACAAAGCAAGTCAGAATTTGCTAGACTTCCCATCTATTTCACTCCCAGGAACACCATGATCAACTAGTCAGCACAGGTCTCTGAGCCAGACTCTTCTGACTGCTGTTTCAACTCTGCTGTCCATTATGGTAACCACACCCACCTTGCTTTTGGTGATTTATTGCCAACACTTGGCTGCCACCAACCTGGGTCCAGTTATCCCCATTGTACTTAGGTTTTCCAATTCGATGGCAGCAGTTTCCACACCCTTAACATCGATTCTTACAGATATTCCTCAAATAGCTGTCTGTCTGTTTAAATTGGAAAAATCATTTAGTTCTTTTGGAGTGTAGTGTACCTTCTCATGGGTCATACTTGGTACTTCACCTTTCAGGGCTTACTGGGATTTGAGTCCAGTTATCAATTGATAAGGAAAGTCAGATGGGGATGGGTCCTGAAGAGAACCAGTAGGGTCTTCCATGACGGCTCCCTCAGGGGAGGTCATTACAGCTTTCTCAGGCAAAGCAGGGTTAACCTGCTCAAACATGGTGGGGTGCAGTTGCTTCTGCTGACAAAGAAGACTCATTGGAATTTAGGGGGTCAGTGTCCCCATCTTCATCATGATCTTCCCATATGTCCTCAAACCAATTTTCAAAGTCCCATTCCTTCCCAATCTATCCCCCCACTTTAACAGCAGATCCTCTGCAAGGTTCGGAATTTAACTTGCACTACAATTCAGACACTCGCAGGATGAAGATTCTTGGTTTGGTTTTCTGCAGTCTCAGCTCTGAGGCTGTAGGAGATAAGGATTTCTTTCTGGGAAGACACAGAAACTTTTAGGTCATTTATGCTGCATCTGAATGGGAATTCAAATCCCTCAACTTCTTTTCTTTCCCTACTTTGTCCAGCCCAATTAGGAGCAACCAACCAAGCTCATTATGCCCATTAGTTTGACAGAAATGTTCTATGTTATCAAATACGTGGTCACCCAGAACCCTGCCTTTCATAGTGATTTTATTAGGAGTATCTAATAGTGATATTTTTGTGTATCTCTATTACCACATGACACCAATGACTATCAGTGCTTTTTTCACTATTGGAAATAGAGTCATTAGTGCTTCTAAATCTAGTCATTTAGAGAACCAATTCCAGAAACCCCCAAACCAATTTAGAGAATTTATTCTTAAAATTCTGTTCCTGGCTGGGCATGGTGGCCTATGCCTATAATGTCAGCACTTTGGGAGGCTAATATAGGAGAATCACTTGAGGCCAGGAGTTTGAGACCAGCCTGGACAACATAGTGAGACCCTACCTGTATTTATGAATTAAAAAAATTCTGGTCCTCTAAGAATACTTCTCTTGGTGCCAAAATCTGTATTAGTCAGGGTTCTCTAGATAGATAGATAGGCACATAGATAAATATAGATATAATGATACATCTTATCTACTTATCTATGTACATATAATATATATTGTGTGCGTGTGTGTGTGTGTGGATAGGGAGAGGTTTATTTTTAAGGAATTGATTCACACAGTTGTAGGGACTGGCAAGTCCAAAATCTGCAAGGTAGGCTAACAGGTTGGAGATGCAGTCAAGAGGTGGTTTTGCAGCTTGAGTCCAAAGGCAATCTGTAGGCAGAATTCCTTCTTCCTTGGTGGACATCTGTCTTTTTCTCTTAAGGCCTTCACCTGATTGGATGAGGCCCACTCACATGATGGAAGATAATCTGCTTTACTCAAAGTCTACTGATTTAAATGTTAATCTCATCTAAAAAAATACCTTCACAGCACCATCTAGACTAGTGTTTGACCATTTGGCAACATAGTTAGCCAAGTTGACACAAAATTAACCACTGTAGAACCCAAGAACATTTCCTCAGAATTCTACCAGTAGATAGACACTTAACCTCGGCAGACAGGCCAGCTGGGACCATGGGCCATGAGAGAAGACAGGTGGAAATGGCAATAGGAGATCTGAGTGTTTATCCTTCTGTCTGCCAATAGCTAGGGGAGCATTAGGCATGCTTTGTATGGAGTGGGTAGTGTCTTGTGGGAGAGCTTTGTGCTATGTCAGTCATTCTCTAGTCCTTCTTCTGGATTTTTAGCTCTTTGAGATCAGGGAATACAGTCAACTCCCAGTATCCATGGGGGATTTGTTCCAGGACCATCCATTGACACCAAAAGCCAAGGATACTCAAGTGTCTGATATAAAATGGCACAGTATGGCCAGGCATGGTGGCTCATGGCTGTAATCCCAGCACTTTGGGAAACCAAGGCGGGGAGATCACGAGGTCAGGAGATCGAGACCATCCTGGCTAACGTGGTGAAACCCCGTCTCTACTAAAAAAATACTAAAAAATTAGCTGGGCGTGGCAGTGGGCGCCTGTAGTCCCAGCTGCTCGGGAGGCTGAGGCAGGGAATGGCGTGAATCCGGGAGGCGGAGCTTGCAGTGAGCCGAGATCGCACCACTGCACTCCAGCCTGAGTGACAGAGCGAAACTCTGTCTCAAAATACATAAATAAGTAAATAAATAATAAAATAAAATGGCACAGTATTTGCAAATAAACTGCACACATCCTCTTATATACATTAAATTTCTAGATTACTCATAATGCATAATGTAATGTAAATGCTACATAAATAGTTGTTATATTGCATTATTATTTTATTTGTATTATATTTGTTATTTTTCAGTTGTGTTTTTTTCTGAATATTTTTGATCTGTGTTTGGTTGCATGCACGGATCCGGAACCACAGATATGGAAGGCTAACTATATGTGTTTTTACATTTACCTCCACCATAACACCTAGCAAGGGTGCTGCTTGAACACAGTACGCCTTCAATCAACGTCTGCTGGATGGATGACTGTAAAATAGGAAAGTGAAATGGTAGTAAATTCTGTGGGTCTGCAACTACTTATGTCTCTCTGAACAAGTCACATAGCCTGTTGAAACTCCTAGGTAATTTGTAAGTGAGTAAACTAGCCAAATTCCCCTCCATCAGTGAGAGTTTCTGTTATGTTTCCGATGACGACTCAGGTAAATTCTGTCATTCACCATCATTTACTAAAAATCTGTTTCAGAGAAATTCACCGTACATGGGTTGGGCCGTCACAGAGAATGAAAATAACATGGTCTCGTCCCTGTGGGGGCCCCATGGGCTAAGGCTTAGATTCCAAGTCTACCTGTAAATAAATCACCAGAATTGGGGCTTTACTTTATGAATCTTTTCTTTCCCAAGGCTCCAACTAGCATGGAATTTTTGAAACCTTGCAAACAGGTTGTATTTTTTACTGCGTACACTACACTGGATATAAATTTGGAAGTCAGATGTACTAATTCATTGATATTCATTAATTCAGTATGGGAAAGTGTAAAGAGCACCTCCTCACGCGCTGGGGGACTTGGGTAATTAGAATAATGTTAATAAGCGTGAACACTTCCTGAACGTTTTGGCTGTGCGAAGCATCCTGTTCAGTGCCTTATTGCTGATGATTCTCTGATGACTTCTTAGAGTAGGTACTATTATCAGCTCCAGTTTACAGAAGAGGAAACTGAGGCTTAAAGAAGCTAAGCAACTAGCCATGACTGCAGGGCTGTTAAGTGGCACAGCTGGTACTGGAATCCAGATGTGTCTGACTCCAAAGACTAAAGCCCTTTGTTAGAGACTAATCCATTGACTTTAGAAATACCCTTTAACTTCTGAACTTCACCATGTAATAATGGGATTCAATAAGATGCTCTCTCTAGTTTCTTTCAGTTCTTAAGATGTAGAACTCTTCAGCTGGAGAAGTCAGTCAGGTCATTTCCACTGCTCATCCCTCTCCAGAAGAAGGGTTTTTTGCAATGCAAATGGGGATGACCTTGTACAACTCCAGCCCATAGAAGTCTAGTCTCATAGAGGCTAGTAGGGACCTGACCCAGAGAGAAGGGGATCAAGAGGAGAATGAATGGCCAGCATCTGTTCTCTCCATCCACACATGTTTATTCATCACTTAGCCAAAGATCATGGTAACAGCTTGGGGGAGGGAGGAAACTAGGATGCCTTTCCCATCCATTTCAATGTTGTCTGCACCATTTTTTCCATGACTATATAACTACACTAGACATTGAGAAAATAGGTATAAAGAGAGGAGGACAGAGAAGAACAGGGACAGCTGTCGGCTGATCTGGCCTGGAATGGCTTGCACTTGGTATGGAATATTCAGTGGGATATGGAATTAAAGTGGCCTTCCAGTGAGTCACATCCCCCATCATTTGTTCCCTGCATCCTCCTCCTACGAATACCAGCTTCTGTAGGTGAGCAGAATCCCCAAAACCATCACCCAGCACCTGCAAATCTTGCTGAATATGAAATTCATGACAGCAATAAAAACTAGCAGTTATTGAGTGCTCGCCCTGATAGGCATTGTCCCCAGCTCTTTTACATATTATCTTATGCAACCCTCACAACAAGTTATCAAATAAAAGTTAGCATCACTCCCATTTAAGGAAGGAGAAACTGAGGCTTAGAGCAGTTGAGTGGCTTGTTTCAGGTTCCCAATCTCATGAGATGGAGCTGGAACTTGCGTTTGGGTCTTTCTGGCTCCACCCTCATGCTCTGCTCCGGGACGTGGTTATTCCCCCTCCTATACCTGCAACCCCTGCCTGAGTCTGATTGAATTCTTTCATCCAGCCTGCTGGTGTTCAGCCCTTGGATCCTACCAGATGCCCTGCAGCTCAGTGACTGGACAGTGTGAATGTCGGCCAGGAGTTACAGGACAGCGGTGTGACAGGTGTCTCTCAGGAGCCTATGATTTCCCCTACTGCCAAGGTAGGGAAGCCAGCAGATAGCTGGAGGTCTGGTTCCTCTCTGAAGTGTGTACAGCCAGCCTCCCAGAGAAGCCTGCAAATCCCCCACAGACCACCACTGGCCACCCCTACATCCTGCTTTCACAGATCTAGTCTGCCTGGTTCCTCCCCTGTTCAAGTCTGGTTTGAAAACACGTATATCATATATGTACCCTCAAAGGAATCCAGAAATGATTTTTTTTTAACTAAAAAGAATATAAATTTCCATGTGCTAAACATGTGGGTTTCTTGGTTCACATGTCAGTTTTCTGTGGATAGCGTTGTGGCATAGGTGACTCCTTTGAGCTAAAGGGGCCATTTGTTGTCTTCTGTCCCGAGGCATCTTGCCTTCTCTTGCTCCCAGCTTGTGGTGCTAATGCTGGCAGCACTGTAATGTTTCTAACAGATCCCCTTGCCAGCAGGCTTAGCAGGACCTTTGCTGTGTTTCAGGCCTCTCTCCCTGCTCTCCTCTGTCCTTTTGGGGGACTGTGTCATCACACTTCAGCCCAGTGTTGGGGAAGGCCAGTGGGATGCACTGGAGTCTATGCAGTTTGGAGAGAGTGCACAGAGTGGGAGATGAAAACCAAGCCTACAGCTATGGGATGTGGTTGGTATTCATCCCTCCATTAATATGAGAGATTAAGGGTTGCACATGTAGAGCGGACAGAAATGAGATGTCCACAAGTTTCCCTGAGCTCCCTGGTGTGTGCAGCCAGAGAACAGACCAGTAGCTCCTGTCAATTTCAGAGGACTCTTGCTACTATGAAGAGGTGTTTGTGGAAGGCTGACACAGACTATCCATCAGGAGAATGCAGTTTCTCAGACCCCTTCCTGCCCTTTGAAAACAAGACTGACTTCATTTCCCAGAATCTTCCTAACCAGAATCCTCTGGGGACCAGGTTTCCTTAAGGGTGGAAGTTGCAGCAGGCAGTCAGAGAGGGGGCTTGCCTTTCAAAAGGCCTGAAGGTCCCTAGGATGTGACGGCATCCTGCATGGGTCTGCTCACCTCCATGGGCCTCAGGAGCAGAAGGAAGTGCTGTGGCTGCCTGGCAGAGAAGCTGAGCAGCCACAATCATCCCAGGGCCGGATGGCAACGTTTGTGTCCTGGAGAGGAACCCGAGGCTGGACATGGAAAACAAACAGCTGGAAGTTTGTGTTGAGTATTATGGAAAAATGCAGAGAACAGAACATTAGAAAAGAAAGAGAGGACAGGGCAGGGTGACTCATGCCTGTAATCCCAGCACTTTGGGAGGCCTAGGTGGGAGGATTGCTTGAGGCCAGGAGTTGGAGACCAGCCTGGGCAACATAATGAGATCCTGTCTCTAGAATTTTTATTTATTTTTTATTTTTTTGAGACAGAGTCTCACTCTGTCCCCCAGGCTGGAGTGCAGTGGCACGATCCCAGCTTACTGCAATATCTGCCTCATGGGTTCAAGTGATTATCCTGCCTCAGCCTCCCGAGTAGCTGGGATTACAGGCACGTGCCACCATGTCCAGCTAATTTTTTGTATTTTTAGTAGAGATGGGATTTCACCATGTTAGCCAGGATGATCTTGATCTCCTGACCTCGTGATTTGCCCACCTTGGCCTCCCAAAGTGCTGGGATTACAGGTGTAAGCCACCACTCCCAGCCTCTAGAAAATATTTTAAAAAATAATCAGGCATGGTGGTGCATGCCTGTCGTTCCAGCTCCTCCAGAGGATGAGGTGAGAGGATCACTTGAGCCCAGGCATTGGAGACTGCAGTGAGCTATGATCATGCCACTGCACTCCAACCTGGGAGACTGAGCAAGACCCTGAAGTGAGAGAGAATTAGAATCATCAAGGGGAAGCTGAGGCAGACAGAAACAAACAAAACCAATAGGGTTAAGGAACAATTTGCAAGGAAACAAGATCCTATTATGGATTTATTTAAATGATTTGAAAAACCAGACTCAGAGCAGACTTACCCAGTTCAAACACTGTGTAATTGTAATACTGAAACATTGCAAGATCCCAATGTATTGAAGAGAGATTATATTTGGTTTGTAGTGTTATACTAAGTCAAGAAAACAAACCAATTGATTTTATAAATAACTTTAGTACAGGTGGGAACAAGGAGGTGTGATAATTAAAGATGTACTTAGAAATTCTTGAACTTCTTTTAAATGGGCAATTAAAAATCTCTTGGTACAATATTGCCCTCTTCTGGACAATACTAATGATGCTCAAAATTTTAGAATCTTTCCCTAATCTCCTTCATCAGCAATTAGAAGTGAACTGTCATGAGTAGACAGGATAGAGATTTGTTCAGTGGCCAAAGAGGTAATTTGGGAATTAAGGACCATAAATGTCATTCAAGATGCCTGACTATGAATTGCATGCAGACTTTGCCACACATCTATCGAAAATACAAATGTAGATACACTATTTTTGAAAACAAAACTTTTTAAAACTTGAAACATCAAAACAAAGAGAAAAACAAACTACCAGATAATTTAAAAATTTCTGAATCATGTTCAGGTTCCAGCAGTGCTTGTGACCCAGCTGGTACCATCGACTCCAATTTGGTAAGTAGACTATAATAGGGTTGCAATTCTAATTATCTCCATTATTCTGATACATATTAAGGACTAATAGTGTGGGCACTTCCAGAAATTAAAATAAGACCCAAGGCTAAATTGCTTAAAGAGGTCATTGTTGTTTTTCAAAGAGCATATGTGATTTTGTGACTTTTTTTTCAAAAACTAAAGAATAAGATTTAAACTTGTTACTCTGGAGTCCTAGAATTTAACTCTTACTGCAGGTTTGTAGTTTACTCAGAGGGTGTTGCCTTTGTGGAGCCCTGCACGTAAGTCTGACAAGCATAATTAATAACATTGAGAAAATCAATGGCCAAGGGCACATTAAATAAAGTTGGCTGTGTACAAAATAATTACAATTTATTTTATATTATTCCACGCACAATACAAGGTATTCTGAACAATTTTTTTTCTTCTTCTTTTTCTTTTCTTTTCTTTTTTTTTTTTCTCTTGTCGCCCAGGCTGGAGTGCAGTGCCGCGATCTCAGCTCATTGGAACCTCCGCCTTCTGGGTTCACGCGATTCTTGTGCGTCAGCCTCCTGAGTAGCTGGGATTACAGGCGCGCCCCACCACACCCAGATAATTTTTGTATTTTTAGTGGAGATAGGGTTTCACCATGTTGGCCAGGCTGGTCTCAAACTCCTGACCTCAGGTGATCCACCCGCCTCGGCTTCCCAAAGTGCTGGGATTACAGACGTGAGCTACCGCGCCCGGCCTATTCTGAGCAATTTTCTAAGATAATTTAGAAATTGTCTGTCTTCTTGGCCTCAGAGCCTAGAGATGCCGACTTCCAGGCACAGAATGGATGGAGTGAATGAGGTTCTGCCATCCTTCCTGTAAGCCTTGATGACATTGATGCAAGGCCGTAAATCTTGCGTATTACCAAAGCACTCCCAGATAAACAATTTTGTACTGATTTTCAACATGTCAAATATTCAGACATTTTTTCTATTTAAATTAGTAGTCTCTGCTGTAACAGTATCAACAGACACTGACAATGCTATAAATAAGAGTGATTTTGAAATTTTCTTTCTCCATATTTTCCAATTTCTTTTTAACCACAAATGCGGATTACATGTATAACAAATAATTGAATAAAAATAAACAAAAGCAATTCGCAGACTGTTGAAATCAACCCAGTATTTTTTCCCCCTGGAGACACTTAATTACTTTTTGTGACCAAAATATATTTCTGTGACAAGTCTTTGCTCACACACATGTTTGAAAACATGTCTTAATTCCAAGATGTCAAATGCTTGTTCGATTTTCATTGAAAGGGATCTTGCCCATGCAAGCTTCACGTTGAAGGCCCTACTTGCAGCATCTGCAAACCGTTGTATTGGAATCTGGACAAAGAAAACCCCAATGGATGTTCAGGTAGGTTTTTTATATATCATAATTTACTATATTGTAATATTCTCTTAATTTTCTCTGCCCCAGTGACTAAACCCACACACAAGAGCTATTTGTTGAATCACTTCAATGTGACAAGATTCTATCTAATGTTCTGATGTTCTCCCCCGACTTTTGGCAGAATGTCTGTGATTTTCAAAATCTCAGCAAAGGATTTCTACCTGTTTCTGTATGTATTTTGTTGTTTGAGAAGGCAGCTACTTGATATATGGTTTTTATGTCCTTGTTTTTATAATCTACTTTTTCTGGTTTAACTTTAATTTTATGCTTATATCGAAGCCAGTATAAGGACTTAAAAACACCGAGTTAAGGATACTGAATAACCTTGAATAGAGTGTATTTCCACGCATGCATATCAGTAATGACCTTGGCATTGGAATCATTCAAAAATCCCATGATGTTGCAACTTTTGTCATGGAGTAGCCATAAACTAGCCGTTACTTTTTGTAGATGGATAGTATGGATTCGTCTGTTCTGCCAACTTCAGAAAGCAGTCCACTTTTAGGTCTCAGTGATGCAAACTCTCATTCCATTGAACTGCACTGGCAAGGCCGACTGCACATGTTGTGTTGCAGCTGTGTGATGTTCCCAGAGCCAGGAACTGTCTTTTGTGTCTGCCTTGGTTTAAGGCTGCTCTCTTATCTCCACAGAATGCCAGTGCCATAAGGCGGGAACAGTGAGTGGAACTGGAGAGTGTAGGCAGGTAAAGTGGGCCAAGTTTTCATGTGACAATAGCAGAATGTTACAGCAACCGCTTGTGGGGTTTCTGGGGGCGTGTATTAGTTCCTCTGTCGTTCTACAGTGCATGATAATCCTTTCCAGATCCTGGCTACACTGCTTCCTATTATACAACGAGCCAGTTTTCAATCTTGAAGATTAGCGAATTCTGTAGTTGTATAAAATGTTGTCATCTGGTTCATTGTTCTGCAGGGAGACGGTGACTGTCACTGCAAGTCCCACGTGGGTGGTGATTCCTGCGACACCTGTGAAGATGGATATTTTGCTTTGGAAAAGAGCAATTACTTTGGGTGTCAAGGTAAATAAGTCCAGTGGGCCCTGAGCAAAGCACAATGTTAATGGACAAAGATGGTCCAAATAACATTTCTTCTGAGTTTGTCATCTTCCTGCAGACTTTCTGACAGAATGGCCCTGAAGCATTCTGTCCAGGGTATTTGGCCAAACATTGATTACATTGAAACTAGTAAATTGCAAGTGAAGCTGTTTCTACTTCTCTTCTACCAGCACACTGTGGGTTTAATTATAAGAAACATAACTGGGATGGGAGGGCATCTGTTAGTTTTATAAATAACATCAAGATTTAGTAATCTTAAAGATATATTTTATGTTATCAAAAATGCTAGCATCAGATTTTCAGAGACAGTGTTGTGTTAAATAAGGAAATTGCAGGACAGTTGCCCCACAAGGCTACTCCTGAATCTCTCGCTCAGCCCCTGGTTATCACATGTTCTTTAGAACAGCACGGTTTCTGAAGCATGTTTACTCCTGGGCTGCCTTCGTCTTTGCATTGGACAACAGCATTTGAGCTGGCCTATATTAGCTGCCTCCAACTTAGAAGCAGACCTTTGGAAAGACACACCATTTTAATTTTGTTTTTGTTTTTGTTTTTGTGGTTGAATCTGATTTCCAAGTGCAGACACACCATTTTAGTTTGGGAGTTTCTGAGATTTCAAACACCGGCCAGATAGGTGTGGTGTGGCAGAGGAAAGAAAGCAGACACTGTGTCACTGGCATGGTCAGTTTTCCTTTCTCGTAGAGCAGGGGAGGCACTCAGTGTGGAGATGGCTTAAGGGGTAACTGCTGCTGTTTCCTGGCTTTCAGGGTGCCAGTGTGACATTGGTGGGGCGTTGTCCTCTGTGTGCAGCGGGCCCTCCGGAGTGTGCCAGTGCCGAGAGCATGTCGTGGGAAAGGCGTGCCAGCGGTGAGTCTTCGGGAGGCTTCTTCCCGTGTTCAGGGTGTGGAAGACAGTCTTAGACATTCCTGCCTGTGCTACAGCTCTGGTGAAGAGAGAAGCAGCCCTAAGGATCGAGGGCAGGGGAAGCTGTCCTGTGTCAACTGAAATCTGGACATTTGTGTGTGAGTTGTTTAAAACGGGAGATTTCCTTGCCCGTAAAGCCTGTTCTGCTGTGTAGACCATGAAGCACCTTCGCTTGAAAGTTCCCACGGGTACAAAAACCAGATGGGCAAGACGAGAGCTGGAAGCATGAGGTGGGTTCTCAGGGCCCAACCTCCATGTACAAGTTGGAGCAAGAGGAGCCCACAGATAGGCCCGCTCCAGGGAGAGAGGGAATAAGAGAGGGCGATACCACACACCCAGATACCTGCGCCAATAAGAAAGGGAATAAGAGGGGATGGTGCCACATACCCAGGTGCTTGGGCCAATGAGAAAGGGAATAAGAGGGCGCCGTGCCACACACCCAGGTGCCTGGGCCAATAAGAAAGGGAATAAAAGGGGGTGGTACCACATACCCAGGTGCTCGGTCCAATAAGAGAGGGCATAAGAGGGAGTGTCACCACATACCCAGGTGCCTGGGCTAATAAAGTTCAGTTCCTGTTTCCCACTCGGGACCAGGAGTGAGGAAGTAGAGAGGCCAAAGTCGTTCCCCAGGGTTGCGGTGAGGGTAGGGGTAAGAAAACTTTGGAAGTGGGGAAGAAGTGCTTTGTCTCATGCAGAAGCAGGTGACAATGAACTGTAGGAGCAAGGGAATGAGGTGGAGATTGAGACTGGGGAACTATAGGAACTATGGTATTGTTCCGTCTCTTAGGCCATTGTATTTCACCATTTATAAATATTTTCAAGCCTTGATGTTTCATCAGTGATTTTTCCTCTGTGAAGGGAAGAAAAATAACTTCTGAATCTCAGGTACCTTCACTACTTGCAATAGTAACAGATTTATAAAGAGATCTTTTATGTTGTGAAGGTAAATTGTATTTAGCAAGGTGATTCTCTCCTTTCCCTCAATGTTTCCAACATTTGAATTCTAAAAGTCAGAGCAGGCCGGGAGTGATGTCCCAATTGGGACAATTGCTGGAGGCCAGGAGTTTAAGAGCAGCCTAAGCAACATAGTGAGACCCCATCTCTACAAAACAAACAAACAAAAAAACAATTAGGCAGGCACTGTGGTGCATGCCTGTAGTCCTAGCTGCTCAGGAGGCTGAGGCAGGAGGATAGCTTGAGCCCAGGAGTTTGAGGTTGCAGTAACCCAGCTGCACTTTCCCTCAGTCTTTCTAATTGGCTGTCACTGTGGGGGCTTGGAGTAAAAGATCTGTGAAGAAGGCATGTCTGTAGGTTTGTTTTCCTGAAGACCAGTGAGCCTCACCCTGGGCCAGGGGAGCTTTGTAAATGCCTGCATAAAATGTTTTCCTGGCTCACGCCTGTAATCCTAGTACTTTCAGAGGCTGAGGTGGGCGAATCACCTGAGGTTAGGAGTTCAAGACCAGCCTGGCCAATATGGTGAAACACTTTCTCTACTAAAAATACAAAAAATTAGCCAGGCGTGGTGGCACACATCTGTAATCCCAGCTACTCCGGAGGCTGAGGCAGGAGAATTGCTTGAACCTGGGAGGCAGAGGTTGCTGTGAGCCGAGATAGTGCCCCTGCACTCCAGCCCGGGCAACAGAGTGAGACTCCATCTCAAAAAAGTAAACATTTTCCATCTGTGTTTCATCTTGCTCCACCCTAGTGTTGATTTCTTCACATCATATCATAAATATTTCCTATTATTATCATTAGCCTTCACATTTTAAATGGTTATATAATTTTTAATAATTTATTTCATAATTGTACACTTATGTTGTTTCCAAGTCTTTACTGTTTCAAACATTCTTTTGTGTTAATTCTTTGACTATCTACAAAATCTTTCTTTAGAACAGATTCCTGGAAGTAGAATTACTGGGTCAATGTGTGTGAACATTTTTAAGGATCTTTGTAAATTGTTTCCAGAAAAGTTGTAAGCATTCCTAATTCTATTTGCAGTATAGGAGCATGGCCTTTTATTTCCTTTAACAAATTCATCTTTATGGCATTAAACCCACTAACTGTTCTTAGCTTGTGACTGGATTAGCAAAGTGTCTGTTTTTTTTTTTTTTTTTTGAGAACTTTAAGTAGTTTGTTAAATGCCGCACAATGTTGGAATATTTTGGATACTTCTCTGTGCCTACCACAACTGAGCTCTTGAAAAGAATTCTTTAATAGGCATATAGTTTAAGAGAAAACAAGGCATAGAAGAGTCATTCTAATGATTAAAAAATACATATCGAGAAAATATATCTAAGTTTAGCATATGAAATATTTTATGTCATGTTCATCATTATACCTATGGTCCTTGGCAAGAGTGCCTGGCACATAGATATTAATATTTATGTGATGAGTGTATAAATGAATGATTAAATAAATACACAGTAAATAAACTAATTTGACTTTGCTAAATTTTTGGCAATTATTTAGAACATACTAAAGGATGCTACCACTATGGCTTGTGCTAAATGATTTTCTCATCTTAATGCTTGGAATTAGTAGGTGTTGAGTGTGTTTTGTGTGAATGTTTATGTGAATGAAAGCAATAATTTAGAGAAAGAGCAGGAGATCCTTCTCATTTGTCCTTTATTTAATGTACTCTGTCAATGTGGTGGAGTTCCTTCATAGTAACTATCGTGATTAAAGGATGGTCAGATGATCTATGGGCCTAACCTCCTGTATGTGTTTACTTTTTATTTACGAAAGGCCTGAAAACAACTACTATTTCCCAGATTTGCATCATATGAAGTACGAGATTGAAGACGGCAGCACACCTAATGGGAGAGACCTTCGGTTTGGATTTGATCCGCTGGCATTTCCTGGGTTTAGCTGGCGAGGATATGCCCAAATGACCTCAGTACAGGTATGCAACCCGGAGAAAGCAGCTTCATGGCTGAGTAGCTCAGATACTTCCCCACACCAGTCTCAGTGAGCCCGCTGAAAGGTGATCTGTCCCCAGAACTCATTCCATGATTCTTTTTCTCCATATTATGGGTTGGCATTGGAGTTTAGGTTAAACCTGGGGCTTGGGGTAGGGCTGTATATTAACTGGTAAGCCTTTGTGTGGATTTCATAGTTCATTGTTACTTTAATTTGATTACCAAATCAGAAAATTAAGAGATTAAAGAAAAATAGTGTTTATCTCTGGAGACTTTTTATAAGAAGAGGGAAGTTTCCTAAGTGACATTAGGCTGTACTAGAATGTGAGGAGCAGTTTTCTTTAAAGCCATTTGTGGAAAACAAAAATGAGTTGGCTTCAGTAATTCCAGTAAAGCTAGTGTTCCTAATTTTTGGCTGATGCTTTTTTTAAACTTTGAATTGCTATGTACATGGAAACTAAGATAAATAATGAGTCTTAGTTAACTGCTATTTCATTTTTCTTTTCCGCATTTCTCTTTCCTTCATTCTTCTCTACTGTATCCATCTATCTTTGCTTTATATTAGAATGAGTAGGGGAAGCTATACATTCTTTGTTTACCTTTACAACTTACATGTCTTGCTACTTATAACTAAAACATTCTATATAGCCATTGAGTAGCTTTGTCCTCAGAATTTTTCTTTGAGGTTGGTTTCTTCAAGCTGTTTCTCAGTGAAGAAATTCAGAATATGAGAGGTAAATTAACGATCATGGTAACACAGTCTTTTTCGTTAGCGCATTCAAGACTGCTACTTGCTGTTGCTACCTCCGTCAGCCTGTAGAGAAGCTGGGACAGGGCCACAGTTCTCTCGGACCCCTCCCCCTCATTGATTCTAACACTGCTTTTTGCCTGGCCATAGTCTCCCATCCAAGCTGCCTTTCTGAAATAGTACCTAGGATCTTAAGATACTTCACTCTTTCCCGCCACTCCCCAAATACAGCTATTTAATTTCTTCAGTTCCCTGACATTACTTCATTATTCAGAAAACAAGCAGTAAATTCCATTGAGTCATAATAGGATGTAAATGACTGACAACCCAATCACAGTGTATGCCTTCTCACAGGTGCTTACAGTTTCAAAGAATAGCTGGTGGACAAAAAGGAATTCATCTCTAATGACACATTTTCTGAGAAAGTTATTTTGGTCAGAGGACCTTGGTGGTGCCCCCAGAATCACCACTTACTTTCCTCTGCTCCTAATACATTTTTACATATTTATTTTCCATCTGAAACTAACACTTCAAGATGAATTCAGACAAATTGTGAGGGTCAGCAGGAGTTCCTCAGTGTGGGTCACCTGTGGCTCCTGCTTCCAGAGCAAGTGGTTCTACACAAAGTCAGACTTGATTGTCACCAATATCTCGCTTAACATATATCCCCTTCCTTTTAACCAAAGAAGTAGGGGGAAGTGCCAGAAGAACCACTAATTTGGGCATTTCCAAGTTTCATGAAGTTTCCTTGAGCCACAGCCCAATCTGGACGTGTAGTCAGTGGTTCGGAATTAAAATAGTCTACTCTTTCCTTCAGCAGTCCAGGCTCCACAATATTCACAGAATACAGTGTGAGCCCAGGCCCTGGGGACCAACAGGACCCTCCTCTAGGTTCAAAAGCCATCAGTTGTCTTGCATAAGGAATTGAGATAGAACATCATAAAATTTAATAGGTATATTTTAGTTACATCCAGATGTTACCACTATTGTATTTGTATACCTAACTAAAATCTAGGTTATATTTTAGTTACATCCAGATGTTACCACCTTGTAAAGACAAGGAAAGTCTTTAACCTTTCCTTGGCCACCATTGGTTTCTATGACCATTTAGACTTTATGTATGTGAAGTGGGCTCTGAAGCAGTCTCTCTCTGGTGGTGTGAAATAATACCCTCTCCTTTCCTTCTCTTCTGCCTTTTTATTTTTCCTAGCCAGTGGTGGTTGCTCCGTCACTGTGGCTTTCTTAAACTAGTCCATCTAATACTCCGCTCTGTCTGCCTGATTACGAAAAGGTCAAAAGAGGATCTCAGTTGCTGAGGAAGTGCGTTTTCACTGTAATTTTGGTTGTAAGTGATTTTAATTCATCGTTAGGTTTGCCTGTTTCCATCTTTCACAAGTTACTCCGTGCTTGCTGACTGAGTGTGAGTGTGTGTGTGTGTGCGCATGTGTGTACATTACAATTCCAGTAGTGACACTTGAATAGAATAAAGTCACTGTTTGGCTAGCATGTCTTTTAACCAATTTTTTTCTATGCTTTATGGCCTTTTGGTATATTTCAGAATGATGTAAGAATAACATTGAATGTGGGGAAGTCAAGTGGCTCCTTGTTTCACGTTATTCTGAGATACATTAACCCGGGAACTGAAGCAGTATCTGGCCATATAACTATTTATCCATCCTGGGGTAAGGCAAGTAGGTAAAATTTCAAGCCTCTTTTCAATTAAGAAATAAATAGTGAAACACTTTCTCTGATTTTCGCAGGGTTGATCACCCTTAGAAAATGTCAAGCCTGGCTCACAGTCTGGTTAGACAGTTCTCTAGGAGCCCTGTCATTTGTTACCTTTCCTTCTCTAAACAATCACTTAAGTTTTGCTACTAAATTTATCATTAACTGTTATTTTAAAAATTGATATAACAACCTGTGTACCTTGGCTGAACCCCATGGGTTATGATGTCTTCACTGGGCAGAGCTCATTTATAACTCATTCATGGTGAAGTGGGTATCACTTTTTTGGTGTTACTTGAGAGATTTTGGCCCACTGCCCTAAATTCTTCCATTGTTTCAACCCAACCAAATAGAGGAGAAATGGGTGAGGATGGGAGTTTTTCCTATGAATGCTGTAAAGCATGAAGCCCAAAAGAGCTCCAGGAGGGAGCTGCAAACCTGACTCAGGGGTGAGGAATTCCTGAGGGCAGAGGGACAAGAGAAGAGAGCATAGCCTCGCCACAGGCAGAGAGAAGGCCTGGAGGTCTCTTCTTCAAGGTTTTAGGGCTTCTACCTGTCCTGGAAACAGATTCCAAGAAGCATTTGGAATTTTACGAGGACACAAAATGGCACCAGTGGAAATCTAATTTAGCATCAAAATGTATACTATCTTTGTTAAGCATCCACGGTTCACTCGGAATGGGGGAAGAAATGATGTCATTTCTGAGTTGTGTCAGTCCAACTTGCGTAGCTGGAGGTTGATTAACTCATTGAAAGACTAGCAGGCTTACTTAATCATTTATAGAGTACTTTAGCACCCATTGCCTCACATCATAAGAACTTTGCAAACTGAAGAGAGGTGAAGAGAAAACAGAGCTGAGAGGTTTAGTAAATTGGCAGCCACAGCTGGATGTTTGTAGACAAAGTCTTCAGATTCCAAACTCTTAACAGGTCCCTCTGCCTCCTGCATGACAATAACAGCAGCAGTTTGTTCTCTGTTAACTCAAATAGTTGGAATACATTTTGCTTCGTTTCCTTGTCCTCTGGGACACCTTTCCCCTAAGTCTGAGTTGGGAGCCCCAGTTATGTTATGTCCCGTGGTAACTTGTGCCTCCTCCCAAATACCACTGTCCAGACTCTACCACATTCTCCTGTCTTCTAATCCTTACTCCTCTCCGGTCCTCAACAGCAGGGAGCAAAGGCCATGCTTACTGTGTTTACTGCCTTCTCACCAGAACTTAGTTCCAAGCCTGGCACGTAGTAGGCCCCCATCAATGTTTGTAGAACAGGAGTGAACCCAAAGATTTGGAGAAGATAATTCTTTGGAAGAAAAAGTCTCAGTTGAACTCAGATGCAATAGTTTATTTCTTTCTGAACCTCTTACAGAAGGTCCTCTCTTTGTTTAATGCAGAAGGAAACATATTTTATCCTGAAAACAAACAAACAGAAGAGTAAAACTTTTTCTTATGCATGTTCATTAATAAAAATTAAAACTTAAAAATCACATCTGCTGTAGTCCCTGCTACTTGGGAGGCTGAAGTGGGAGGATTGCTAGAGCTCAGGAGTTTGAGGCTGTCATGAGCTGTGATTGCACCTGTGAATAACCACTGCACTCCAGCCTGGGCAACATAGTGAGACCCTGGCTTTAAAAAAAAATCACATATAAACAAGAAAGGAAAAAATAATTAACAACTAATATAATATATTGAACATTTACTATATGCAAGGAACTTTCCTAAACTGTTTACAAATATTAATATACTTATTTAATAAGTTAAACAATTACCCAGTGTAGATAACCATTGCTGATGTCTTATCAGTATCTTTCTAGCCTATTTAATACATATGTATTTGCATATTACAGTTTTTAAGGATAAGATCAGTAAATCTGATCAGTACATATCATCTTAAACTTTTTGAGATGTAAACTGAATGTTCAAAACGGAATATCTAAAATCATAACACTGACTGATAGAAAAATGCCTTAAGCAGTTCTTTGTATTTCTGATAGGTGCTGCTCAAAGCAAAGAGATCATCTTCCTGCCGAGTAAGGAGCCAGCCTTTGTCACCGTGCCTGGAAATGGTTTTGCAGACCCATTTTCAATCACACAAGGAATATGGGTTGCTTGTATTAAGGCAGAAGGAGTCCTTCTGGTAAGACTTAGTTCTGAATGGAGGGCTCTTGTGGGATTCTTCAGAAATGGTTCCATCCAAGACTACAATCCACAGCAACCATAAAATATCACAATCGTTGGTGGTTTTAGACACAGGAACTATTTAGCCCCAACCTAAGGAATATGTGGTGACATTCGCCCTCAAATGACATAGGAATCAGCTTGAAGTATCTTTTGTATCCTTTCAGCTAGTTTCTCTTGGACAAAAAAATAAAATAAAATAAAAAAGGTCTCCTAAAGACTCTTATCAGAACAAATGCAAAACCTTCATGAGTATGTGGCTTCACCTTTCCAAAGCTGGTATGGGATTTTCCAGCATGAGTCAGAAGTATAGACTTTAGCACCCATTGCTTCACATCATAAGAACTAGCAGCTTCGCCTGGTTATTATCTACACTGTCTGGAGATTGTGTAGAACCAAGGAAGAAGAACCTAGAAGACAAGAAGATACGAATTTCAGTAAAGTTCTTGGGGGTGGAAAGAGAAGCGAGAGGCTACAAGAGCCATGCTTCTTCATGACACTCTTTCTGCTTTTTTCTGTGTTAAACCTAATGTAGGTTTATTCTCACCAAACAGATTGCCTACAACGGAGAACTCTTTATTCAGGAAAGGCTTTGTCTTCAAACACCTGATAGCATAGCCAGAGAAGCCATGGGGAGTTGGAGGGATGAAACCTGTTCTCTGAGATAGCCCTCTTTGCTATGTGTTTTAAGGCCTGCATTTCTTCATGGCAAGGTCTTTTCAAAATAGAGTTCTTGGGAAAAGCTTGGATTCATGCTCTCAGAGTGGAAAACATAAAGCTTTTCCTTCTGGCACAACCCCGTTTACTGGCCATGTTAGCAAATCTTAGGCAAGTCCCTTAATTCCAATCCTGCCTCTTCCAGTCCTGCCGGTTGCTTCTTCCATACAACAGGGAAAATACTTATCTTAATAGGTCCTTTCAAATCTGGGATCTTACAAGGATAACACAAGGGTTTGTGCCATCCATTCAAGACAGCAAAGGAACATCAGAAGGTCTGTGCTCTTCTTGCACCTTCTTAGTAGGAAGCTTTATTGCTTTTAAAAAAAAGTTCAAGAATGTTTCACAAATGGTAGAAATGAGGCAGAGGAAAATCCTATTGATACTAGTAATGGGTACAATGTTGGACTTATGGAAAGTAGAAGTTCATTATAAAAGTTACTATTTAGGCATGGAAGATGCCTAATGACATTTAGTCTGTGCAGTTGTGTAGTAATTCATATGTATGCCTCCATATTATAATCCTATTGTCCCTAAAAATATCTTATTGGGTGCCTGCTATGAACCCTTACTATTCTAGTATCTGTGAGACTATAAAGTCCTGAGGAGAGAGGAGACATGGTCCCAAACTCAGCAAACTTACTAGTAGAACAGTAACCCTTTAAAAATTGAAACTTACTGAGTCCCCTGAGCCACAGTCTCCTACTTTTCCCCTCCTATAAATTTCTCTCTGAGGAAAGAAATAGCCTTGTGGTCTGTGTATGAGCTCTTCACTCTCCCCTCTTCCCTCTGCAGATATGCGCTGCTGTCAGGACAGCCGGGGGCTGTCAGTCATTCACCTTCCAGAAGCCTGCAGCTCTGCTCGTTCCTGAAGAGCTGCTTAGCTGAATTTACGCTGTGGGCTTTGTTTGGCACACTCAGTGGAACATGTTCTTCCTCTGTTTCTTGGGACAGGCAGTAGGCCAGTTCCATTCTGTGAATCACCAAGATCACAAGGCATTGCTTTTTATACCGTGCCAGTTGAGCGTTACTCGGGTGTGGGAGTAGAAAGTGATCCACATTCAGTGTTCTGTACTGGTGAAGGCAACCAGCATTTCCACAGAACATTTCATCAATTGACAATTTATTATCTTTGTTAATTTGTGAATTTATAAACAACCCAGAAGAGACAGTAAAATCTCTCTTGAAACTTGAAGAATAAAAATGTTCACAGAGACAAGTTTCTCTCTGATATGTAAAGAATCTTTGATGAGTGGTTCTTTGTGTTTTGGTGAGTCAGGATGAAGAACAAAGCAGTTGATATGGAGAGTTTAATTAGCGACTTCACCTGGTTGTTATTGATTTAACTAGTATGTTTGATTATTTTGTATCCAAAGTAGGGCTACCATCAAAATGAGTGATTCTCCTTTTGGTCTTTATTTACTAGGATTACCTGGTGCTGCTTCCCAGGGACTACTATGAAGCCTCTATACTGCAGCTGCCAGTCACAGAACCGTGTGCCTACGCAGGACCTCCCCAAGAAAAGTCAGTATGGGGCAGAAGGTGCAGCCACATCATTGGGGTCCTCTAAATTAGGAGCCTTTAATGCAAGCTTTCATGAGGTGTCTCAGGATCACAACGACAGCACGATGCTCTGGATAATTAGCTGTGATCTTCTGCTATATCTTACTTGTGTCCTTCAAATAAGATTCACAAAGTGCTTTGCACACCATAGCTGGCTTAGGAGTGGCTACCACCCTCCCGCATATGGGAATGTTAACACATGCCCAAGTCAGTGCCCTCAAGGTCAGTCATGCATCCGGTGGGAGGAAGAGCTTAAAATAGAACCTAGGTTTGTGGACCTTTGTTTCTTCTCTTCCCCATGCAGATGAAAATTTATTGCTTAATTCTTGTAGCAGACACTTAATAAGAGTTTGTTGAAAGATGATGAATGAATGAGTGAACTGAATGACTAAGAGTCTTTGGGGATGTACTTTGATGTTCCATTTGATGTTCTCAGTTGTAACTATTGATTCTGTTGTTGTTGCTGTTGTTGTTGTTGTCGTTGAAGTTGCTTGCTCTACCAGCATTTGCCAGTGACCAGATTCCCCTGTACCCTGGCTTGTGAGGCCAGACACTTCCTGCTTGATGGGGAGCCCAGACCCGTGGCAGTGAGGCAGCCCACACCTGCACACCCTGTCATGGTGGACCTCAGCGGGAGAGAGGTGGGCCAGCCTTTTATTTATTATTGAAGTTATTACTACCTCCCCATCTGTATCTGCTGAAAACACTTGGCCACAGTTGCTTCTCAAATTCAGGGGAACCTGGAAGATTTTCTCAGAGGTGTTTATCAACATTTGCTGAACTATCTGATTTAGGGTGGGGCTGGATGATACACTGCATGGAGCCATGTTCAGGTTGTTCTTTGAGCACTTTCTAGACATGTCAGGGGATGTAGGCAGCCATCAAATTCTTTCTTTTTGGTTATCTGGACTTAGAAGGGGGCATCCTGTTCTACCTGATTCAGGGCAAGATTTCTCTTAAAAAACAGATGAGACTCAATCTAGTAAGCCTCCAGAAATGACAGAGCTTACCCTAAAAGGATACCACACTCACTGACTGTTCAACCCCTTAGGCTAAGCAATTTGTAACAGCTGAATTCCTTGAGCTCAGAATCCGGAACTTCTACACCCCCGGGCACCTACCTCATGGCTTGGAGGACAGGTTACTACAGGTCTTGGTATTACTTTTCTTCCAGGAGTTCTTTGAACTTCAGAACCAAATTTAAGATCATACTAATTTAAGATTCGAGTTAGAGCTATAGGATATCAACCATAACAATAAGAACACACAACGTAACACTTCAAAATGAAGACACTGGAAAAAACTTCGTCCACTATATTTTTATTGTTTGCTTTCTGTAACATTCTCTGTTTTGTCCTTTTGAGGAAAATATTCATTTGGGGGATTAAATTTGTGGGCTGAAAATATATGTGGAGTTAATCGTAACTGAACATTTAGACGTGTACATTTTTGTAAACTACATTTCTAACATTTTGAAGGTAGCAGTTAAAGGATTTTAAGTATATTTCCTGAGTAAAGTCTTCGTTTCATTTTATTTGAATTTTCATGATACAAAATAATATATACTTGTAGTAACAAGTAAAACAATATGGATATACATCAAAAACCTAAATGATCTTCCCTCTACTTCATTCTAATACTAAGTTTGCTGTATCCTTCCCTACCCATGCTATGTGTGTATACACACATACATGTATATAGGTGTACATACATACATATAGGCATAAAATGCACATACATGTAGATATACAGATACATGTGCATGTATGTGTGTGTATTTGTGTGTATGTGTTCCCTAGACAACAGGAGGTACAGTTGAGAAGGGGCAACCACCGGGAAGTGATGCTGATGACTCATCTAGGAGGTTCTAATCTCTGATTTAACCAGAGCGATAGCACAGAGCTAGTCAGCAGGACCTCAAGGCTCTTTTACAATATTGAAATATTTTATTTTACTATCTCTGGTCTAGAAATTATCCAGCTTATTGATTCAGTTTAATTTATACTTTAAAAACTTTCCAATTGGCTCTTTATCATATTTACTTTTTCTTGTCTTTTCTGCCAGTTTTTGTTTCCGAACTTCATGTACTTTTAAGTGGAAGTTACTCCTTCATTTATCTTTTTTAGTATCCTAAAGGCCTTGGAGCCAGGTGTGTTTCAGAATTCAGGATTTTTAAGATTTGAAAAAAGATAACATCTCCAGTGAGGTCTGGGATAATACCCTATAATCAAACAGGTTAATATTTTCTCCAGTGAAAAGCATGAATAGGCACACCTGGGGAGACACGAACTGACTAATATCAGTTTAGTTCAGACTTTGCCAACAAATGATTACTGGTTAAGTTAGGTAAGGTTTGCCGCCAAAACAGTTACGAAACCTATTTCCTTTTCAGAGTTTGGGGATTTCCGACCGTGGGCCACTATATTTAGTCTTTGTCAGACTATTCCATAAAATTCACCTCATCTGAAGTGAACTCACCTCTGATTATTTTGTTACCTGTCCTTCTTAATATTTGATTTATGTGTTTTGAAATTTTGTTTACAGGCATATTGGCTTGTTTTGAATGAGAGGTTTTTGTCCTGTCCTTCTTTTGCATCCGTTTTAGCCTGCTAGTTTTGCGCTGTCTTACCTGTCCACTGGATCCTTAGCCCAGGAGCAGGCGTTACAGTGTGCCTTCTCTATTGTTATGACATTGAAGATAGCACAGATTCAGACACTGACCCCATGAATGGCATAGCTCAGTTCTTGGTCATGAGGCCACATATTTGATTTTTGGTTCCCAAATTCCATCGCTTCTTTTAAAAATTTATTTATTTTTACATATTTAGAGGTACAAGTGCAAGTTTCTTACATGCATATATAACATAGTGGTGAAGTCTGGGCTTCTAGTGTACCCATCACCCAAATAGTGAACATTGTACCTAATAGGTAGTTTTTCAACACTTACCCCTGCTTCCATCCTCCCACTTTTCATAGTCTCCAGTGTCTGTTATTGCACTCTGTATGTCCATGTGTACCCATTGTTTAGCGACCATTTATAAGTGAGAACATGCAGTATTTGACCTTCACACAGTTTCTTATAAATCCACAACTCAGGAAGCAGATTGGAAGCAATTTTTTAGCTTCTTTTTAAGTTTGAACATCCTTGTCTTCAAAAAATGTACCTGGATCTGGCCATTGTCTCCTATGGCACATGTTTTTTTCTCTTTACTCTGCACGAGCTAAACTGCTGGCCAAAATAACCTGCTTCCACATCTAGGGGACAACAGGCTTGTGACTACAGCCCTGGTGCCACTTTGGGTTTTTCTTTAACTTAAGTTTTATCACCTATTTACTTTTGATTCAAATGTATCTTTTTGTTGTTCTTTTAAAACGTTTTACCCAGAGTTGCTCTCTCTTGGAGCAGGAGTATAGTGAATGTGAATTCTCTGTGCCATCTGAACCAGAAGTTACCCGTATTTAAAAAATGCTAACCGGCCGGGCGCGGTGGTTCAAGCCTGTAATCCCAGCACTTTGGGAGGCCGAGACGGGCGGATCACGAGGTCAGGAGATCGAGACCATCCTGGCTGACACGGTGAAACCCCGTCTCTACTAAAAAATACGAAAAAACTAGCCGGGCGAGGTGGCGGGCGCCTGTAGTCCCAGCTACTCGGGAGGCTGAGGCAGGAGAATGGTGTGAACCCGGGAGGCGGAGCTTGCAGTGAGCTGAGATCCGGCCACTGCACTCCAGCCTGGGTGGCAGAGCGAGACTCCGTCTCAAAAAAAAAAAAAAAAAAAAATGCTAACCTATTTTTATTAAAAGCCTCCTCTCTCTCCCTCAACTCAGCCACTGCACCATACGCTTCCCCTTCACAACAAAACTCCTCCAAAGTATTGTCTACACTCTTCTGTTTCTAATTCTTTATGCCCCACTCACACCTCAACCCACTTCAGTCTGGCTTCCACCTCCCACTCCATTAAATTTATTTTGCCAGGTTTCTGATGAGATCTTTGTCACTAAATCCAGTGGATATGTTTCAGTCCTCATCGGTTTAACTTCTCGGCAGCTTTCAATGCCTGGTGGACGCTCCCTGAATTCTCAAACTCTCTCGTTTTTCATAATTTAAGAGCTATCTTAATAATTTAAAAAATAACGACAACCTGGTTCTCTTTCTACCTCTCTCACTGCTTCCTCAAAGTATCATTTGCAGACTCATCCTCCTCTGTCTAGCTGTTAAGTGTTAGAATTTGTCGAGGCTCAGTCCTAGGCCTTATTACTCTATGTTCCGTCTCGAGGAGTCTCATCCATGGCAATTGTGTCAGACACATCTCCACACAGATACCTCCCATATTGTTATGCCCAGTCATACCTCTGCTTTTATATGCAGACCAGCAAGTCTACCTTCCTTCCTGACATTACCTCTTCGATGTTTCAAAGCAATCTCAAACTCCATTTCGGTATTCCCTACCTAAGTTAATGCCATTACCACCCATCTAATTACATAAGGCAAGATTCTTAGGGTCATCCATGACTTCTCCCATTTTTTCCCCCACCCAAACCAATCCATCTGTGAGTGTATATCCCGAACTTTTCTTGGCTTTCTCCTTCTATCTCCCTTGTCCAAAATACAATCATTTTCTATGAGAATCTCCGTAGAAGCCTCCTAATTAGCTGACCCACATCTGCTCTGCCCATTGCACCTCCCGATCTGTTCTCCAGACTATAGCCAGCACTCACATTCTGATGGGAATATTTGATCAACACTTATCGCTCTTAGGATAGAGACAAAGATTTTAACATGGCTTATAAAGCTGCCCTTTCTACTTCCCAGTTTTATTATACCCCCTCTTGCTCTCTGTTTCTCTGCTCCTCTGACCTACTACCTTCAGTCTCTTGGGCTTGCATTATATGGGACTCTACAGCATTCCACGTTGTATGTAGCCTCCTACTGCAAGCCGTTCCCTCTACCCGAACACTCTTCTCTCCCCTGTGGCCTGGTTGTCTTCTCCTTGTCCTCCATAATCAACTAAGTTGCTGCTTCTTCAAGGAAGCCTTCCCCCTCCCTTGTCTCCTCGACTAGCTCAGGCCCCTTTCTAACACCTCTGCAGAACATTATTCACATGTAGTTTTATGCTGTATTTTCTAGTTATCTAATTACTTGATTCAAGTCTGTCTGAGAGTATGTCTGTCTTGCTTCCCATTGTATACCTATCCCCTGGCTGGTGGACTAGCATAGCGTAGGTATTCAGTAATATTTGCTGACCAAATCATTTGAATCCTCATTTTGACATCAGACATATTAGTTATCCCTTTTAGTTTTGTATAGGCAACAGATTTGATAAACCCACCTTCTATGTCTTTATCCTAAAACACTAATAACTACTAGAGGTCAGTTCTGTGCCATAGAACCAGAAATATTCCTCCAGTTTGACACTGATTCCATTGAAGTTCCCCTTTTTAAAGATAAATAACACACATAAATAATCATAACAGCAAGCAGTAAAGTTTCTGTTTGCCATCTTTTATGTCTTTTATCTGAGTTTCTCAAACCTGACTTTGCCCATCAAATGTACCTTAAACTCTTCAAACAAGCCTTCTAAAAGGTAATCCATACAATTTAGAGTGGAAAGAGTAGTAGAAATGTATAATAGAGTGCTAGACAGAAATTGCTGCCAATAATAACTTCTGGGAGAAAACCTGATACATCACTGACCCGTGAGTGTTTTGTGGTG
This sequence comes from Chlorocebus sabaeus, assembly GCF_047675955.1. Lineage (NCBI taxonomy): Eukaryota > Metazoa > Chordata > Mammalia > Primates > Cercopithecidae > Chlorocebus > Chlorocebus sabaeus. The sequence continues at coordinate 59,065,750 of NC_132921.1, read as the reverse complement.
GGGTAATGACAGTCAGGCCCTTGTTTGGAGATGCTCAGGGGCGAAATGCTGGCAGTAACCTCGCCACAGGGAGCAGTGGCAGAGCCATATTTCCCTCTAGAACATAGTGTCAACATTGGTGTGGCTGATCTACATTCTTTCCCAGAGGGAAATCTTTCTGTTATTTACGTAGCAGAAAAAAAATCACTCTGGAAGATCGCAGTTATGTGGTTCAGAGCCGTGCAGAAGGAATACCAAATGTGAATTTCCTAGGGCAGGGAGAGGGAGGACCATTTTAATTAAGTGTGGTAAAGCTTGCCTGGATCTGAGCTTGCAGGTGGAGGTGGGTTACACTGGTGAGGAATAAGGTTCTAATATTGGCCCAGGCATTAAATATGCATACACACTTTGACCCAGCAATTCCACTTCTGGGAATCTTACAGAAATACTAGCATTAGGATATATGCGTGATGATTGTATACCATTAGAGGTTGTAGGGAAAATTAAAGACAACCTGTGTCCCTCTATGAGGGATTAGTGAAATAGTTTTATATTCATACTACAGAATGGTAGGCAGCTATTCAAAAAATGAAGTATATTTGCATGTAAGTGTATTTGCATGTATGTATTTTTGCAATAAAGACATATAAAATACCATTGAGTAAAAAAAGCAAGTCATGGTAAAAAGCAATAATCACAATTATACTCATTAATATTTACATAGTGCTTATTGTATGTCAAATACACTTCTGAGAGCTCTGTATGTATTCACTTAATCCTCTGAACAATCTTAAGAGGGGGGTAGTATTGTTATCTGCATTTTACTAAGGAGGATACCGAGGCATACAGATGTCAAGTAGCTTGTTCAAGATCACACAGCTGGAGGCTGTCTGATTCCAGACCCCAAACTCCTAACCAGTAGGTGATATCAGGGGAGGGCACACTTTTTCTGTAAAGGGACAGATAGTAAATATTTTTGGTTTTGCAGGCCCTGTGGTCTCTGTCATCGTAGCACAAAAGCATCCTTAATTGTCTACTATGATCACAGTTTTTCTTAACAAAACAAAACATGCGTGTGCGTATTTGGGCATAGAAAATGGTTTGGAAATATGAAAAGCATTAACAGTCAATAAAACACCCCTTATCCCAGGAGCGGGATGTGTGTGTGTCACTTTTACATTATTTCCCTTAGTACAATTTAAAACTTCTTTGAAAAAAACAACTAAAGAGCCCAAAGGCACATTTCATTCCCCTTACTCCTCATCAATACTTTGGATCTCGGCTCACTGCAAGCTCCGCCTCCCGGGTTCACGCCATTCTCCTGCCTCGGCCTCCCAAGTAGCTGTGACTACAGGTGCCCACCACCTCGCCCGGCCAGTTTTTTTGTATATTTTAGTAGAGACAGGGTTTCACCGGGTTAGCCAGGATGGTCTCGATCTCCTGACCTCGTGATCTGCCCGTCTCGGCCTCCCAAAGTGCTGGGATTACAGGCTTGAGCCACCGCGCCCGGCCAGTACTTCATTTTTACTTCAAGTTTTAGAATGTCTTTTGCCTTGAGAAACAAGCAGTAAAAACACTCTGGGTGGAAAGAGCAGAAGCCTCTCTAAGCAGGGCTGCCAGATTTAGAAAATAAGAATACAGGATGCCCCATTAAATTGTCCAAATAAACGATAAGTAATTATCTGTTATTTATTTCCATTTAAAATTTAACAGGACACCATGTGTTTTATCTGGCATCTCAACCTGTAGGACCATATTTCTTACAGGGATGACATGTAAAAATACTTCCAGGGTGTCTTCTGGGCTCTGTTTTCACCATTGCTGATGCACATGTGGCCTGTACATGTCACAGCTGGATCACAGTCTGTCTGCTTGGCCTCTGTGACAGGTGGAATTGCATCTGCGGCTGCGCGTCCCACAGGTTGGCCGCTACGTGGTTGTGCTCGAGTATTCCACAGAGGCAGCCCAGCTGTTTGTGGCTGATGTGAACGTGAAGAGCCCCGGGTCTGTTCTGGCAGGCCAGGTGAACATTTACAGCTGCAAGTACAGGTACTCAGTCCCACCAAGGGAATTCCTCTGTAAAGGTACAATTAGGAAATCTGCTTTAGGAACTTTGACGGTTGTTTGTGTTGGGAGGTTGTTTTCTTTTTGAGGCAGCTCTTGAAAACAAGCAGGTGATTAGTTGTGTGGTCCAACGTCATCACCAATGTGGGTATTGGGAGCCTTCTCTACGGGCAGCGTAAAAATGTGGCATTTTCTTAAAAAGCTGTATGCTGTACTTGGCAATTTGGTTCAGATTCACATAGCACAACACAACCTCTTTATTTGATTCTCTATCACTAAGGTGCGGTGCAATGAACTCACTGCTCTCACCTCAAAGGCTGTGTCAAGTACCTGGGTGCGTAGCATAAGGAAAAAGACTCGTTCTCAGTAATGTTAGGGGGTGCACACCTACCTTTGCAGCACACCTTCAGAACTGGGGATAATTAATGTTTGATGATTGTCAAGTGGAAAAAAAAATTAACAAAGGACTTCAAAATTTGCCCTGATGAAGTTCTTCTCTTCCAAGAGCACTAACTGACAAGGGCTTATAAAAAATGGTTTTGTTTGCATAATATTTCAAGATGCATGCAAATGTTCAGAGCATGCTGTAATTAAATAATCAGCACAAGGGGTGTTTCCACATGAAATTAATTGTATACTAAATGGGACTGGAAGTCAGAGTTCCTTGAAACAGTAGGTGGAGCACTGCAGTAAAACCATCCAGTTCCTGGCCACGGCCTTGAACATTGTATTACTACTGCTTTCGTGTTGCTTTTTGTCAAACCCAACATAACCTGAAGCAATGGACATTTTCCCTGTTGTGAAAATGAAAACAAATAAACAAAAACTTATCCAAAGAGTTACTTTTAGTAGCTTAGAATGGAAACTTTTATGAGAATTGATGAAATGGCTATTGAATGAATATCATGCCCTCAGTAACCCTAAACGAGCATCTGTGAAGTCTTTGTCTTTGGGTGATGATAGAACCAAAGAAGGTAATTGTATTTGGATTTTTAACAGGAGCACAAAATGGGCCTAAAAGAGTTCCTCGGGGATGTTCTGTCATTATCTGAAGATATGAGTTGCATCTATAGATGAAATCAGCAACCACTGGAATGTCCACTCCTGATGGGTGGGTCGCCACCTCACCTGAGGTCTGGAGACTGTTAGCCACAGGGCCTGGGTCAGGGCTTCTCCATACCCATTTGTCCATGCCCATCTGCCGCTTCAGCTCTCCAACTCCTTCCACTTCCAGATCCCATGGCTTGACTACTGTTGCTCAGGATACAAAGTGGAGATGGCTAAGGGGGCAGGAGGAAATATTCATGATAACCCTGGACTCTGAATCATCTCAGAGGAATTCTGAGAATATCTATGCCAAGGAGAGAAGTGGTTTCAAAACCAAAGAAAGAAAGGACACCCTTTCTGGGCACCATGGGTGTTGTTTTGTGACCTAAGTCTGAATGGAGTTATTCAGTCTGCAGATCATTTTGGCTCTGAACATGACAACACCAAAGTCCTGCGTTAAGAGTTTCTATCCTTAGAAACGCAGGACAGCATGGTTTTAGTCTAGGAACCACTTTCATTGTGTTTAACCACTCCAAGGAGTGTCCTGTTGTATTTTTTCACGTGGCTAAAATATTTCCTCTTTCTCTTCCTTGTCTGTCATGTGGATAAGTGAAAATGAACAGGCTACAAGTATGGGAGTTCAAACAATATGGTGCAACTGGAAAATATTTGACCCATGAAAACCTATGTTAAATGACAGGCCCTTTCAGCATTGCAGCATATTCTGCTGAGGTTTCAACTTTTCCCAGCATTTCTCAAGTGAGTTCTAACGATGTTAAAAAAAAATCCCAGCAGAATAGCAGTGGTGCTAAAGAAAACCACTTTTCAGAGTAGTGCTGTGATAAATCTAATCTGCTCTCCATAAAAGAGATGATCATTAGTGATTAAATCAATCTGGTTATTACTGTTAGGCTATTTCTTAGGAGGAATTTAATATAGGATAAGGATAAAACTAAGTAAATCACTTAGTATATTTAACCTTAGGATTATGCCTAAATCCAAAAGAATGTGTTTCAATGGACACACACACACACACGCTCACTCACACTCACATAGGGGAGTGAGAAAGAAAACAATGGTTTATTAAGTTTCTAATATATAACGCACACTGGGCTTGGCTTTTTATATAACTTATCTCATTTTAATCCTCACCAAAAAAGTCATTGCCTAAGTTATTTCAAATATTTCTCAGAAATAGCCCTTTTGTTTTAATATAACAGTAGTTTCAAATTATATTTAGAAACAGAGAATTTGCAATGGAGTATGAAGTCAGAAACAGTACTCAAAAAGTACCTCCTGTAAGGGTTTTACCATTAGAATTATTTGGTTCAAAACTGTGAGCTTTTAAATGTCCCTGAACTCTGTATCTCACTTGATGTGATGGAGGGAAGAGATACCACAGGTAGAAATGAAGAAGGAAGAAGGAGGAGAACCAGACTGAGTTTCAGAGGCAAACTCGGGGTCTTATCCATGCTGGAGGAAGGCCAGCATGCTCACTGTCTTGGCATGGGGTGGTCGCTGTGAGGCTACTGGATGACTTTAATTGTGAATAGTCCCAGGAATGTTGACTGTGCCTTAGAGATCTGCAGTTACTGACCCTGGGGCCCTTTCTCTCGAGGACTAAACCTAGTACTTTATAAAGCCAGGTAGAAAAACTGAATGGGGCCTTTAGCCCTGAGAGGCACAACACTGGTCACAGCGGGAAGGTTCTTTTCCCCATAGAGACTGCGAGCTGCATCCCTCTTCAACTCATCGTGCAGGAAAATTCACTATAATTCATTCAGTTATAAACAGGTGAAACCAAGGAGCAGTCAGCCACCCCATAAGGATGTGCAGAATGAGGGAGATGCTGAGAATCAGGCTAAGAAAACTGTTTTCTCTTGCAGCGTTCTCTGCCGGAGCGCTGTGATTGATCACATGAGCCGCATCGCTGTGTATGAGCTGTTGGCAGATGCAGACATTCAGCTCAAGGGACACATGGCCCGATTCCTTCTGGTATGCTTCTGTTTTGCCCATTGAATTTTAGAAGCATTTTGCTGATATCTATATTTTTTGAAGCTTATTAAAATTTTGACTGGGATTGCATTACTCCTGTAACCTGTGAAGAATTGCCAGTTTAATATTTATTCTTCCCATCTAGAACCTGACTTGCCTCTTCATTTGTTTGAGCCTTTTTTGGTATGGCATAATAAAATTTAGTCATATTTAAGCACCTCTCACAAAATCCCATTTCATTAATTTTTATTCATTTCTACTATTATAAAGAAAATGTCTTCTGTTATTGTATTTCCTAGTTTATCATTATTGCCAGAGTTTAGAAATCCCATTGCTTATCATTTATTTTCTTTTCCTTCTTACTATTTTATTATCTCTATTAGCTTCTTGGTAAATTTTATCAAAATTTTAAAGCTTGTAATTACCTAGTCTAAAAAAACTATTTCAAAAAGAATATCCTTCAGTTAATCATATATATATATATATATATACTTAAGAGTTAAAATATCAAGTGTGGCAGACTAAATAATCTTCATACCCACCCTTGTAATGGCATGACTTGAACATTGAGGGTTCTGATAAACAGAGGCAGTGGGATCTCGCTAAAAAGGAGGTGGCCAGATTTACAATGAATATCTCAGGGAATTTAAGATTCTCTGAAGTGTGAAGCAACTTCCTGTTACTGATGATACTACGCATGCATCACACCCTGGGAAATGCCAGGCCAGCCTGTGCTAATGTGTTTTAAATATTTGTGCCTGATAGTATTAAAAACTTGGAGCCTACTCTTAAGAAGTAGCTGGAATTCCGTTTTTAAAAAATTATAATTATAAAATTATGACTCCTTCTTAAAACATAACAACAATCCAAGAGAATCTAACCTCTTTGTCTTTGGAAATTTTAATGGAGCTGAATGTTCATCATTTAAGAATAAGTTTTCCCTTTTTTTTTTTTTTTTTTTTTTGAGATGGAGTCTCGCTCTGTCGCCCAGGCTGGAGTGCAGTGGCGCGATCTTGGCTCACTGCAAGCTCTGCCTCCCGGGTTCCCGCCATTCTCCTGCCTCAGCCTCCTGAGTAGCTGGGACTACAGGTGCCCGCCACCTCGCCCGGCTAATTTTTTGCATTTTTAGTAGAGACGGGGTTTCACTGTGTTAGCCAGGATGGTCTCGATCTCCTGACCTCGTGATCCGCCCGCCTTGGCCCCCCAAAGTGCTGGGATTACAGGCGTGAGCCACTGCGCCCGGCTAAGTTTTCCCTTTTTGAAGTAGTCAGATGCCATTCAGAGTCAAGGCTGGCTAGAACATAAACTCTATGAAGGCAGGGGTGTTGTCCATCTTGGACTTGCAAGACCCCCTAGTCTCAGTGGTATTCAACAAAAATGTTTGTTGTTGTTAATGAATAGCTTTGCAGTCAAGCTGGCAATACAGTTTTGATTTAAAATAAAGTATATTGATAAATTAATGACTGAGTTTCTTGTGTGACTCAAAAACTAGCTCTGGAGACAGTTCCTTCAACAAAGGCCAAATGTGCCTGAGATGGGAGTCATTCTTTATTAAGAAGGGTTATTTCTAGCAGTGGCAGCCCTCACTTTGAAAAGCAGGCTCTCTGGCCACACACCACATCCCCTGTCTTCCTCCCAACGGGCCTGAAAAGCCAGGATTGGCCCAGGACAAGACAGAAAAAACAGGCACTGGAAGTCACTGAAAGGAGTAGTTTCTGAGCTTTCTTATGGTTTTGTTCTCAGTTCTGTTTATGTAAGTATTTCAGCAGTAATTCAGTCAGTAATCAGTAAAAAGGATTTGTTGCACATAGTGATGCCTGAGGACATGCCATCCTCCAATATTTTCTACTTTAAAATAACAATTAGAATTATTATGGATAAATCCTTTACTTCATCGCTTTTTTAAAAGGGTGTTTTTGGCCATACCATTGGTTTTCCTGGTAACTGCAATGTGCCTTTGTGCATTCTATTTGCTCAATAGCATCAAGTTTGTATCATACCCATTGAAGAATTCTCAGCTGAGTATGTGAGACCGCAAGTCCACTGCATTGCCAGTTACAGGCGATTTGTCAATCAAAGGTAACGTATTTCCTTCCTGTCTCCCCGTTCATGTTCTGAGTGACACTGGGATGAGTGTAAGGCCGAAACTTTATACTCAACATCAGAAATGATCATAAGCCAAGGTGCTAAAGTCTGGGGGTGGATTTAAAACAGAAAGAAAGAAAAACCAGCTAAATAATTTACCCCAGCAGTCTTTCCAGAATTCCATAATATCAGGAAGCTGACCCAGGAACAGCCAGGGAAATGGTTAAGCCTATCCCTCGAGGGCAGGAACCCTGAGTTCTATTTTAAGCCCTCGAAAAGACTTGTTTCATTCCAATCTTTTAATCTCTCTGTCTGAGACTCTTCATTTGGAAAACCATGAAAATAATGACCTATCTCATAACTATGTGATGAGAATCAGCTAACTAATGCTTATTGGGGTTTTGGTAGGGTTGTTTTGCTGTAGATTCAAAAACAGCTTATGGGCATGGTCAAGAAATCTGGTGTGCATGGTTAGGACTGTAGGAACCACCAACACAATGCAGTTCTGGTTGTGCGTAAAAGAGACAATGTGCATTTTTTCTTTCTTATATAGTGTTTTGTCAGTATTTATGTTTAGAGGTGAATCATGGTTTATTTCATTGATCTCATTTTAACGGTTAATTTTAGTTCTGGAAAGGGAAGTTTCTGTAAGTTTCTATCTGACTTACTTTACTTCAAAATCAAGATTTTCTGTGTTTTAACTAGTTTAATGGAACAGGTGGCTGGAATACACTTGGCATGAGTATCGTTATATAAAGATCCCTAAAGTTCTGTGCTTCCCCCAGCACTGGATCCTTTTGATGCCCATGTGGTCCTATGCTCCAAGTCTGTCTCTTCACTGATGGACAGTTCTGTAGCTTTGGGTTCTTTTAAAAATCGGATTTTTAAATATTCTATTTTTCAGTGCCACCTGTGTCTCTCTGGCCCATGAAACTCCTCCAACAGCATTAATTTTGGATGTTGTAAGTGGCAGGTCTTTCCCTCACCTGCCCCAGCAGTCTTCACCTTCTGTTGATGTTCTTCCTGGGGTCACCTTGAAGGCACCGCAGGTAGTGTGCTGTTTCTAAACCAGTGGTTCTCAAAGTATGACCTCAAGCAGCACAGCAGCCACATCACTTGGAAATTTGTCAGCAATGCAGATTCACAGACCCACTACAGACCTACTGAGTTGGAAGCTCTGGGGGTGGGCCCAGGAATCTGTGTTTTAACAAACCCTCCAGGTGATTCTGATGCTCCTGAAGTTTGAGAACCTCTACTGTCTTCTGTGAAGAGTCCAGAAATGCAGGCATCTGGTTAATCCTGCCTAGGACCACCCCTGCCTGATGCCCTTTCCCTCCTAAGCTTTGTCCACTAGACATTTGGCAATTATTAATGGCCCATATTGTGGTATCTTATATTTTTGTGGACTGCTGGTGTTTAATATAGTTGTTTATTAGTTTTCTTCCCAAGTTGGATCATAAGAATTTTAGAATAGTTTTTGTAGCCAAGAACTCCCCTGCCTTTTTTTTTTTTGAGACAGATTCTTGCTCTGTCACTCCAACTAGAGTGCAGTGGCATGATCATAGCTTACTGCAGCCTCCAACTCCTGGGCTCAGGCAGTTCTCCCATCTCAGCCTCCCAAGTAGCTGGGACTAGAGGTGAGCACCACGTTGCCCAGCCAATTTTTTTTCTTTTTTATTTCTGTAGAGACAGGGTCTTGCTATGTTGCCCAGGCTAGTCTCGAACCAGTAAACTTTTTGTATCCCCCACTGCACCAGCACAGTACCTTGCAGGTAGGAAATTCTCAATATACATTTGTTAATCAATCATCTAGAGCACAAAGGTGAAATATAATAAATTAATGCATTTTGTAAGCTAAAAAATCACAGGACTTTTAAAGTTCTGCATTATAAAAATATAATTTACATTATGATATTACAAGGTTTAGTATCCCTTATCCGAACTACTTGTGATCAGAAATGTTTTGAATTTCAGATTTTGGAATATTTGCATTATATTTATGGGTTGAGCATCCCTAATCTGAAAATCTGAAATCCAAAATGTTCCAGTGAGAATTTCCTTTGAACATTATACCAGTGCTCAAAAAATTTCAGATTTTGGAGCATTTTGGATTTTCAGATTAGGGATGTCCAACCTGTATTATGTCCTTATAATCTCAAAGATTGTTTGCATCTGTTCACAGTGCATTGGATTTGAGAATTTACAGGATCTGAGCGATAGAATCAAATAAGATCCCATATAGGAAAGGCAGTCTAGAATAATAGGGGGGAATGAGTTGAAATCAAGATGACAGAGTTCTAGTCTGCTTTTGTCATGAAATTAGTGCATGATTTTCCATGAACTATTTACCCTCCCTGAGTCACGGGTCTCATCTGAAAAATAAGGATGAGCTATTTTTGTGAGTTAAAAGATTCGTTACTCACAAAGTGAGGCTTTCTGGGGAGAGCAAGGCTTGTACTTGAGCTTGAGCAAAAGGAGGGCAGGCTGTAGCTTTTAGCCCTCGAAAAGACTCCTTTTCATGGTGGGAGTGGAGGGAGGGCTAGGGCTGTCCAGGGAGAACTCCCTCTCCCAGGGGCTGGAATTTGTGTGATTAGAACTCCCCACTCATGACAAAGGAAGGAGCTGGGAGCCCCTGAGCTGTCTTATGAGCTTGTCTGGGTGTGGGGCAAAAGGCACAAGGGTGTAATAGGGCTTGAAAGCTGTCAGTGGGCAAACATCAGAAATGGAGTCAGAGCTGGGCACAGTGGTTCACACCTGTGATCCAGCACTTTGGGAGGCCAAGGCAGCAGTATTGCTTGAGACTGTGAGCTCAAGATCTGCCTGGGCAACACAGGAAGACCCTGTCTCTACAAAAATTTAAAAAGTACCCAGGCATGATGGCACATACTTGTAGTCCTAGCTACTTGGGAGGCTGAAGCAGGAGGACCATTTGAACCCAGGAGTTTGAGGCTGCAGTGAGCTATGGTTGTGCCTCTGCCCTCCAGCCTGGGTGACAGAGCAGAATCCTCTGTCACTCTGAGACAGAGTAGACTGAGCCTTTACTCCAGGCTTTGGCCTGCTCCCGTGATTGTTTTTCATAAATCCCGATTCATCTGGTCTTGGTCTTAACAATAAAGAGCGTTGATCTCTTAAAAAAAGTGGAGTCAGACTCTTTACTGCATAGTTATTATGCATAGCACTGTTATGAACATTTAAGTATGGCCTTCTTGCAAACGTATTACACACTTCTTTTGGGTATGTACCCAGAAGGCCAATTGCTGGGTTATGTGTTCAACTTTGGTAAATATTGCCAAACAGGTTTCCAACCTGACTTACCAAATTATACACCCTCCAACGTGTATGATTGTACCACAGTTTGTTTATCCAACCTGCAAGCAAGAGACATTTGGTTTGTTTTCCATTTTTGTGATAAATACAAAAAAAGCTACTGTAAATGTATGTGCGAAGGCTTCTGGGTGAAGATGGGTTGTCGTTTCACTTTGGTAAATAGGTCGTTTTGTTTTTTAACCTCTGAATACTCTATGATTCCAGTTATTCGTAGCTCTCCAGCTTGAGGGTTTTTTGGGTTTTTTCCCTCCTCTTTTTTCCTCTTAGAATCAAGTGACCCTGAGAGGACGTGTACCACACCTGGGCCGATACATCTTTGTCATCCATTTTTACCAAGCAGCGCACCCGACGTTTCCCGCTCAGGTGTCAGTGGACGGCGGGTGGCCACAGGCAGGTGAGCCGCAGTGAGCAGGCCCCACTGCCTGCCTTGGGCCGACCCCACAGTCCTGTGCGTGACAGGAAGTCTCTCTCTCTCTGCCAGGCTCCTTCCGTGCCTCTTTTTGCCCCCATGTGCTTGGCTGCCGGGATCAAGTGATCGCCGAAGGCCAGATTGAGTTTGACATCTCAGAGCCTGAAGTGGCTGTAACCGTGAAGGTTCCAGAAGGAAAGTCCTTGGTTTTGGTGCGTTCCTCTTGTCCCTCAACTTGCTCCTCATGTGCCTGCCTGGCTGGCCATTTTGGGTGTCTGTTGGGCTCATGGAAATAATTCTTCCAAGGAATTGAAGTCATATTTGTAGAAAAATGTTTAAATTTTACAGCTGTCTTTTGCTCCTCAATAGATAAATAAGTAAATAAATAAATAAAGCATGTGACAATTAAAGTCAAGGGAACTAGACAGAAGAGAGCAGGCATCGCCCCTCTCCACCAGCCCCTGCTTCCTCATCTGACCAGTCTCTGGAGCATTTTTCACTCCTTTCTGCCTTTGGCCCTGCAGCTGCTTTCTCTCTGTTTCCCCCGCTTTCTCTAGTGCTCCTTGGGTGATTTCTCTTTTTCCACTTGTCACTGTGTGTTGGTGTTCCTTCTGATTTGACGCCGAGCCCCTCGTTGTGTCATTTCTCCTTGGATACGTCTTCCATGCCCATCGATTGTATTCTGTCCACTGTGGGAAGGATACTCACATCTGTGAGGTCATCTCTGACCTTTCCTAAACTCCAGTATGTGACCACCATCTCCTGCGTATCTGCCTGGCCAGAGATCTTGCAAGTCCCTTACTTAGTCTGCACCCTGCACAGCCCCGGTGTGCCCACCCTGTTCATCACCTTGAGTGATGGCAACCAGTGCCTGGAGTCATGCTGACCCCCCTTCTCTAGCAGCTCTGCTCCCACATCTGTTACCACACACCAGGGTCTTTCTCTGCCATGCCTCCTGGAGGCAACCATTCTCTTCTAGCCCCGTTGTCCTCACTGACCATCCTTCCGCTCACCTGGACAGGGCCAGCCTCCTGCCAGCACTCCCTTCCTGGTCCACCTCTTTCCAGTGCCTCCTCCGCGTTCCTGGCCATTACCTACCTGACTGGAGGGATAGGAGCATACCGTGTGACCCAGCCGCTTCTCTGGGCTTCCAACAATTGATGGAATACGGTCCACTTACTGCCCTAGGATCCATGTGCCTCACTCAGGCCCTCATGACCCCCTAATTCATCTTTCATCCTCCTCTCTGCCATTGCCCTCCTCCACGCTTCCCTCTCCCACACCTCATTCTCCGGCCATGCAAATCCATTCTCAAGCCCCCAGATATGCTATTTCTTCTCATGCCACCGGGGTTTCTCACACTGACCCTTTTTCTGACATTTTCTGTCTGTTTCTCTACCTGGAGAAGTCCGGCGTACCCACTCACCCAGCTCAGAGTTAATTCATCTTTTTGTAAAGCCCTCCAGGAAGCATTGCCCAGACCCTCTATGTGGCCCTCCAGGTCTCTGCGTGAGCCTCCTCCTCTCTGAGGAAGTCGTCTGCCTAGGAGACAAGGGCTGCGTCTGTTCATTTTGCATCCCCTGTGCCTGGAATACCACCTGGTGTGTGGTGCTCGGCAAACGTTTATTGAATTGAATATCATGAGAGTAGTAGGCTCCCTGTAAGCTGTGAGCTGGTGAGCAGTTGACAAAGATGTTTGAAAATTTCTACAGTATTTGCTATAAGCATATTGTGATTTATACTGGCACAGGGAACCAAACTACCGTTAGTCATAATAGAGTACCAGGTATGATGTCAGCTCCAAGGACAAGCCATGGTGTTAGCTTCTGCATTGTTCTTGCCACTTTGGTACGTTTCCCTTTAAAACAGCCATCCCTGGATATCCAGGGAAACACTAGGCATGAGTCACATGGAGCCCTGGCCATGCAGCAGACCCCTGCTTACCCCCAAGGTCCCGTCACCCAGCCAGCACGCAAGGCTTTTGTTTCTCTGAGTAGAAGGTCCAAGGGCTCTGCCTGGGAACTCATCGTTCCCTGCATAGTAATGTGGACTGAGCCTTTACTCCTGGCTTTGGCCTGCTCCCATGATTGTTTTTCATAAATCCCGATTCATCTGGTCGTGGTCTTAACAATAAAGAGCGTTGATCTCAGTGAAGAGAAAGTATAGGTTGAATATCTCTTATCTGAAATGCTTGGGACCAGAAGTGTTTTGGATTTCAGATTTTTTTTCAGATTTTGGAATATTTGCATAATACTTACAGATCGAGCATCCCTAATTCAAAAATCCCCAATCCAAAATGCTCCAGTGAGCATTTCTTTTGAGCGTGATCTTTGAGCATTATGTCAGTGCTCAAAAAGTTTCAGATTTTGAAGCATTTCAGATTTTGGGTTTTTCGAGTAGGGGTGCTCAACCTGTATAATAAGTAGCCTTAGGTCTGTGTCATCATTCGAAATTCTAACACATGCTGGTGGATTTCTTTCAGGTCCGTGTTCTAATGGTGCCTACAGAAAACTATGACTACCAAATACTTCACAGAAACTCCATGGACAAGTCACTCGAGTTTATCACCAATTGTGGAAAAAATAGCTTTTACATTGAGTGAGTATCACTTTATGGGAAGGCTCTGGAATGCGGAGGCACTCCTACATTCCTGACCAGCTCAAGGCCCAGGGAGGGGCTGGCCCTCGGATGTGTCCTCTTCTCCCAACTGCCCAAGAGAGTGTCAGTGAGTCCCAGCGGAAGATGCTTTTTCTCCACACTGACCTTCCCGTGACAGACTTTGCCATGCACTGCCTGGGAAAGATGACTGTCCTCAGCTGTGAACTCAACAGGGGCCCACACCCCAAGCTGAGATTCAGGGGCTGGTTAGGAGTTTCTCTCCCTCTCCACTGCTTCCTGCGTGCCAGCACAGATTCCTAAGGCATACCACACAAGGTACCCTCCACTGGGAAGGACATCAGCCCTGAGTCCCACTCTCCTCTACCATCTAACCAAGCAGGGCGTGTCCAGAGACATGGCCTCCCTGCCCTCTCTCCTTGTGTCCTTGAATGCCAAAAACTAGGATGGTCCTGAGTATCAATTCCTGCCGTTCTCTTCTGTGGACCCGCCCTTTCCCTGTTGTAGGGTTCCTGAGGAACCCAGGCGCTCCAGAGGCCCTGGGAGGCAGACACCTGCTGTGCAGTGAATATTAAGAGCAAAGGCTCTTAAGCGGCTGTGGATGTGAATGCTGCTCACCACTCCATAACCCTGCAGCCTCGGGAATGTCGCCTAACTTCTAGGAGCCTCAGTTGCCTTATCTGTGAATTGGGGCTTAGGCCTAATCGGTTGGGAGGTTGGGAGGTCATGTGGGATGTCACTAAGGCTTCCAGCACACAGCATTCAATGAATGTTAGTGATTCTCCTCCTCATTATCATTTTATTAGTTGTATTATTACACACATAGGTCTACTTTTTTGGTAACCACTTTATTGACCTATAATTCACATACTATATAGTTCATCCTTTAGGTCTATTTCCACTCTTTTATTCCAGCTGTACAAGGTTCCCACTGACCTGTTCTGTGATGTCTCCTCCTGTGGCAGGTGGTAGGGGGAGGGTGTGGCTGTCACTGACTGAGTCTGAGGTGGGGTATTTCCCACTCTTCCCTGACTCCAGAACCATGAACCGCTCCCACAGATGCTGCTGGGTGGAGCAGATGGTAAAGGCGAGGTTGAGGCCACTCCCATACACACCTGCCTGGGCATCACCATGAGTTGTTTCTGTCTCCACAGCCCCCAGACAGCCTCCAGATTCTGTAAGAATTCTGCCAGGTCCCTGGTGGCCTTTTACCACAAAGGCGCCCTGCCTTGTGAGTGCCACCCCACCGGGGCCACCAGCCCTCACTGCAGCCCTGAAGGTGGGCAGTGCCCATGCCGGCCCAACGTCATTGGGCGGCAGTGCACCCGCTGTGCAACAGGCCACTATGGATTCCCACACTGCAAGCGTAAGTGCACGTTTCCTGTCACGCAAGGTCTACTCTGGTCCCGTGTGGATGACGCTCACCGGGGCACGCTTCTTCAGCGGCACTGTGCTAGAGACTCACCTGGAGAGCTGGAGAAATGCAGATTCTGATTCAGGAGACTGGGCTGGGGTCTGAGTCTCTACATTTCCAATAAACACCCAGGTGATGCCCATGTTGCTGGTCCCTGGACCGCACTCTGAGTAGCAATGTTCTAGAAGATAAGTATTTGTGACTCCCCTGCTGTGTGACCTATGTACTTGGCAAAGCAGATGAGTGTGACAAGTCTTAAACCTCAGAGTCTGGGAGAGCTTGATCCCCTTCCTCAAGGAAGCCCCTTCCATTTTGTCGGCCCAACCCAAACTCAGTTGAGACAGGACAGCCAGGGTCATGTGGCAGCACTACTCACTGAATGAAAACCCGTGGGAACTTTTATCTAAGAACCATCCTGTGGCCCGAGGGGTAGGGTCAGCTCCCTTCATGTGACTGCAGTGAGGAATGCAGTGTGCGGAGTCCCCATACAGAGGCCAAGGAACAAGGACCCTGCTGCCGGGTCGTGCCCTGACCCTGGGCTCTGGACGCACAGGGCGCTGGGGTGATGTGGATGTAGAGCTGCTTCAGGGAGCCTGAGAGCAGCCTCCTACCAATTCCTAGAATCCTTCGATGGTCCAGAGGCCCCATGTGAGTGGCACACAGTGGCAGCAAGGTGGGCTCCTTTGAGGGTCTATCTTGGAGCTGGCTGGCGCAGCTGCTCCTCATTCCGCATCCGCACTGTCTGCCGCGAGTATTTGGGGTGGTTGGTCCTGACTCCAAGAAACGGGCCTTTCAGATCTAAACATTTCTCTCAGACCCTTTGGAGGCTTCTGGAAAACCTGGCAGTTGGTGGAGTGCTGCTGGAGCCCAAGCAGCCTCTGACCCTCACAAGGTATTTCTTTATCCCCTGACCAGCGTGCAGCTGTGGCCTGCGCCTTTGTGAAGAGATGACGGGGCGGTGCCGCTGCCCTCCCCGCACGGTCAGGCCCCAGTGCGAAGTGTGTGAGACACACTCATTCAGCTTCCACCCCATGGCCGGCTGCGAAGGCTGCAACTGTTCCAGGAGGGGCACCAGCGAGGCTGCCATGCTGGAGTGTGACCGGGACAGCGGGCAGTGCAGGTGAGCTGGGGGAGTAACCTGTCCGCTTCTGTCACAGGGAGGTTGCGCACCATCTGCCCACACACTGGTCATCGTCACTTTCCACTTCCCACCTGTCCAGGGGTGCCTGTGTTGACCCCAGTGTGGGCTTCCCAGCCAGAATGGGTTGCAGTGAGTGGAGTGATTGGCCTTAGGCTCAGAGCCGGGCAGAGCCTGCGTGGATGGATTACCAGTCATCTTGAGCCGGCAGCAGCCTTGCCCATTGACTCCAGCATGCTGTCACTATGGGACTGTGTTCTGTGTGTGCCATGAGGCAAAAGTGGGAGAGGAATGATACATGCATAACGAAGGTATCTGTGTGCTTTGCTGGGATGCCTTGTGGTGAGCACCTGTCCATTTGTATTTAGGTATAAGCTTCATACGCTCCTTTTAGGGTTCGCTGGCAGTGTGGTTAAGGTCAGCGCATGATAAAAGTCTGAAATCCCACCTAGCTGAGGTGGGCTGGAAGGGGTGCTGGGGCCTCCATGGCAGGGCTTGGTGGGAGTTAGGAGGGAGTCAGGGTGAGCAGGAGACAGGCTGGAGAGCCTGGCCTGAGAGTGGGGCTGCCCTCAGAGGACCACAGAGCAGTCCAGTACTTAATTGTTAAGGGACAGGTGGAGACTTTGGCTCATGCAGATGCTGCGTTGCTGAGAGGTTTGGTTCAGGGGCTGCATTGGAACGTGGAGGCTGGTGTCACATGGTTCCAGGTGCTGAGGCTGATCTCAGCAGGGCTGGATGGGGGCTGCAGGGGCCAGAGAAAGGGTATGGCTCCAAAAGGAGGGACTGGTAAGAATTAGATCAGTGGTGATATGCCAGGGAAACTGAGTCAGAGGCCAGGCCAGGATGGCAGTGTGCAGGGGAAAGCAGAAGGTTCACCATGCACCCCACTCCCTTCAGCATGCACCCCAGGCACATGGATGTTATGGAGTCTGTAATTTGGGTGTGAGAGGCAGGAGGGGCTGTGGCTGCTGGGGACAGGCCTCAGTGACTCCCACTTGAGGGTGGCTGTGGTAGTCTCCCGTGACTGCCATTAACAAATGCCACAAACAATGCTGAAATAACAGAAATTTATTCTGGCACATTTCTGGAGCCTAGAAACTCAAAATCAAGATGTCAGCAGGGTTGGTTTCTTCTGGAGGGTCTGCAGGAGAACCTGTCCCATGCCTTTTCGCTTCTGGTGTGCGGGTATTCCTGGGAGTCCCTGGGCTGGTGGCTGCATCACTGCAACCTCTGCCTCCGCCATTCCATGCTGTTCTCTCTGGGCGTCTCTGTTTTCCTGTGGCGTTCCCCTCTCTGTGCGTGTCTCGGTCTCTTCTCATTTTCTTATAAGGACACCAGTCATACTGGCTTAGGGCCCACAGTACTCTGGTATAAACTCATCTTAACTTAATTACATCTGGAAAGACCCTGTTTCCAAATAAGGCCACATTCTCAGGTACAGGAGGGTAGAACTTGGACAGATCTTTTGTGGGGATATAATTCAACTCTCTATAGCAGCGATGTTCGCTTTTCTAAGGAAGGCCTCTTAACCACCCCTTTAATTGTCATCTGGTGCCCACCAACTCCTTTATACTACTGGAACATTGTAAGGAAGCTGGGAGAAAAGCTTGAATCATGAAACATTCCAAGGCTTTAA
Source organism: Chlorocebus sabaeus (assembly GCF_047675955.1). Taxonomy (NCBI): domain Eukaryota; kingdom Metazoa; phylum Chordata; class Mammalia; order Primates; family Cercopithecidae; genus Chlorocebus; species Chlorocebus sabaeus. The sequence continues at coordinate 59,048,040 of NC_132921.1, read as the reverse complement.
AACCACAGGTGTGAGTCCTGCCTGAGTCAGGTCAGTCACTCAAGAACCGGAGGGGATACCTGTGTTTAATCACAGGAAGTAAAGGAACCGAGGAGGAGATGGAGAAGCAGTTTTCCGGCAGGAAGAGAAGCAGTAGAGTTTTCAAAGGGAGTAGTTTGTCAACAATAAATCGCTGCGAATGGAACTTCACACACAATTTCTCAATGCTGCTGTCACAGAAAAAGAAAACCAAGAGTGCTTTGAAAAATGTTTTAATCTTGTTAAGGCACCAGAAGGTGATGGACGGATTTACTGTAGTATTTTATGTAAAAATTCTAAGGAGTTTTATTTTTAACAAACTCTCACTGCCAATGATAATTTAATAGACTGGAATATTCCCAACTGAGGATGGAGGCATGTCTATAGTAAGTTTTGCCCAAACCTGACAGCATCAACAGAAATGGAATCTTACTGGCTTGTATTATACTTAAACCAAGATGTAAAACTGTTTACTTTGACCTTAGGAAAGGGACTATAATAATCTAATGGGATAATGCATCTTCCCATGATCAAAGTGGATTTGTCATAAAAGGGCCTTGGCAGAAAATGTAAGAAAGTTGACATTACCGTAAATTGCACAAATTGCCCATGATAATTTCAGTGTAAATGCTGAAAAAGCTTTTGATTGCCTGAAAGGATTACTTCTTTATAAAATATTAGAGGAAAAACTAGAAGTTTTCTAGTTTTATGAAGAATATGTTTAGTATAGCTCATGTAAAATAAAAAATCAGAGATAACTAGAGTTTACGAGAAAAAGGAAAACATCCTTTCACAGTCATATAACAGACTGTCCTGCAGTTGTACAAATCATCACAAACTGCAAAGCTGAAAAATTGCTCTTTTCAAATTGTATTTAATGACTTAGAGGTGTTCAATTTTATCATACTGTAAGAAAACCAAACTGTTACAAATATTCATCTACTTTAAAATGAATTAAAAAAATGATTTTAGCAATCCACAATGCTCACTCTTTACTGAAGTCAACCCCGTGTTGTAGTTTTAGAGGCAATGAGGATAAGTTGGAACCATAAAGCTGAGCCTTCGACTCACCTTTGTCAAGTCCTAGCTATGAGACTGGGCAAGTCATTTTGCCTTCCTGGCTTTCAGTTTCTTACTCTGTAAAATGAAGTTTGGTAAAATCATCTCTAACTTCCTATATAAATTTAAAATTCTGATTCCCTTCCTTTTTCAATCTCTGATTATATTACAGACTATATTGTGTAATTATCAAAAGGTCTATTATTCTGGCCAACTCTATTATATCAAGATCAAAAAGATGCTTATATTGATCAAAATTTCATTTTTTATAGCACAAGACAGCACATATATCTATTTATAGTGATGAAAAAGTAAATTTGCATCTGCTCCTAATACTGGAAGACATGTGCCATCAGATTCTCTGAACACACAGAAGGGCTAGAATATCTTCGGAAGACTTTATCCATCTGTGTCAGACATGAGGAAGCTGGAGATCCCTGACAGTAAAAGCTGCTGTGCTGTTGACCACGTCCAAGATATTTTCAGATTGATCAAAGGAGATGGCAGTCCACCTGGACATCCAACGAAGCCATGTGTACCTCATGCCTTTTCAGAAGGACAGTAGCCACAGGAAAGATTTGGGGATGCCCTCTATCTCCATTCAGCTTTACTAAGCTTTTGTGTTAAATTGAGAAATTAAAAACCAGAAAAGGTCATAGACTTGATGTTCTCAGAACAGAAGGGCTTCCAGCTAAGCATCGATTCATGAGCCCTAACAACTGGGAGAGGCAATTTCTTTGATGCACCTCATCAAATAATCAATGAGACTGGCCAGGCAACGTGCAGGCGCTGGGATGTGCTGTTGACACAGTGGTGACTGCTGTGACTGCCACACAGAAGGAGCTCAGGGTTCTCACCTGCACACCCTCTGTCGTCCTTCATCTTCTGTAACACTGGCATCTTTTTCTCACCTCTCTGATGATCCTTCTCTGGCTATTTCACTGGCTTCATTTTTCTCCTTGTGCCCCCAGACCAAGAGGATGTGTGGTGTGAGTTGTGTCCTGTCTCTGCCGCTCACTGTCTGGGTGACCTCAGGTATATTACTTCTGTCCTCCGGGCCTTAGGTCTCCATCTGTAAAATAAGGATCCTGGAGGCACCTACCTCATAAAGTCCTTTAGAGGGTTAAATGTCTCCTGTGAACACACTGAAAGCAGCGCCTGACACACTTTGAGCACCCAGTAAGTATTAGCTGTTGTGGTTATTTGCCAAGGTCATGGCTGTCTGCCTTCCTCCCTCTATGCTTTGTCCCTGAAACTACACCCATTCTCCTGGCTTCAGCCACCCCCACTCCTGGATGATTCCCAGATCCACAGCTCCAGTCCTGCTCCTTGAGGGCTATCCTATTCCACCTTTATTGCATATCAACTCAACCTGGGTTCTCTTACTGACTTTACGCAGGTAGCCTTGGACAAGTTCCCTGAGCTCTTTGGTCTCCTGTCTCCTCACATCTATTATGAAAAGTTAGATTGGATAATCGTTAACTCCTAAATGCTACAATACTGATCCTATCTCTGAAACCCATGTCATTGCCTTCCCTTTCAAGCCGTTTCTCCCTTTGGATTACAAAAAAAATTCTACTTAATGATAACAGCTTCTTTCCAGTCCTTTAAGCCTGAAATCTGAGTATTATCTCAGAATCAACCCATTTTCCCTATAACCAGTCAAGTGTCAACTTCTGGCAAGGGACATATTATCCCCCTTCCTTTCCATGGCTGTCTACTGCCTGGTTGAGTCCTTTTACCACTTCATGTTCAGATGATATTGATGCTTTCCTAGTTGACCTTCCTTTTCCTGGGTTACTCATTCATTCTTTCTTTCTTTTTTGGCTCTTTAAGAGGAATATACTAAATTGACAATTATACTGGGATTCAAACATCTGTCTTTCCCTTAATATTGTTCACAAATACATGGTACTGTTAGTCTGTGAACTTGAGACAATTTTTACATGTCTTATTTAATCCTCACAACAATCCTGTGAAGTAGGTATTGTTATCTCCATTTTTACAGATGAAGAAACTTGGTTGTAAAGAGACCAATTTGCCCAAGGTCCAGTAAGTGGTAGAGTTGGGATTCAAAGTAGATTACCTGGCTCCAAATTTATGTTCTTAATCACATAAATGCGTACATGTGTATGATTTTATCTCCTTTTTGATTTATGACAGGCTACCCCTAAATGTGATTTTATCTTCTTGGCATGTATTTTTGTTTGTTTTTGTTATTTTAATGAGGATGAAACATCTCCCTCAGTTCCTTGTGAAGTTTTTTTCCTTTCCCTTAAATGTTCTTTTGGATGTGTTTCGTTGCTCACAGTGCATCTCATACCTACTCTATCTTGGGTACTGTGCTTCCTGTGGAAGGCACACATGTCTGTGGTCTGCTGGGGGCACCTGTTCTAACCAAGAGTGACAGTGCAGCATGGTGAGCGCCATATTGTGTGTGGGCTGTTATGGGAACACCATTTCCATGACATCACATTCTTTGCTGAAGAACCTTCCTTAATTCCCCATTGTCTAACAGGATAAAGACCAACTTTCCATGATTTGAATTCTATCTACCCTAACTTTTGTGTTTTTTTTTGAGACGGAGTCTCGCTCTGTCACCCATTGTGGAGTGCAGTGGCGCAATCTCGGCTCACTGCAAGCTCTGCCTCCTGGGTTCACACCATTCTCCTGCCTCAGCCTCCTGAGTAGCTGGGACTACAGGCACCCAGCACCACTCCCGGCTAATTTTTTGTATTTTCAGTAGAGACAGAGTTTCACCATGTTAACCAGACGGTCTCGATCTCCTGACCTCGTGATCTGCCCGCCTTGCCTCCCAAAGTGCTGGGATTACAGACGTGAGCCACCATGCCCGGCCTCTACCCTAACTTTTAATGCCTTTTTGTTTTTTCTGCTTTCTCCTCTGACTTAGTTTTCTCACTTCCTCTGAACACTTTTTGTCTGTGTTCTGTTCTCCAGTTATGAAAGGGCTTCCTCCTGCTCTCCTACTACCCCCAAATTATGCCTGTCCTTCAAGGATTTTTGTGTTGAAAGTACAAACTCAAAGAATGCAAGGAGCCTTCTATGAGTCCACAGAGATTGCCTCATCATCTCATTGGCCAAAGCAAGTTGACTGCTTAGCCAGCTTCTCTCTTAATTTCCACATTCTAGGTCCTGTGTCCTCAGTGAAAACAAGTCCATGTCAAGACTGACTTATTCTACTTTGTCCCCTCCCTCCCATGTCCCCTAACATAGGAATGTGTGTGTAGAAGGCACTCAGTAATTCTTAAGTGAATAAATAAATAAGTAAATAAATAAGGTAGATTTTGGGCTCTAGATTAAAACTGGACTTCGATATGAGCATAATATGAAGGGCCCTACAGTGTTTGTTTATTTATTTATTTATTTGAGATGGCGTTTCGCTCTTGTTGCCCAGGCTGGAGTGCAGTGGCATGATCTCGGCTCACTGCAACCTCTGCCTCCCGGGTTCAAGCGACTCTCCTACCTCAGCCTCCCGAGTAGCTGGGATTACAGGCATTCACCACCATACCCGGCTAATTTTGTATTTTTAGTAGAGATCGGATTTCTCAATGTTGGTCAGGCTGTTCTCGAACTCCTGACCTCAGGTGATCAACCCGCCTCAGCCTCCCAAAGTGCTGGAATTACAGGCGTGAGCCACCGCACCCGGCCCCTACAGTGTTTAATGACCAAAGGATGCAGCTCACCCCAACACATCTGGGCCTGATTCTCTGAGACATGGCAAGCACCCACCCGTGCCCAGATGTTGTTACAAAACATTTGGCCGGGAGCCCCATTGCCGTGGAGATAACTTCTCTTGACCTGCTTCCCCAGAACTGCTATTCTGCAGCTGCTCCTTGGGCACCAGAAATTCGCTGTGGAGAAACGTACCAAGTCAGGCTGACATGAGGTCATTTTAAAGGATGTTCAGCTAGACTTTCAAGAGGAAGTGTCCTATTCCTTCCCTATTGTCATGGCACCACCAGAAACTTCCTTATTGTCATGACAACACCAAAAACTATCTTTGCACAGGATGCATAAGCTCAGTGATCTAAACATTGCAGTACTCAAGAATATAGATATTGTTTTGGTTTACCCTGGCATAGCAGCCCCAGCGGGGCCACTCAGGGTGCTGTTTGCAGGCTGCTGCTCCCCTCCTTCTGCTCTGTTGGCTTTTTTCCCATCTGCTTTGGTGCTCTCAGCTGCTACCCGTGTGCTGTGTGAGGCTCAGAGCTTGGTCCTATATTACTCACTGGCCACACCTTCTCAGTCACTCTCTTTCCACTGCATCTTCTCACATACATTCTAAAATAAATAAACAGGCCAGTCATGATTTTGCTTCCCTTCCTCCTTGTCTGGACAAGCAGCTTCCACAGCTGCCCTTGCTGCTGCCCTTTCCTTTCCAGTGAAGTGAAAATATAAAATGCAGGCTCCAGGGTCGGACGCGGTGGCTTACACCTGTAATCCCAGCACTTTGGGAGGCTGAGGTGGGCAGATCGTGAGGTCTGGAGATTGAGACCATCCTGGCTAACACGTTGAAACCTCGTCTCTACTAAAAAAATACAAAAAATTAGCCGGGTGTGGTGGCGGGCGCCTGTAGTCCCAGCTACTTGGGAGGCTGAGGCAGCAGAATGGCGTGATCCCGGGAGGCGGAGCTTGCAGTGAGCCGAGATCGAGCCACTGCACTCCAGCCTGGCAACAGAGCAAGACTCTGTCTCTAAATAAATAAATAAATAAATAAATAAATACACAAACCACATGTGAAAAACATGTTTTTTCTGTCTGTGTTACCTCACCTTCCAGGTCCCCACCCAGATCACTTGCTCAGGGGACACTCTGAGCCGTGCCCACCAATGGCGTTCAGTGTGTGAGTTATTCACCTGCCACCAGCATCTTATTAATGCACCCTTGGCCAGAAGCCCTACATGTTTGCTAAAAGAAACGTTCAGACCTTGGGATGCCAGTCTGCCAGGTTGGCATTTCATGGCAACACTGTCCCTCTGTGCACAGTGTTCTTTCCTTCGCTGCTAGGAAAAGAGAAGCAAGGTTCACCCAGCCTATGTCAGGCCATCTCCAAAGGCCCTCTTCTCTTCTGAGGCTCCTCTTTCTGATGGCTTTTATTTTGGGAGGGGTCATCTGCAACTCTTCTTTCCAGTCTCTAGACCACCAGAGTCCTTGTACTCCACACTTGCTGTCTCTCCAGAAATAAAGAATCAACTGGGGACAGGCTTTATTTTTTTTTGCTGGACTGTCTGATTACATTTAGTCTGAGGGTCACAAGAAGAGAGCAGGTGTTATTAACCTGGGGCCAGGAACCCTCTTCTAGAGAATGCAAAATTGTGTGTATATGAGAGTGAGTCTTTCTGTGGGTTTAGTGGACACTTTTCGGAGAAGATGGCCCATAGTTTACCCAGCTTTCCAACAGAGTCTCTGATCCTCTCCCAAAGTTTACAATCTACTGCACTGGAGCCATCCACTTCAAGCAGAACATTTACACTCTGTACCTACATTGCTCTAAGTGTGGTTTTGAGGCTACTTCCTTATGGAATCATTTCTGCAGGGATCAAGCAGGGAGAGATGACAGGGACGGGGATGAAAGACGGAACTCGCCAGCAGGTCTTGCGAGTAATGCTGAGTTCGCCCTTTTAGGTGTGCCGGGTGGACAGAAAGGCACCGTCTGCTCCCCTTAGCCCATGTCACAGCTAGAATAGTAATGGCAAATACTTACATGTGTGCAAGCAGCTACTCTAAGGTTTTTACATGTATTATTTAATCCTCACAACAATCCTGTGAAGTAGATATTGTTATCTCCTTTTTTACAGATGAAGAAACTTGGTTGTAAAGAGACCAATTTGCCCAAGGTCCAGTAAGTGGTAGAGTTGGGATTCAAAGTAGGTTACCTGGTTCCAAGCTGACGTTCTTAATCACATACAAAATCCTTTATAAGCAGATATTTGCCAAAGGGAAATAAGCAGATATTTGCCAAAGAGAAACTTAATGGAATATGAAGAGTCGTATTTAACTGTTTTAGGATGGTCTCTGGGGTAAGATATTTTCATAGGTATTCGGAGATAGATGATGGCCTACATTTGGTAGTAATTGAATAATAAAATGTTATTCCCTATATGCAAATAAAAACATATTTCTAATACTTCCCTTAGTCCCACAGAAGAGAATCAGTGTGTAGGTAGATCCCAGCTCTGAATACAGTGCTTGGTTCTCCAAGGCTCGCTGCAGTTTCTCTTCCCCTCCTTGACCTCGAGTTCTGGGCTGTCCAGGCACGGCCATAGCCCCCTGCTCTTCTGCCTCTACTGAGCTGCTTGTGTTTTCTTGTCTGCCTGGTGCTTCAGTCAAAAGGACCTGCAGATGGATGAGGGTAGATGACTCAAAGTGACCCCCCCACCCCACACTGTGCTTTCCTCTGAGCTCTGGCCCTTGAAGGTGACAAGGGATGTTAAGATCCACTCTGTCACCAAAGCAGGGACATTGGGAGTCTTCTTTGCCTTCCCTTCTTTCCTCTACTCCTCATCCAGAATATTAACAATATTCCCAGAAACCTCACCCCAAAATATTCCCAGAAACCTCACCCCAAAATAGTTTGGGAGCCCATCCATCCTCCCCATCTGGACACCTTTGCCCTAGGTCAGCCCTAGTCTCTCTCCTGACTTGACAGTCTGCTGCTGCTGCTGCTGGAACTCACCCTCTGGGCTCCATCCTTCACACAAGTCCAACGACACTCTCTCCTCCTTAACAGCTTTTCATGACGGTGTTCCCCTGCTTGTAACTTGCCATGTGCCAGGCACTGGGCTGAAATTTTGCATGCACTGCCTCACAGGTTCCTAGCAATGCCAGGAGGCAGCAGCTATTGTGTTCTGTCCCTCACAGATATGAAAAGCAGGCTTTGGGAAGTTAAAGAACTTGCTAAGATGGTGTGTCTCATATGGTCAGAACTGGATTAGAACTGAAGCCTTGCATGGACAGGTCTCAACTACTGTGCTGTGCTGCCATGGGACAGTGTCCAGCCCTTCTGTCCCGATGATCTGGCACCACCTACCTCCTCAGGCCATGGGAAAGCATTCCCTGCCTAGACATCCGCCCCAGCAGCACCATGCTTGTGTTGTTCCCTGTACACACTGAGTGATCTCCCGCTCTGTTCCTTCTGTCTGGAATGCCCATCTCAACTCCTACCCCATGACTCTGCCCTTTAAAGCTCAGGTCAGGAGTCACTTCCCCCAAGGAAACTTGTGACTGGATCACCTGCTACTCCTCTGAACCTCAGTTAGACTCTGTGTATATTGTCATCATTTCCACTTATGGGCCATCTGCGGGAGCCCTCCAGGCTCAGGGGCCACGTCCATCCGTGCACCCTCAACACGTAGTGCTAAGCCTCACCCATCTACGATGGTCATCCATGACCATCCACAATGGCCAATGACCTACTTTCTGTTAGTGCCTTTTATCTGCCTCTCTCCATTCTGCCTTGGACTATAAGCAGGCATTGTATCTATTTAATTGGCTTTGCACACCAACTACTTCACTACAGTGTAAGTGAGCCCTTAAAACTGTGTGTACGAAGATGATGATTTTTGCTTCCCTTACTTTGTATACAGATGCAAGCCCAGAATCACAGGGCGGCAGTGTGACCGATGTGCTTCTGGGTTTTACCGATTCCCTGAGTGTGTTCCCTGCAGTTGCAACCGAGATGGGACTGAGCCAGGAGTGTGTGACCCAGGGACCGGGGCTTGCCTCTGCAAGGTAAGAGAGATGGTGCAATGTCAGAGACGCCAGCTGCCAGTCAGCGGGGAAGTGCTTCATGTTGAGGCAACATAGAAGAGTATGTGGGAAATGGGACTGACCCAGAAGAGATGTTGATAGTGTGTGTAGCGTTTTGTAGTCATGATCTCATTTTACAGAAATAGGAGGCAAGATCCCATTTATCTTTTGGAGAGGTCGCAGACCGCCTTAGAATCTGATGACAGATATAGACCCTTTCCAGAAAATCAACACAAATTTTATCTACAGTTTCATGAGGTTCATAGGTTCCCCTAAAACCCACTCCTGAACCATGGACTCCAGGTGATCGTCTCTGCTCCAAGGGGTTCCACCAGGTTGTAGGAGACCTTCCAATTCCCAAGAGATGTGTTAAGTTGGTGGTGAGTGAGATGACTTGGTCTCCCCATCCTGTGAACCATACAGTGCTATTTCTCTACTTGCAAGATGCCCCAGGGGCATTTTATGAAATTTAGAGAATTCTCTCTTCCATTTGTGTGTGGTATAAAAGTTTAAACAACATAGGATGAAAGCTTAATAATTAACGTCTCTTTTAATGTTTTGCTCACATCCTCATCCTAACATCTTGTGTTGGTATTTAATTTGTGCAAGTAGCTAATTGCAACTAGGGAAATTTTGGAAGAAGTGATCTCTTACTTCATGTTTTGCTTCAATAGGAAAATGTAGAAGGCACAGAGTGTAATGTATGTCGAGAAGGCTCATTCCATTTGGACCCAGCCAATCCCAAGGGTTGTACCAGCTGTTTCTGTTTTGGAGTAAATAATCAATGTCACAGCTCACATAAGCGAAGGGCTAAGGTATGCATTGACAGGAAGTGCTGGGGAACATTTTGTACATGGATTTGTTAAATGGTAAGTGTTGCCCTCGCTGCTCCTTGGTCTGCAGCATTTTAAAATTCTTGTTTCCTGAATTCGTTGGGTGTTTGCTTGAATATCATGTGCTCAGAGGGGCTTTCCTTCACCACTCCCTATAAAATAGCCCACCTTGGACACTCTTGCTGACCTTACCCTTGTCTTCCCCACAGCAGTCATCACTACCTAACATATTTAACATTTTGTTTTAAAATTTGTTTATTGCCCTTCTTCTTCTGTCCCTAGAATGTGAGTTCCCTGATACACCCCTAGTGCCTAGAATAGGATCTGGGACATAACAGATGCCCAGTAAATCTCATTAAATAAATAGAGTTTGTCATTTTCCCCCTTACAAGAAAACCCTGTTTCTATGCTCACAACACTCTAACACCAAATGTGTGGGGTTTTTTTCCATACCAAAAATTCTCTGACTCTCCCAGACACTCCTGGGGTGTCCTGCAATTCAAATCGCTTCTGACACTCTCTACCTGGAGGTGGCATCAGACTGTACAGGCTAAGGGCTCAGTTCTTCCAGACTGCCCCCACTTCAGATGCCAGTTGCAAGTCCCAGGCCTCCAGTACTTCTCTAGTGTTTTGCTACAAGTCGGGGGTTCCCACAGCCCCCTCCTCATGTTTGTAATCTGCTGTAATGGCTCCCAGAATTAAGGATATACTTTCCTTCCTATTGCTCTTTATCATAAAGAATATGATAAAGGATACAGAGCAGCACCCAGGTGAACAGGTGCATAGGGTGAAGTCCAGAGGGTTCCAGGCATGGGAGTTAGGGCGCACCACCCTCCTGGCATGCAGACGTGTTTACCCACCAGGAGCTCTCCCAAACCACCATTTAGGGTTTTTTTCTTTTTCTTTTTTTTTTTTTGGTGGCTCTTTCACGTAGGCGTGATTGATTAAATCATTAGCTATTGATAATTAACTCAATCTCTAGTCCCTCTCCCTTCCTCAGAGGTTGGGGGTAGGGCTGAAAGTCTCAACCCTCTCATCCTACCTTGGTCTTCCTGGCTACAAGCCCCCATCCTGAAGCTACCCAGAGGACCCAGCCGCCACTTATCTCATTAGCACACAAAGAGACACTATTACCACATCAGAGAGTCCAAGGGTCTTAGAAGCTCTGGCCTCAGGAATTGTGGACTAAGCCCAGATATTATGGCAAAAGATGCTCCTATCACCCCTGTCATTCAGGAAATTACAAGGGTTTTAGGAACTCTATGCCAGAAACTGGTAGTAATAGCCAAATCGATATTTCTCATTGTGTCTCATTATGTCACAATATCACACCCCTCATTTCTCATTTTTACTTCTTTCTGTTTTGCTTTCCTTCTCACCTATTTTATCATATCTTTTCTTTGGCTACTTTTTTTTTTGAGACAGGGTCTCTGTTGCCTAGGCTGGAGTGTAGTGGTGTGATCACAGCTCATTGCAACCTTCGCCTCCAGGACTCAAGCAATCTTCCTGCCTCAGCCTCCTGAGTAGCTGGGACTACAGGCATGCACCACCACAGCTGGTTAATTTTTGCATTTTTTGTAGAGTCGGGGTTTTGCCATGCTGCCCAGGCTGGTCTCAAACTCCTGGGCTCAAGCAGTCCTCCCACCTTGGCCTCCCACAGTGCTGGGATTACAGGTATGAGCCACCGTACCCAGCCTTCTTTGGGCATTTTTAAAGTTAACTCAGTGAAACTAAAACTTTTCTTGCTTTCATTATTCCATGAACCAGTAACCTCATGCTTGCCTTCTTTGTGTGAGTCATGTCTTGTATCCAACAAGTATTCAAAAACAGATTTTTTTTTTTTTTTTGAGATGGAGTCTCGCTCAGTCACCCCGGCTGGAGTGCAGTGGCATGATCTTGGCTCACTGCAACCTCTGCCTCCCAGGTTCAAGCGATTCTTCTGCCTCAGCCTCCTGAGTAGCTGGAATTACAGGCATGCCCCACCACGCCCGGCTAATTTTTGTATTTAATAGAGACAAGGTTTCACCATGTTGGCCAGGCAGGTCTTAAACTCCTGACCTCAGGTGATCCGCCCACCTTGGCCTCCCAAAGTGCTGTGATTACAGATGTGACCCACCACGCCTGGCCCCAAAACGACTATTTTATATATTTTACTGCCTCCCTATTTCATATCTTTTACTGCCTGTCTCCTAAAAGGAGTGCAGCTAGTAATTGGGGAAAAAAAAAACCTTTGTAAATCTGCTCCGAAGTCTCTTCTCCCCTGGGAACCAGAAAGCATTAATCCAACCCTATGCTTGGTCACTTCTTTCTTTTTTTACCTCAAAATTAACTGGCTTCCTTTGTGACCAGGAAATGATTTAATTTTGATGCTCCATTTAAAGAAAAATAATAATAGCAAGCCACTGAATTCCACATCACATTTTTCTTTATAAGGAGCTTGCCATTAAATGTGCCATGGTCCTAGTTTTTTTTATTTCTTTATCATTGGAACACTCATTGATCACCTACTAAATGTCAAGAACCAGGATGTGTGCTGGGTTACAAAGATAAATCCCACATACGTAAGGCCACTGCCTTCCCAGAACTCCCAGTGGCAATGGGTGAGATGGGGCTCCAGCTTGGGAGGGCAGGTGCAGGAGGAGATGCATGAAGGAGGCCTCTGAGGCAAGGAGGCTGCCCGTGAAGCTTTCTGTATACATGATGCAGCCATCACCAGGGATGCCACGACCAAGACGGTTTCATCCCTTGCTTCTCTCCCTCTTTCCAGTTTGTGGATATGCTGGGCTGGCGCCTGGAGACTGCAGACAGAATGGACATCCCCGTCTCATTCAACCCGGGCAGCAACAGCATGGTGGCGGATCTCCAGGAGCTGCCCGCAACTGTCCACAGCGCATCCTGGGTTGCACCCGCGTCCTACCTGGGGGACAAGGTAATGATGTCCTGCTGTTCTTCTGGGCCCTCAGTGGCCCTCTACTATTGCTGTGTGAGCATCATTTCCTGGAAATCTGGAAGGAAGCATCCATCAGTTCAGGTTACTAACATGCCAGAAATGAGCTGAACTAAAAATGAAGAAGAGACCTTGCCTCCTGCTGTGAGGGGCTGAGCAGGCACCCACTGTGCCCCACCCTTGCCATGCATGAACTACCAGCAAAGAAAATCACCCACAATGTTTTTCTCAGTTTTTACCTAATGCCAAAGAATTTTCCTCTAGGGAAATAACCATTTAAATAATATTTATTGCAAATGGGACATGCATGCTTTTCAATGCCAGTGCTGAGAATTCTTTATTTTAAGGCAGAAGAAAGCCTCTTTGTTAGGAAAACAAAAGCTGACAAGTGACTCACAAGCTTATTAAAAGAAACGCAGGATCTGGTGGCAGTTCGACTTTCCTAAGGAGAATCGCACTAGTTACACGTTCCTCAGGAGCTTACAAACCACTTGCTCTTCCTTTGCTGCATGAGTTATTATGCCAGAGGCTGGCCACCTCCATATATTTTATGAGGACAGAAACGCAGGCCTCATGTGGCAGCACCATCAGGTGACATGTTTCTTAGCAAGGGTGGAACTTGCTAACGGGTGGATTTCACAGGGCCCGCCTCAGGGGATGCCATATTCTCACATTAGGAAGACTAAAATATTAGGGCCTCAGCCTGAGGTCTCTAACTTTGTCTTCTGGGTGAAGGACTGTGGGTTTTGACATCTGAATGTGGGAAATATTGCCTCTCTCTTATGATCCCACTACTCTCTCACTGAATACTCCTCTTTACTGCTATATGATGGGCCCATGTGTTATCTATTGTCATGTAACAAATTACTCCAACACCTTGCAGCTTAAAGCAATAATGATTATCTTGGATGAAGAATTCAGGAGGGGATGGCCCAGAGTCTTCCGAGGTTACTGTCAAGATGTCAGCCAGGGCTGTAGTTCCCTGGGACTGGAGCATCTGCTTCCAAGCTCACCCACATGGCTGTTAGCAGGCCTCTGCTTCTGGCTAGCTGTGGGCTGGAAGCCTCCGTTTCTCATCACACGAGACCCTCCATAGGCTACCTGAGGGTCCTCATGACATGACAGCTGGTTTCCCCCAAAGCAACTTATGGGGGATGGGTAAGGGGATTGGGGGAGCGGGGGGGTAGAGAGAGAGAGAGAGAGCGCGAGCGAGCGAGCGCGCTAGCTCAGGACAGAAGCTGCAGTGTTTTTGTAACCTAAATTTCAGAACTGCCATGCCCTCATTCTCCTTTATTCTATTCATTAGCAGTGAGTCACTAAGCCCAGCCCACACTCAAGGGGAGGACAATTTGGTGGCTCATGCCTCTAATCCCAGCACTTTGGGAGGCTGAGACAGGCGGATCATCTGAGGTCAGGAGTTTGAGACCAGCCTAGCTAACATGGTGAAACACCTGTTTTTACCAAAAATACAAAAATTAGCTGGGCATGGTGGCGGGTGCTTGTAGTCCCAGCTACTCAGGAGGCTGAGGCAGGAGAATCATTTGAACCTGGGAGGCGGAGGTTGCAGTGAGCCGAGATCTCGCCACTGCACTCCAGCCTGGGTGACAGAGCGAGACTCTGTCTCAAAAAAAACAAAATAAAAAGGAGGAGGGGGAATTAAGCCCCCCATCTTGAAGGCAGGAGTGCAAAGAATTTGAGGCCATGTTTTAAAAATCACTTTAAGCCCATCAAAGAAGCAATACTTAATCACAATAATAATTTAAGACATTGCCTTGGAATACTTCCAGGCTTGGAAATCAAAGCTCTGTAAGGTTTTGTCAGGTTACAGACTCTAGGGAAAAGCTTCTGTTGAATGGGATCCTAGAAGAACGTGGCTTCATTCCCCTGCCTCCTCTAAGTTGTTGGCATTTTCCTGTAGATTATTTTGTTCTGTCTAATCAGAGGTGATCTTGCCTGTGATTTTCATCCTTCTGTCACTTCTTCCTTCTTGACTATGTTTTACTGTAAGGGTGGGAAGTGTCAGGACCCAAGGTGTGAAGTAGCTGTCAGAAAACTGTTACCATTCACTCCATGTCCCCACCACCATCATGCTGCTTGAGTGACACAGAGGTCTGTGCACCTGCTGGAGTTGTCAGCCATGGCTACTGTACCCAGCAGAACTCATAATAATTTGGGAAATGTTCACCATCTGCTTTCAGGAGAATTGTTTTTGGAGAAAATTTATTTTAGAGGTTTTGTGACTGATAGATATTATCCAGTTCTCTCAGTTAAAAAAGAAACCAATGGCCTAGATTTCCTAGAATAGTTGTGGATTAAATAAACATTTTGGTTTAGTAATCATCTAGAAAAAAAGGAGCATGACTATTATTTCCTTCTTTCCTTCCTTCCTTCCTTCCTTCCCTCCTTCCTTCCTTCCTTCCTTCCTCCTCTCCCCTCCCCCCCTCCCCTCCCCTCCCCTCCCTTCCCCTCCCCTCCCCTCCCCTCCCCTCCTCTCCTCTCCTTTCTTATAGGGTATTGCTCTGTTGCCCAGTGACAATACCCTATAGTGAACTGGTACAATAATAGCTCACCGCAGCCTCAAACTCCTGGGCTCAAGCGATCTTTCCACCTCAGCTTCCTTAGTAACTGGGACTACAGGCGTACACCACCACACCTGGCTAATTTTTAAATGTTTTTTGTAGATTCAGGGTCTTGCTATATTGCCCAGGCCGGTCCCTAACTCCTGACCTCAAGTGATCCTTCTGCCTCGGCTTCCCAAAGTGCTGGGATTATAGCTACTACACCCAGCCTTACTTTTCTTTTTAATAAAGGTATCTTCTTGCTTGTAAAACTCAATCATGTTCATGCTAAACATTTCAGATGACATTAAACATAGCATAAAGTAGAAAAAATAGCATCCTCAACCCCACCCCCTAGATACAACCCTTGTTAACAGGTCGAGTGTGTTTCTTTCCACGCTTTGTGTGCCTAAGTGCTTTTCATGTGGGTTGATGTTGACATCGTGTCTTTTAATGCTTGTGCTATTGATACTATTAATTCCATTTTAGGTTTCTTCATATGGTGGCTACCTCACTTACCAAGCCAAGTCCTTCGGCTTGCCTGGCGACATGGTTCTTCTGGAAAAGAAGCCGGATGTACAGCTCACTGTAGGTATCAGAGCATGACCTAAGTGGCAGGAAGTGGCGGTTGCAGTTGGTGCTGATCTAAATTTAGGACATCTTGATATGTGGCCTACACAAAGTTTAGATGAAATCATTTCCAATATTTTGTAGAAACTAAATGACAGTTGAGAGCATGTAGCATCTTTGCAGGATCCTGCTTCTTCTGACCAAATGGTTTCTGTCTTCTCTGCCTCCAAAATACTTAACTGTAGTTTGCTTTTGCCTCTCACAAGTTACTGCCTCATGTTAAACTTTTTTTTTTTTACTTTTTTTATTTTTGTAGAGATAGGATCTCACTGTGTTGCCCAGGCTGGAGTTGAACTCCTGGCCTCAAGCAATCCTCCTGCCATGGCCTCCCCAAGCACTGGGGTTATAGGCACACACCACCATGGCCAGCTAATTTTTTAATTTTAATTTTTGTAGAGATAGGATCTCACTATGTTGCCCAGGCTGGCCTCAAACTCCTAGGCTCAAGGAATTCTCCCTGCTTAGCCTCCCAAAGTTCTGGGATTACTGGCATGAGCCACATGTCTAGCCACATATTACGTATTTTTTATGTTTCCATCTTTCAATTTTGTTTCATAAATGTCTTTGAATCCTTCCCATGGGGCAAGATCATATCATTGGACTCTGTAAAGGACAGGTGACCCCTTTTCTCAAAAGGAAGGGAGATTAGAGAAATATGCCAGGAACTCCAATCCACTGAGCGGTAACTGTTGGAAGAGAGTCCAAACGGGGCTTTCTCAGTGCTGGGCTCTGGGTAGGGGGAATGGGAGTCATGTGGTCTGAGAAGCCCTTAGAAGACTTTGTGCTTCATTTTGAGCGAAGTCTTTAAGAATGGGCATAAGAGGAGAAGTGCCCTTCCAGGGACAGGGACTAAGGCTAACAGGACTTGGGAGTGGTACAGGGCAGGAGGCTGTGCTCATGGATGACCAGTCCAATGGGGTTGTATCATCAGTGTGTGCAGAGTTGTTGGAAACAAGTCTGGAAGGGTTTGATGCTATAACAGGGTTTTTTTTGTTTTTTGTTTTTTTTTGAGATGGGAGTGCAGTGGCATGATCTCGGCTCACTGCAAAGTCTGCCTCCCTGATTCAAGCAATTCTCCTGCCTCAGCCTCCTGAGTAGCTGGGATTACAGGCATGGACTACCATGCCCGGCTAATTTTTGTGTTTTCTGTAGAGATGGGGTTTCACCATGTTGGCCAGGGTGGTCTCAAACTCCTGACCTCAAGTAGTCCACCCACCATTGAAGGGATGTTTGTTTTTTGAGAAAGGAAGTAACAACATCCACACAGGATGTGCCTGGCACACAATCCAGTGTGGCAGTCTAGAAAATTCCTTGAGGGCAAGGGTAGTATCACATCCTACTTTGAATTCCCCACAACACAGGGTGTAATACCCTAAACATAGTGTAGGGTGCCATTGCCTGAAGTCGGCTCCATTTCTGGTTTATGGGGTGTGATTAATGTGATGTAATGATAGCTTTGGGAAGGGTTTTCTCATGTCATGCACTGTATACAGGGACCAGCAAGTCACACACACCTCATCACAGCATATTCTTGGCAGATATTTGTGTTCAGGCACTACTGTGTTGTGTTTGGTTTCTACTGGTATGCAAATCTACTGAACTGTTTTAAAAACTCCAAGGAACCTTTGCAGAATGTCTTGAAGATAAAGCAGCAAAGATTTTAGAGTTATAGTCTAAGGAAAAATAGCTACACAGTAAAAACCCAGTCACAGCAGTGCTGTATTTAAGTTTCATGTTTTCGCAGAGCATCTTGTAGTTCAGGCCACGCCTATTTTTTTACTGCCAAAGTTTATTATGCAAACCATTGGAATTCACTGAAAGGTAATGACCAAATTTTCTATTTAATTTTACCTTCAAACATGGAAAATAATTTAGGCTCACGAAACATTTTCCCTGCTGCTTTGTTCTAATCCACTGTAATTAAGAGCCTCTAGGGCATGTTTCTTAGATTAAAGTTTCAAATGATATGTGATCCCAGGTAATGACCTTCTTTCTGAAATACCAGCCCTAATGAAATACCAAACCGCTTTAGGGTTTGGTGCTACAGCAGAAAAGCTGGGACATGTGTGTGTTTTTGCAGTAGGGTTGCTGATGGTAGGGTGCTGATGCAGTAGGGTGCTGGCCACTGCACCCTGCCCTGTTAAGATGCACATGTGAGCCACCATAATGTGGTGGGCTGGAGGCTGAGAGCGAGTGAGGCTGGGTCCCACAGGCGGAGGCAGCAGGGGAACTTCTTGCTCCACAGGCCAGCCTGCAGCTCCCTGCTTGGGCCAACCCTCTGCCCTCCCTGCCCTCCTCAGTAACCCACCCACCAAAGCACTTTCTTCCCACCACAGGCTGGTTTGGTGGGCAGTAATGAAAACAGCACTTCCTGCATTGACTGCAAGGCATAGTTAAAGAAATTTTTTTTTTTTTCTGCCAGGTGCAGTGGCCCACACCTGTAATCCCAGCACTGTGGGAGGCCAAGGCAGGTGGATCACTTGAGGTCAGGAGTTTGATATCAGCCTGGCCAATGTGGTGAAACTATTAAAAATACAAAAATAAGCAGGGTGTAGTGGTGAGCACCTATAATCCTAGCTACTAGGGAGGCTAAGGCAGGAGAATCTATTGAACCCGGGTGGCAGAGGTTGCAGTGAGCCAAAGTTGTACCATTTCACTCCAGCCTGGGCAAGAAGTGAGATTCCGTCCCTGCCAAAAAAAAAAAAAAAAAGGAAATTCCATCTTTTTAAGCTATTTTTGGCCAAGGCAATTTTCTGGATTTCCCATTTGTGAAAAGACACCTATAATTATTCTGTTTCCATGTCACTAATGTTTTTATTAAAAATAGTTAATTCTGAGCTATTTTTTTAAAGTCAGGTATGTCATATGATGTAGACCATAGAAATGTTTTCTTAGATCAGTTACACATCTTGAAAGATCCCAGTGAAGGCACTAACACATTCATGATTTTCTTTAAACAGGGTCAGCACACGTCCGTCATCTATGAGGAGACAAACACCCCACGGCCAGACCGGCTGCATCACGGGCGAGTGCAGGTGGTCGAGGTAAAGGAAGAGCAACCATGGGATGGTCCTTTCTGTTTTATGACTTAATTATTTCAGGCAATCATGATTTTTACTCATTTTAAGAATTTTAAAATATGGATTCTATTTATATAAATGTAAGTTTATATATACAGGTTGAGCATCCTTAATCTGAAAATCCAAAATCCAAAATGCTCCAAAATGCAAAATATTTTGAGCACCAACATGACCCTCAAAGGAAACGCTCATTGGAGCCTTTCAGCTTTCAGATTTTCAGATTAGAAATTCTCAGCGGGTAAATACAATGCAAATGTTCCAAAATAAAAAAAAAAAAAATTCTGAAATTTGGATCACTTCTGTCACAAACATTTCAGAGAAGAGATACCCAACTCGTATAGATTCGAAATATGAATTACATAAAATGTGGAGTGATTGATGCTCACGTGGCTTTCTTGGTTCCATCTGTCCAGCCCTTTTATACTTTCTCTCCCATTTCACAATTAATTATCCTTATCTTAAAAACCCCGTGAATCAGCCTGGGCAACATGGCGAAACTCTACCTGCACAAAAGCAAAATTCAATGGGCATGGTGGGGTGTGCCTGTAATCTCAGCTACTTGGGAAGCTGAGGTGGGAGGATCGCTTGAGCCCAGGAGGTTGAAGCTGCAGTGAACCATGATCACGCCACTGCACTCCAGCCTGGGCAATGGAGTGAGACCCTGTCTCAAACAAACAAAAAACCTGTGAGCTTGTAAATGCTGTGACATAGCTCCCTGTCATCCTCAGGTCTCCCTCAGTGCCTGAGACCTGTTTAATGTTCAACATATGCTTAGGATGAATGAATAGAAAAGCTATGAAAATGTTTTATATCGAAAGAAATAAGAGTAATATTAGCAAAATAAAGGAAAGCTCATCAGATCATAAAACATTTTGTTATACTTATTTGGTTACAACTATTCCTAAAAACTAGTGTTCCATTTATATTATTAAATATGTCCAGTACCTCTAGGTGAAACTTTTTGAGTACTTTGAACTTGAAGACATATTTTAATGTTTCTGAAAAGGTACATCTATACAATGGAATACTATCTGGCAATAAAAGAAACAAAATATTGACACTTACTACAAGACACCAAAGACATCATATTGCATGATTCTATTTATGTGAGACAGGTGATATCAGTAAAATGATAGAGAATCTCTAAAAATTCTGTCCTCCATAAAAGCAATGAGAGAACTGGCAAAAAGGGGAAAAAAAGGTCAGAATCAACGTTTTCAGAACTCTGGAAATTACTCAAAGCCTTGCAGCCATCTGGAAATGGCACACAATGTATAAAGATGCAATTTGTACCATAGTAGTATACAAGAGAAGAGGAGGGAATGATACTAATAGAAACAAAGTTTTTGTATACTGTTGAAATTAAGCTGGCATTTATCTAAATTGTCCAGCATGGACACATGCATAGAGACAGAATGTAGATTAGTGGTTGCCTGGGTTTGAGGGTGGGAATGGGTAGTGACTACAAACTGACACAAGGGTTCTTTTTAAGGTAATAGAAATGTTCTAAAATTACATTATGATGATGATTGCATGCTTCCATAAATTTATTACAAATTATACACTTAAAATGAGGGAATCTTTTTGTATGTAAATTATTTCTTAAGTTGCTAAAATATAAATTAAAATTATATAAGCATCATATTTGTATGTTAGTAATAGCTACCATTTGCTAGGCACTGTGCTGAACACTTTTTTTTTTTTTTTTTTTTTTTTTTTGAGACGGAGTCTGGCTCTGTCGCCCAGGCTGGAGTGCAGTGGCCGGATCTCAGCTCACTGCAAGCTCCGCCTCCCGGGTTTACGCCATTCTCCTGCCTCAGCCTCCGGAGTAGCTGGGACTACAGGCGCCCGCCACCTCGCCCGGCTAGTTTTTTGTATTTTTAGTAGAGACGGGGTTTCACCGTGTTCACCAGGATGGTCTCGATCTCCTGACCTCGTGATCCGCCTTTATATATATTGTATCATTTAATTTACCTTAATTATAACGATAGCCCCAAGACATTAGCTATTACTGTGCCTATTTAAGAGATGTAAAAACTGAGTTCAACAAGGGCAACAAAATATAAAGGTTAAAAAGGCAGGCTTTTGGAGGCCGGGTGTGGTGGCTCACGCCTGTAATCCTAGCACTTTGGGAGGCTGAGGTGGGCGGATCACGAGGTCAGGAGATCGAGACCATCCTGGCTAACACCGTGAAACCCCGTCTCTACTAAGAATACAAAAAATTAGCTGGGCGTGGTGGCACATACCTGTAGTCAGGAGTTCGAGACCAGCCTGGCCAACATGGCAAAACCTCATCTCTACCAAAAAGACATTAAAAAAAAATTAGGTCAGGTACAGTGGCTTAGACGTGTAATCACTGCACTCTGGGAGGCCAAGGTAGGCAGATCGTGAGGTCAGGAGTTCGAGGACCAGCCTGGCCAACATAGTGAAACCCTGTCTCTACTAAAAATACAAAAATTAGCCACGTGTAGTGGCATGTGTCTGTAATCCCAGCTACTCAGGAGGCTAAGGCAGGAGAATCACTTGAATCCAGGAGGCAGAGGTTGCAGTGAGCTGAGATTGCACCACTGCACTCCAGCCTGGGCGACAGAGCAAGACTCTGTCTCAAAAAAAAAAAAAAAAAAAAAAAAAAATTACCGAACTGAACATAACAAGTGTCGACAAGAGTGTGGCAAAATTGCGACACTTTGACCCTTTTGGTGGGAATGTGAAATGGTGCATTCACTGTGCAAACACTATGGAAGTTCCTCAAAAAATTAAAAGTAGGATTACCATATGCTCCAGCAGTCCCACTTCTGGATATATATCTAAAATAACTAAAAACAGGATCTTGACAAGATATTTGCACATTCATGTTCATTGCAGCATTATTCACAATAGCCAAGAAGCAACCAAATGTCCATCAACAGATGAATAGACAAAGAAAAATGTGGTATATATAGATTTATACAATGGAACATTATTCCCCCTTAAAAAAGAAGGAAATTCCATCATAGGCTACAATATAGATGAACCTTGAGAACCTTATGCTAAGTGAAATAAGCCAGTCACAAAAGGACAAATACTTCATGATTCCACTTATATGAGTTATCTGAAATAGTCAATTCTTAGCAACAGAAATTAGAATAGCGGTTGCCAGGGGCTGGGGAGGGGAAAAAGGGAATTGTTCAATGGGTACGGGGTTTCCCTTTTGCAAGCTGGGTAAGTTCTAGAGATCTGTTATGCAATGCTGTGCTTATAGTTAACAATACTGTACAGTTAAAAATGGTTAAGATGGTAAATTTCACGTTGTGTGTTTTTTACCACAATAAAAGTTAAAATAAAATAATATAAATGTTTGTGCAAGAAAAGATTGTATTTTCTGTCACCGTTGTGTCCGTTTAATGAATGACCTGAGCTGTGTGACTCACTCGGTTTCCATAGGCCTTCCTTCCCTGTTTCTCACTCACCTTATGTTTGCACAAACAAAAGCACATTTAAAGACAAGTATGGCACTGGGCATTTTATTTCATTTTATTGCCCCTTATTCCCTGCCTTCATTTTTTTCCCTTCCTTCATGGGAATAACCCAGGACATCTGACTTCTAAATGTAAATTCTCCAGGAGACAGGTATTTCCCCGTCTTATTTCTCCCTATGCATTTTAAGTGTCTTTTCTTTGATTCATTTGGGGCGTCTGCCTCTAAGGAACCCCTGGAAGTGAGCCTGCCTAAGGAAGACCCTGCCTTTCTGTTTCCATGTGTAGGGAAACTTCAGACATGCCAGCAGCCGTGCCCCGGTGTCTAGGGAGGAGCTGATGACAGTGCTGTCTAGACTGGCAGATATGCGCATCCAAGGCCTCTACTTCACAGAGACTCAAAGGCTCACCCTGAGTGAGGTGGGGCTAGAGGAAGCCTCTGACACAGGAAGTGGACGCATAGCATATGCTGTGGAAATGTGTGCCTGCCCCCCTGCCTACGCTGGCGACTCTTGTCAGGTAGGAAGTTTTCCCATCCACAACATTCCGGTAGGGAACTCCTGTGGCTGTTGTTTTTGGCTGCGGTCCAGCACTGTGGGTTGGTTTGGGGCCCTCTGTCTATTGTTTCTCTGTTCAAGTTTCTGCAGGGCTTATCTTATATCTTACCTAGACTCCCTTCAGGAATTAAATGTGAAAAAGACATCATCAGTGTCTCAGAATTCATAGGAAATCTACAGGAGTTCAATAGATGCTGAGGGTTAGAGAAATCCAGAGTAGGAAAATAATATACTGTAGTTTCAAATAGCTAGAAGGAGGGTATTGACTGTTCCCGACACAAAGAAATGATCAATGTTTGAGCTGATGGATATGCTAATTGCCTTATCTGACCACTAAACATTGTATGTGTCACACCATCACTATGTACTCCATAAGTATTTATCATTATTATTTATCAATTTTTAAAACAAAATATTTTTAAAATGAAGGAGCTCACCAGTTAGTATTTGAGCCCCTGCTTTCCCAATAACTGACCTTATACCTTTCTCTAATCCGAAGCCTCCCTCCACCCCACTCTCAACCCCCCAGTAGAGTTGAATTCCAGAGAATATCCTGAATTTCTTAGAGGACATTATGTTCTGGCTTGCAGCAGGACTCTCATTGTTTGAGGTCCAGTCAACCAGAGCTGTCTTCAGATGATTAAAATGTGCCATACAATGAAATTATTTAATTTCTCTGGCTATAAATATGTATTTTCTTAAAGATCAGGGAGAAAGCACAATGTTAGCACGAATAGTAAAAGTAGCAAACCCCGTCATTCTGTGTATTCCATACATCCATAAGTACGTAGGCTTAACAAAACCTTCCACTTTCTTTCCTCGCCCCCTGGTAGCCGAAAACCTCAAGGTGATCTGCGCATACGAGTTTCCACTTTTTAAACCTGCAAAAACAAATCTGACCTGCCGTGGTCTTCTGGGGACTCCCAAGTTGTAATATTTAGCCCACAGGTTGCCTACATTCTTCCCCTTCCTCCATCTCTTTTCTAGCCTGATTAAAATTGATAGCCTGAGGGAAAGAGAGGGACTCTGGATTTCTACCCTCCTACCCAGGGCGTGTTCCCTGCCCGTGACTCAGCCTGTGATTTAGGGCGTCTGCAGGGTGAGGTGGGTGGAAGGTGATACCTGCCCCACCTCACAGGAATTACAGAGCGGTGCACTTACCTGCGGGACTGTTATGTGCACTCTGGCACAGGCTGACTCATGTGTGAAGTTTAAAGGTGGGGCGCTTGCCGCAGACAGCCTTCCTTACCTGAGTCAGGCAGGCCCGGGCACTGAGCAGGAAGCGCAGGTATAAGAGGAAGAGGCAGAGGTTCGTGCGCAGCCAGCGGACGCCCAGGAACCAGGATGCCTCCAGCAGTGAGGCGGTCAGCCCGCCGCATGGGATGGCTGTGGATCTTTGGGGCAGCCCTGGGGCAATGTCTGGGCTACAGTTCACAGCAGCAAAGGGTGCCATTTCTTCAGCCTCCCGGTCAAAGTCAACTGCAAGCGAGTTATGTGGAGTTTAGACCCAGCCAGGTAACATCCTTTTAAGTTTTGGTGTGGGATGGGGAAGAGTTTCCAGCTCTGTGACATTTTAAGTTACAGTTATGGTGACTAATGAGTAAATGGGTGGACTGAGGAGGGGCTGATGGCCTCCCAGTCGCCTTGACTGGCAGTGTTTATTACAGTGCCTGACAGATTGCTCTCCCGAGCTATTAACCTCAAACCCCGTTAACATCAGCCCACCTGGAAATGCTGAGACACTTAAGAGCTTGAAAGCTTGCGGGATGTTAATATACGATGAAACTTTATGCCCTTTAGAGACCAACCATCCCAAGCCTCAGAACAAAAGAGTCCAATGCCTATAGCTTTCCAAATGCTACTTGGAAGAAAATTTACCCACGGGGGAATAAAAATGAGAGAGTGAAATGCAATGCTTAAGAAAAGTGATCAAAGTTTGCATAATTCCTCAAAGACATGCTTCCATTTACCAGGCAGGAAACATCAAGAAATTCTGCTCTCTTTAAACTTCCTGGATACTACATGTATTCTTACAGAGAAATAGATCCTATGGCTACAGATATAGCCCTGGAAACTGGATTAGGTACATAAACTTATCATTTATATAATTTGTATTACAAAATTTACTGGAAAACTTAATATAAAACATCATCATGTTAACTAGTTATAAAACCCCTTTATTGAAATAATGTATTAGAACACATTCATTTTCATTTAAAAGTGAGTGTTCAATATAATCTGAATACTTGAACTGGTTTTTTTGTAGAATGTGGTTTTGCTTGCTTTTTAAGAGGTGAAAAAATGATTCTATTTTAGTAACTGACAAATCCTCAGAGAGTCACATGATATGTAACTCTTGCAGAGCATATTTTCTGCTTGTAATCAAAAGCAAATTAAGATGGGTGATTTAGTTTTAATCAGGATAGACTATACTCCCCCAAAGCGTGTGTAATTAAGGCTTCTACTCAGGCGTGTTGTCATAAACTAACCAGATCTGTCTGCTTATTTGAATAACTTGCTCTTTACCAAATGTGATTATTTTGTAAGCAGGTAATGTGATATACACCGATAATTATAAGTTACTTGCCACTTACTAGGACAGATTGTATAATAGATACAGTGACACCATCATTGGCTGCCTTTCGTTCACATGTAAATCTCAGTTGTGCTTTCAGCAAAAGAACATTCCTTTCATACTTTGATTCTCCTTTAGACAAGCCTATTCGTATAACAACATAATCTATTTATTTGCAATATACTCTTTGCCCTAAACATGGTTCCTAATAGCTTAAAGGAACATTATATTGGAAACCGTGGTCTTATTGTGCATGATCTGTATTCATTGGTAATTTTGGAAGAGGCTGTAGCAACACCCGGGAGATTGTACTCCCAGAGCACGTGAGGCTTCTGCCTCTCTCTCCTGTCAGGTGGCTTCTTTCTTTCTTCCACTGGACCAGGTAGAGACCTTTATGGCCATGAATGAATAAGAATGGACTGTCCACTTCAAGATTTCCTTTGAGTATAGTTTCTGAATTTAACAGACATATGTGCTATTTAAAGAAGATTTAATAAAAGGCTATCCTTTATCTTGAAATCATTTTCCTGATGCTTTCAAGATAGGATATATAGGAGATCAGAGAAACAAATTAGGGACAATATCTGATTTCGGTATTTATTTATTTATTAGACCGGGTTTCACTCTTGTTGCCCAGGCTGGAGTGTGGTGGCACAATCGTGGCTCACTGCAACCTCCACCTCCCAGACTCGAGCAATCCTCCCACCTCAGCCTCCCTAGTAGCTGGGACTATAGGCATGTGCCACCACGCCCGACTAATTGTATTTTTTGGTAGAGATGAGGTTTCGCCATGTTGCCCAGGCTGGTCTCGAACTCCTGGGTTCAAGTGATCCACCCGCCTCAGCCTCCCAAAGTGCTGGGATTACAGGCTTGAGCCACCACAACCAGCCAATATCTGATTTTAATCTGTGCACTGATTTGCTCTGCCAAAATAAAGGACAATGTCTATAATTTCCTTTAAAGACAGAAATGTAAATAATTTTAATGACTGGTATAAGAAGAATTGCTTTTTTTTTTTTTTTTCTATTGGAGGAATTCTTAACTAGAATCCTTTAAAAAAATATTAGTTCATGAAAAGAAAATTATAATTCTTTTCATCCAGATGAAAATACGTAACTGTATTATACTGGAGAGAGATAATATACAGGGGATAGAAATAGTCAAATCAAGATTGAATGAGGAAACAAGACCAACCCAAGGAGAGTCCCTCAGGCTGAGCCTCTGTGTGTTCAGTGTGGACCAGATGTTCGTGAGCAGTCCTGTATGGGAACCTCATGCACACTTCACTCCGCGGCTTCTCTGTTGCCCATGGACCAGTGAGTGGCAATGAAGTGACTCCCCTAATTGTGGCATGATTGTCTAAATCTCAGTTAAGACTCCTTTTCCCCCCAGCCCACTCCTCCTCCTATACTGCCCCGCCACCAGCCCAAACCCACACTTGGGAAAGAAAATGGCTACCCAAAGATAATTTGGACTTGAAATGATTTGCCTAGATGTCCTCCCCTCTAAGGACGGTTCTCTTTATTCGACAATTTCCACCTTCTCCACCTGTCCTCAAAACAGTTGTTGTGAGAAGAGAGGAACCCCTTCTCACCCCCCACCTCCACGTGTGCCCTACCCCTCATTTCCCCACCATGCATCTCACACTCCCACCAGGGCATGAAAACCAAACAGCTTGAGAGAAAAACAAGTGGACGTGACAGGTGGTTGAAATTAAAAATATTCACACTGACTGAAGGAAAGAAGGTTTGAAAAACGAATGGTTCAGCTGGGCTCAGTGGTGCATGTGCCTGTGGTTCCAGCTACGTTGGAGGCTGAGGCAGGAGGATTGCTTGAGCCCAGGAGCCTGAGACTCTAGTGCGCTGTGATCACACCTGTGAATAGTCACTACACTCCAGCCTGGGCAGCATAGTGAGACCCTGTCTCTAAAAAATAAAAATGATGTGAATGCTTCACAGTGAGAGGTGTCACATGCTTTGGATAGTAATTGTTTTCTTTCTTTGTACTGATTAAACACTTTGTTTGAAAAATAGGGTTGTAGCCCTGGATATTATCGGGATCACAAAGGCTTGTATACCGGACGGTGTGTTCCCTGCAATTGCAACGGACATTCAAATCGATGCCAGGATGGCTCAGGCATATGTGTTGTGAGTAAATTGACACTTTAATGCTATCAGCAGGCAATCTGTTTCTCCTCCATTCCCCTCTACTATGCCCGAAGACATCAACATCACATCTCCTGCCAAACCCTAAATAGAGGTCACTGTGTGAATACACGAGGCTCCATTATCAGGCTGAATTATTTTACATTTCATTTTTTCCTCCATTTTAACATGCACCATTAAACGGGTGCTGCTATCTGAGCAATTAAGTTACACTTTAGCTTCTAAATCTCTCCTTCATGAAATGATAGTAATGGGTGGACTTTGGAAGTTAATTCTTGCCAGGACATAACTAATCCAAGCCATTACTTTGGGTCCCAATTTTGTTGGGGTGGCAGGAAGTTATAGGAGTGGGGCTTGTTGCAGTCGGATGACCAGTAACTCAAGAAAGCAGCCAGGGAGAAGGGGATTTGAGGAGGGCTTAAGGCTCGTAAGAAATCAGTCCAACATTAGCTGGGCGTGGTGGCAGGTGCCTGTAATCCCAGCTACTCGGGAGACTGAGGCAGGAGAATTGCTTGAATCCCGGAGGCAGAGGTTGCACTGAGCCGAGATTGTGCCACTGCACTCCAGCCTGGGCAACAAGAACAAAAATCCGTCCGCCTCCACACCAAAACAACAACAACAACAAACAGAAATCAGTCCAACACAAGCTTCACTATTGCCAAGACAGAGTGGGGCTTGGAGAAGACAGGTGAGGGAGGTTGTGGGGAAGAGAGAGTGCTGATCGCCCCTCCCGTCCTCAGAACATCCTCCACCTGCCTGTTCCCTGTATTGACTATATTTTCTCATGGCCTCAAGACTGTCTTGGATGACTACAACATATCCACTGGAAAATTATCTTATTTTGGAATATTTCATAAAATTCTTCTACCTAAAATTAGTTTCTTAGGAAATTTTTCTTATGCATCCTGAAGCAGAACCTTTTTTATTCTGCTTTTTTCATCCCTTTCATTAGAGTTCTTCTTGGTAACCAGGGCCTCCCCAGTGAGGAAAATGGACAGTGAAAAAGAGAGAATGTACTCCAGGAATACAGGACTTCAGTTGTGTTGTGCCCTTTTGGAAATGCACTCCTCTGGCACAAATTTTCTTTGCATTGTGTAATGCAACTAGAGTGTGTTTCAAGTATGAGTTCCTAGACCGTATGAAGCTCGTTCACCTTGGCCCAGGGAACTGCTTCCTCTGCAAGATGGGACAGGCTAGAACAGGAAATTGTTGTGAAGAGCCACCTGATAGAATATTTTGTTGGACTGTAACCTTATAAGTTCAAAAAGAGTAAAAGGTATTGGTAAATACTGTTTTCCAGCTCGTTATTATTCCTGTAGAATAGTTCATGTTTGATATTGCATGTTTTGTGTAACACAGGTAGACGCTTTAATTAAGAATAAATATGTTGGCTGGGCACGGTGGCTCACACCTGTAATCCAAGCACTTTGGGAGGCCGAGGCAGGCAAATCATGAGGTCAGGAGTTCAAGACCGTCCTGGCTAACACAGTGAAATCCTGTCTCTACTAAAAAATACAAAAAAAATTGGCCAGGCGTGGTGGTGGGTGCCTGTAGTCCCAGCTGCTTGGGAGACTGAGGCAGGAGAATGGCGTGAACCTGGGAGGCGGAGCTTGCAGTGAGCCAAGATCGCGACACTGCACTCCAGCCTGGGTGACAGAGCGAGACTCCGTCTCAAAACAAACGAACAAACAAACAAAAACAACAAAAAAAGAATAAGTATGTTATTGGTGAACCATTGCTAGATGTCAAGCCCATGTTATGAAAACTGCCAAAGAACAAAGGGAGGTTTTTGTTTTTTGTTTTTTTTTTGTAGTCACCCACTGAAAGGAAAACTCGTGAGAGTCATAATTCATATTTTAATCAAACAAGATTTTCTTTCCCATTTTCTTTTTTTTTGGTAGTTCTGTCTTCGCTTGTCCCTAATGGCCATGTGGCCACCAGGGACTCTTCATTCAGGAAATCCTCACTGAGCATTTGCTAGTATGGCAGGTACTCAGCTAAGTGCTGGAGTTAAAATCATCAGACCTAATCCCTACACTCACAAGGCTTGCTGTCTAGTAGGGGATGTGTACGTGTGTACACACTCTCACACACACACACACAACTATATAGAGTTGAGCCCGTGTCTGTGCTCAGCTAACAGCTACATGGCAAGTCCTGAGTGCTGATGCTACCCTGAATTGTGTGCCCTGCATGGAAGCCAAGAATGCATCCCTCATTCTCAAAGAACAGTAATGAGGAAATCCAGTACCTTTGAATATCAAATGGGCCTTCTGGCTGATTTCACTGCAAATTGACCTCCACCTCTCAAGGTTCAAAGTAAATGTCTAACATCAGGGACCTTCACCCAGGTGCAAATCTTCAAGTCAAGTCGTTTCTACAGTAGACTCTGAAGTTTGAAAAGATAAGTAGTCCAACTTTTTGCCAGTACAGCAGTAGGTGTCCAGTGTCAAGGGCAGGAGTAGCAGGTGATGTGGGTGCCACCGTCCAGAGGGACCTGCAATGACGGCCTCCTGCTATATGTTGAGACCCCTGTCTCTCCCTCTTCTCATTGGCCTAATTTCTCCCCATGTTTTCTCCTCTCCCCCCAATTCCCCTTGCTGTCTACTGTCCCTGTCACGCCTTATTTTCCTCTCCATTCCCATTTCCCTCCCCTTTTCTCTTTGTCTTCTTTCTTTATCTTCCTTCTTTTATTCTCTGCGACTTGAGCCCATCTTCCCCTCTGCAGTTGCAATGGAATTTCAGAATGATTTATATGAAATTCACAGCTGACATGGTGCTCCTCTGAGGCTCAGATGGAAGAAAGCCCACGATCCTCAGCACAGTACTGGGGGCTCTTTCCAGCTGCATCCTGCCCCCTTGCACTTCTGCCTTGGGCATGCCCTTTGCTTTCAGTCCCTCCACACACTGCCATGCTATTGTAAGACTGAGGTTCTGCACGCTCTGTCCCCTGTGCCTGGAATGCCCTTCCCTCACTTTTGCGCTCAGTCCTTTTGTGGCCCTCGCAGGCAGCCCCTCCTCCTGCTCTCGTGGGATGCTGGCACACTTGTGTCCTATTTTCCACGGGATATTGAATATGTCTATTCACAGGACTACATGTACTCCAAGTCGAGGGACCAGCCCATCTTCACATCGCTAGAGCCTAGCATAGTTGGGCATATGGTAAATGCCTAATAGATATTTGGTGGCAAATGGAGCTGGGAGAGCATGTGCCATGGGAGTGGCCATGGGCTTCTGCAGCATTCGTTCATTCGTTTATTCACAGTAAAGCACAAGGAACCTGAAGGGAGGGTCTCCAAGTTTGCAGGACTGAGGATGGTTTCCAGCGTGGCCACTCTCAACTGACAGTGAGGGGTTTCTCACATGTTCTTATGGGACTTTGTCAAGCAACACGGGTTTTGACACCCTTCCTTGATCCTCTCCTCTCACCCCTGTGGAGGACCAGTATTCAGAGTGATTTTAGTAGGATACGGATGTCCTCACCTCAATTCTTGCATCTGTACATTCTTGCTTCTCCAATGTGTTCAGCCTCCGAGCTAAGTAGACACAGGACTGAAATATATCTATACAGTTGTGTTCTACTTTTAAATTGTCATTTGGATTAAAAGAGAAAGAAAACTAAAATGGAAACGTATTAGTTCCAAAGGACTAATGTCTTATGAGAGAGTCAGCGTAGCTGAAGACTGGGTGAGGGTGAGGGAAGCCACTGGTGTCCTCCTCAGTCACCCGTGAGAAGACTCCTCTGTGGAGATGATGAACCGCAGGGAAGATGTTCCCAGTGTCCAGAACGCAAGGAGTCTGGACCCATAGTGAAGTGAGATTTGGGGAAGGAAGGATTCCGGATAGGGGTGAGCTTTCTGATAATAAGCAAATTTCAACACGTGAGCAGCATCCTACCTTAAAGCCCCACCACATTAGTATCTGAAATACTAATATCTTCTGTTTATAGCACAATTTTATAGCTAGGAAAAAAACATGAAAGGATATTTTAACATCTTAGTGTTTTGTATAATTTTCAGTTACTCAAAGGTTAGTGAAGGATGGATTTGCTCAATCTGGACAAACTGACGGCGTTTATGATGGAAGGGCAGCCTTTTTCATTATGAACAAGCCATGTCCTCTTGGGATCTAAACGTATATTGTTTTCCCCAATCTACCTTCGGATATTATTTAAAAACTTGACACTCATGGCTGGGCACAATGGCTCATGCCTATAATCCCAGCACTTTGGGAGGCTGAGGCGGGCGAATCATGAGGTCAGGAGTTTGAGATCATCCTGGCCAACATGGTGAAACCCCGTCTCTACTAAAACTACAAAAATTAGCTGAGCGTGGTGGTGGGTGCCTATAATCCCAGCTACTCAGGAGGCTGAGGCAGGAGAATCACTTGAACCTGGGAGGCAGAGGTTGCAGTGAGCTGAGACCAGGCCATTGCACTCCAGCCCAGGTGACAATGCAAGAATCTGTCTCAAAACAAAACAAAACAAAACAAAACAAAACAAAAAACAAAACCCCTGACATTCATTAAAGTTTCCTACTCCAGCAACACCTCTGCATACAGAAGTAAAATACATAGGCAAATTTTAAAAATTGTACTTATTCCTACCCATAAAATTAACACAAAGTGTTTCCATGTTATCAAATGCCCACAGTAAGGGGAGTTTTTCTGGATGTTTCTGTGCATTTAGATCTTTTTTGCTAGGGTAACACCAAGAAAATAAACAAATGTGACCCAATCCACCAGGTTTTGTCTCAGTAGACCACTTAGTTGCAAAATTATTTCATCTCAACACTTTACTAAAGAACAAATTTCATTAGACAGCAACTTTGATGTGAAAATAATTGGATTTATGTAAATAAAAAGCTTAGATAACATTAATTTCTTGCTTCTTTGGGACACGAATTCAGTTGAGTGTTTTCTTCAGATACTGTGCAACTTTTTATTGTTTTAACAAATTCTGTGTTAAGAACTCATTTCAATAATATCACTCTTCAGTATATCATTATTATGTGAACCATGAAGTAAAATGAAGGTAATTTTCATCAAAGCAGTGCTAAGGAGAAGAAAGGAAAGAATTTACATTTCCCAAGAGCTTAGTACACTTGCTTTTTAAAATCCTCCCCACAGCCTTAGAAGGTGGGCATTATCCTAACTGTACATTTTGAGAAAATTGTAATTGTATGTAAATCATACACTAGTAAAATTGATATAAGTAAAATTGATACAAATGAAAGGATCTTGCCCCAGGACTCCATGGCTTCGAGATGCTGGAGTGGGACGGAGACTCAGCTGGCTTGTCCCCACTATGTCATGCTGCCAATGTTAAGCACCGTGTCACTGAGGGAAAGGCACTTACCCCCTTTTCTAACACCAGCAATGATTCGAGGGACAGGGAAAATACATGGTTAGAGGAGCTGATATCACTGAAAGTCAGAGGACTTGAGTTCTAGTCGTGTGACTAAGTAAGATTACAGTGATCCCAGAAGTAGGGACTGTACTGGCTGCTGTGAATTGTGCTGTTCACCTGTCCCTAGAACTGTCAGCACAACACCGCGGGGGAGCACTGTGAGCACTGCCAGGAGGGCTACTATGGCAACGCCGTCCACGGATCCTGCAGGGCCTGCCCGTGTCCTCACACCAACAGGTACTGTAGCAGCTTGACATAACCTACAGGGACCCAAAGTCGTTTGGTGGCTGCCTAGGACTAGGGGTGGGAGAGCAGGTGGGGAGAATGGGAAGTGATTGCCACAGGGTCTGGGATTTCTTTTTGAAGGGATGAAAATGTTTTCAAATTGATTGTGGTAATGGTTGTACAACTCTGTGAATATACTACAGGCCACTGAATTGTACAGTTTACATGATGAATTGCATGATATGTGAATTATATCTCGAAAAAGCTGTGATATTAAAATGAACACGACATACAAAAAAACAAATGAATAGGCTGGGTGCGGTGGCTTACGCCTGTAATCCCAGTGCTTTAGGAGGCCAAGGAAGACGGATCACTTGAGATAAGGAGTTCAAGACCAGCTTGGCCAACATGGTGAAACCCTGTCTCAATTAAAAATACAAAAATTAGCTTGTAATCCCAACTACTCGGGAGGCTGAGGCAGGAGAATCGCTTGAACCCGGGAGGCGGAGGCTGCAGTGAGCCGAGATTGTACCACTGTACTCCAGCCTGGGCGACAGAGGAGACTCCATCTTAAAAAAAAAAAAAAAAATAGAAAACAAACAGAAACTGTCTTTCCAAGTTGTATCCTTCCAGGCTTTTCCCTTCCCTCTTTTCTTTTTCTTTCTTTTTTTTAAATTTATTTATTATTATTAAACTTCAAGTTGTAGGGTACATGTGCACAACGTGCAGGTTTGCTACATATGTATACTTGTGCCATGTTGGTGTGCTGCACCCATCAACTCGTCATTTACATCAGGTATAACTCCCAATGCAATCCCTCCCCCCTCCCCCCTCCCCATGATAGGCCCCGGTGTGTGATGTTCCCCTTCCCGAGTCCAAGTGATCTCATTGTTCAGTTCCCACCTACGAGTGAGAACATGCGGTGTTTGGTTTTCTGTTCTTGTGATAGTTTGCTAAGAATGATGGTTTCCAGCTGCATCCATGTCCCTACAAAGGACACAAACTCATCCTTTTTTATGGCTGCATAGTATTCCATGGTGTATATGTGCCACATTTTCTTAATCCAATCTGTCACTGATGGACATTTGGGTTGATTCCAAGTCTTTGCTATTGTGAATAGTGCTGCAATAAACATACGTGTGCATGTGTCCTTATAGCAGCATAATTTATAATCCTTTGGGTATATACCCAGTAATGGGATGGCTGGGTCATATGGTACATCTAGTTCTAGATCCTTGAGGAATCGCCATACTGTTTTCCATAATGGTTGAACTAGTTTACAATCCCACCAACAGTGTAAAAGTGTTCCTATTTCTCCACATCCTCTCCAGCACCTGTTGTTTCCTGACTTTTTAATGATCGCCATTCTAACTGGTGTGAGATGGTATCTCATTGTGGTTTTGATTTGCATTTCTCTGATGGCCAGTGATGATGAGCATTTTTTCATGTGTCTGTTGGCTGTATGAATGTCTTCTTTTGAGAAATGTCTGTTCATATCCTTTGCCCACTTTTGGATGGGGTTGTTTGTTTTTTTCTTGTAAATTTGTTTGAGTTCTTTGTAGGTTCTGGATATTAGCCCTTTGTCAGATGAGTAGATTGCAAAAATTTTCTCCCATTCTGTAGGTTGCCTGCTCACTCTGATGGTAGTTTCTTTTGCTGTGCAGAAGCTCTTTAGTTTGATGAGATCCCATTTGTCAATTTTGGCTTTTGCTGCCGTTGCTTTTGGTGTTTTAGACATGAAGTCTTTGCCCATGCCTATGTCCTGAATGGTACTACCTAGGTTTTCCTCTAGGATTTTTATGGTATTAGGTCTAACATTTAAGTCTCTAATCCATCTTGAATTAATTTTCGTATAAGGAGTAAGGAAAGGATCCAGTTTCAGCTTTCTACTTATGGCTAGCCAGTTTTCCCAGCACCATTTATTAAATAGGGAATCCTTTCCCCATTTCTTGTTTCTCTCAGGTTTGTCAAAGATCAGATGGCTGTAGATGTGTGGTATTATTTCTGAGGACTCTGTTCTGTTCCATTGGTCTATATCTCTGTTTTGGTACCAGTACCATGCTGTTTTGGTTACTGTAGCCTTGTAGTATAGTTTGAAGTCAGGTAGCGTGATGCCTCCAGCTTTGTTCTTTTGACTTAGGATTGTCTTGGAGATGCGGGCTCTTTTTTGGTTCCATATGAACTTTAAAGCAGTTTTTTCCAATTCTGTGAAGAAGCTCATTGGTAGCTTGATGGGGATGGCATTGAATCTATAAATTACCTTGGGCAGTATGGCCATTTTCACGATATTGATTCTTCCTATCCATGAGCATGGTATGTTCTTCCATTTGTTTGTGTCCTCTTTGATTTCACTGAGCAGTGGTTTGTAGTTCTCCTTGAAGAGGTCCTTTACATCCCTTGTAAGTTGGATTCCTAGGTATTTTATTCTCTTTGAAGCAATTGTGAATGGAAGTTCATTCCTGATTTGGCTCTCTGTTTGACTGTCACTGGTGTATAAGAATGCTTGTGATTTTTGCACATTAATTTTGTATCCTGAGACTTTGCTGAAGTTGCTGATCAGCTTAAGGAGATTTTGGGCTGAGACAATGGGGTTTTCTAAATATACAATCATGTCGTCTGCAAACAGGGACAATTTGACTTCTTCTTTTCCTAACTGAATCCCCTTGATTTCTTTCTCTTGCCTGATTGCCCTAGCCAGAACTTCCAACACTATGTTGAATAGGAGTGGTGAGAGAGGGCATCCCTGTCTTGTGCCAGTTTTCAAAGGGAATTTTTCCAGTTTTTGCCCATTCAGTATGATATTGGCTGTGGGTTTGTCATAAATAGCTCTTATTATTTTGAGGTACGTTCCATCAATACCGAATTTATTGAGCGTTTTTAGCATGAAGGGCTGTTGAATTTTGTCAAAAGCCTTTTCTGCATCTATTGAGATAATGATGTGGTTCTTGTCTTTGGTTCTGTTTATATGCTGGATTATGTTTATTGATTTGCGAATGTTGAACCAGCCTTGCATCCCAGGGATGAAGCCCACTTGATCATGGTGGATAAGCTTTTTGATGTGCTGCTGAATCCGGTTTGCCAGTATTTTATTGAGGATTTTTGCATCGATGTTCATCAGGGATATTGGTCTAAAATTCTCTTTTTTTGTTGTGTCTCTGCCAGGCTTTGGTATCAGGATGATGTTGGCCTCATAAAATGAGTTAGGGAGGATTCCCTCTTTTTCTATTGATTGGAATAGTTTCAGAAGGAATGGTACCAGCTCCTCCTTGTACCTCTGGTAGAATTCAGCTGTGAATCCATCTGGTCCTGGACTTTTTTTGGTTGGTAGGCTATTAATTATTGCCTCAATTTCAGAGCCTACTATTGGTCTATTCAGGGATTCAACTTCTTCCTGGTTTAGTCTTGGAAGAGTGTAAGTGTCCAGGAAATTATCCATTTCTTCTAGATTTTCCAGTTTATTTGCGTAGAGGTGTTTATAGTATTCTCTGATGGTAGTTTGTATTTCTGTGGGGTCGGTGGTGATATCCCCTTTATCATTTTTAATTGCGTCGATTTGATTCTTCTCTCTTTTCTTCTTTATTAGTCTTGCTAGTGGTCTGTCAATTTTGTTGATCTTTTCAAAAAACCAACTCCTGGATTCATTGATTTTTTGGAGGGTTTTTTGTGTCTCTATCTCCTTCAGTTCTGCTCTGATCTTAGTTATTTCTTGCCTTCTGCTAGCTTTCGAATGTGTTTGCTCTTGCTTCTCTAGTTCTTTTAATTGCGATGTTAGAGTGTCAATTTTAGATCTTTCCTGCTTTCTCTTGTGGGCATTTAGTGCTATAAATTTCCCTCTACACACTGCTTTAAATGTGTCCCAGAGATTCTGGTATGTTGTATCTTTGTTCTCATTGGTTTCAAAGAACATCTTTATTTCTGCCTTCATTTCGTTATGTACCCAGTAGTCATTCAGGAGCAGGTTGTTCAGTTTCCATGTAGTTGAGCGGTTTTGATTGAGTTTCTTAGTCCTGAGTTCTAATTTGATTGCACTGTGGTCTGAGAGACAGTTTGTTATAATTTCTGTTCTTGTACATTTGCTGAGGAGTGCTTTACTTCCGATTACGTGGTCAATTTTGGAGTAAGTACGATGTGGTGCTGAGAAGAATGTATATTCTGTTGATTTGGGGTGGAGAGTTCTATAGATGTCTATTAGGTCTGCTTGCTGCAGAGATGAGTTCAATTCCTGGATATCCTTGTTAACTTTCTGTCTCGTTGATCTGTCTAATGTTGACAGTGGAGTGTTGAAGTCTCCCATTATTATTGTATGGGAGTCTAAGTCTCTTTGTAAGTCTCTAAGGACTTGCTTTATGAATCTGGGTGCTCCTGTATTGGGTGCATATATATTTAGGATAGTTAGCTCTTCCTGTTGAATTGATCCCTTTACCATTATGTAATGGCCTTCTTTGTCTCTTTTGATCTTTGATGGTTTAAAGTCTGTTTTATCAGAGACTAGTATTGCAACCCCCGCTTTTTTGTGTTCTCCATTTGCTTGGTAAATCTTCCTCCATCCCTTTATTTTGAGCCTATGTATGTCTCTGCATGTGAGATGGGTCTCCTGAATACAGCAGACTGATGGGTCTTGACTCTTTATCCAGTTTGCCAGTCTGTGTCTTTTAATTGGAGCATTTAGTCCATTTACATTAAAGGTTAAGATTGTTATGTGTGAACTTGATCCTGCCATTATGATATTAACTGGTTATTTTGCTCGTTAGTTGATGCAGTTTCTTCCTAGCCTTGATGGTCTTTACATTTTGGCATGTTTTTGCAATGGCTGGTACCAGTTGTTCCTTTCCATGTTTAGTGCTTCCTTCAGGGTCTCTTGTAAGGCAGGCCTAGTGGTGACAAAATCTCTAAGCATTTGCTTATCTGTAAAGGATTTTATTTCTCCTTCACTTATGAAACTTAGTTTGGCTGGATATAAAATTCTGGGTTTAAAATTCTTTTCTTTAAGAATGTTGAATATTGGCCCCCACTTTCTTCTGGCTTGAAGAGTTTCTGCCGAGAGATCTGCTGTTAGTCTGATGGGCTTCCCTTTGTGGGTAACCCGACCTTTCTCTCTGGCTGCCCTTAAGATTTTTTCCTTCATTTCAACTTTGGTGAATCTGGCAATTATGTGTCTTGGAGTTGCTCTTCTCGAGGAATATCTTTGTGGCGTTCTCTGTATTTCCTGGATTTGAATGTTGGCCTGCCCTACTAGGTTGGGGAAGTTCTCCTGGATGATATCCTGAAGAGTGTTTTCCAACTTGGTTCCATTTTCCCCGTCACTTTCAGGCACCCCAATCAGACGTAGATTTGGTCTTTTTACATAATCCCATACTTCTTGCAGGCTTTGTTCATTTCTTTTTCTTCTTTTTTCTTTTGGTTTCTCTTCTCGCTTCATTTCATTCATTTGATCCTCCATCGCTGACATTCTTTCTTCCAGTTGATCGAGACGGTTACTGAAGCTTGTGCATTTGTCACGTATTTCTCGTGCCATGGTTTTCGTCTCTTTCATTTCGTTTGTGAGCTTCTCTGCATTAATTACTCTAGCCATCAATTCTTCCACTTTTTTTTCAAGATTTTTAGTTTCTTTGCGCTGGGTACGTAATTCCTCCTTTAGCTCTGAGAAATTTGATGGACTGAAGCCTTCTTCTCTCATCTCGTCGAAGTCATTCTCCGTCCAGCTTTGATCCGTTGCTGGCGATGAGCTGCGCTCCTTTGCCGGGGGAGATGCGCTCTTATTTTTTGAATTTCCAGCTTTTCTGCCCTGCTTTTTCCCCATCTTTGTGGTTTTATCTGCCTCTGGTCTTTGATGATGGTGATGTACTGATGGGGTTTTGGTGTAGGTGTCCTTCCTGTTTGATAGCTTTCCTTCTAACAGTCAGGATCCTCAGCTGTAGGTTGTAGCTGTAGGAGATTGCTTGAGGTCCACTCCAGACCCTGTTTGCCTGGGTATCAGCAGCAGAGGCTGCAGAAGATAGAATATTTCTGAACAGCGAGTGTACCTGTCTGATTCTTGCTTTGGAATCTTCCTCTCAGGGGTGTACTCCACCCTGTGAGGTGTGGGGTGTCAGACTGCCCCTAGTGCGGGATGTCTCCCAGTTAGGCTACTCAGGGGTCAGGGACCCACTTGAGCAGGGAGTCTGTCCCTTCTCAGATCTCAACCTCCGTGTTGGGAGATCCACTGCTCTCTTCAAAGCTGTCAGACAGAGTCGTTTGCATCTGCAGAGCTGCTGCGTTTGTTATTATTTACTGTGCCCTGTCCCCAGAGGTGGAGTCTACAGAGACAGGCAGGTTTCCTTGAGCTGCTGTGAGCTCCACCCAGTTCGAGCTTCCCAGCAGCTTTGTTTACCTACTTAAGCCTCAGCAATGGCGGGCGCCCCTCCCCCAGCCTCGCTGCTGCCTTGCTGGTAGATCACAGACTGCTGTGCTAGCAATGAGGGAGGCTCCGTGGGTGTGGGACACTCCCGGCCAGGTGTGGGATATGATCTCCTGGTGTGCCTGTCTGCTTAAAGCGCAGTATTGGGGTGGGAGTTACCCGATTTTCCAGGTGTTGTGTGTCTCAGTTCCCCTGGCTAGGAAAAGGGATTCCCTTCCCCCTTGCGCTTTCCAGGTGAGGCAATGCCTCGCCCTGCTTCAGCTCTCGCTGGTCGGGCTGCAGCAGCTGACCAGCACCGATCGTCTGGCACTCCCCAGTGAGATGAACCCAGTACCTCAGTTGAAAATGCAGAAATCGCCGGTCTTCTGTGTCGCTCGCGCTGGGAGTTGGAGACTGGAGCTGTTCCTATTCGGCCATCTTGCTCCGCCCCCCCTTCCCTCTTTTCTTTTACTGTTCATTCAGTGGCTAAGCAGCTACTTCTCCAGCACCCATGACAGGGCCAGGCCTCAACCCTCTCTATGTGATGGGGAAACTGGAAGAAGAAGACAGAGGCAGTCCCTGTTCTCCTGGGGCTTGACCTAGAGTGTGGCAGAGAGGGAGAGAAAGGGTGGGAGTCATCCCACTCAGTAAACACACACACTAATCAATAAGGAGTATAATTGGAGATAGAGATGACATTTTCTGCAATAGGTTGTGTCATTGACAGTGAGGGAGTGGCTGCTTTAGAGGGGTGGCCAAGGAGGCCTGAAGTTGGATAGAGGAAGCCATGGCAGTATTTTGGCCATGAAGCTCCCAGGCAAGGATGAAACAGAAGGAAAAGGCCTGTGACCATGTGTTCAAGGGCAGTGAGAAGGCAGGAGTGGCAGAAGTGCAGTGTGAAGAGAGAGGGCTGGAGGTGAGGTTGGTGGAACAGCTAGGACCCAGATTCCGTAGAACCCTGCAGGCTGTGGTCAAGCATCTGGATCTTATCCTCAGTGCGATGGAAGCTTTGGGACAGTTCTGAGCCACAAGTGATCTGAGCTGTCATTCAGGCTCCGTCGTGACCAATAGACTACATCGGTAGGAAGCCACTGCTGTGTTTCCAAGGTAACCTCCTCTCTCCTTAGGTGTGGCACCTTGTCATATCCTTGCTCATCACAAAGGGTTCACTGCGGGCCCAAGCAAAGAGTCATGTAACAAACTAAGTGAAGCAAGAGTTGGTTTGAAAATCAAGTGAAGCAAGAGTTGATTTGAAAATCAAGAAGACACTGAGAACGTCTCACTAGTACATAGACTCAGAAACAAGTGTGGATCACAAAGGCAGGTCTATATCGGCCCTTAACAGACACGTGGGCCAAGTCCTCACATCGCCACAAGTCGTGTGCCAAGTGTGGCTTCTCTGGAGAGACCTATCTGGAATGCGCCCTGCTTTGCTGTCTATGTATTCGATACTCGTGAAGCCTGCCCCATCCTGCAGCTTTATCTGTCAAGGGATCAGTCACTTGACCTTGCCCAGACTTGTTTGAAGAGAAGCTGGCAAAAGTAGAAAGCAGCAAGATTTCCACTGGGGTGCTTGGAAAAAGTGTTTTATTTTCGTTTGCAAAGCATAGTAGCATCAAGGTCAGCTTCCAGCTTCCATGCAGTTGAAGTAACACGTAGGTCTTTGGATTTATCAGTAAAACTCTATTTTTATCTACTTCTCCTTCCCGCAATATTAATAGTGCTGACTAATGTCTAACTGTGCCTTGAGAGGCTTCCTAAACGGGCATTCTCTTACCAGCGAGTGGAGTAATAATCCCTCAGATGGCATCAGTGTCATGTCCAGTGGCAGATGGAGATACTTTGCAAGGCAACAGGGTTTTTTCATGGTCTCTTTGGGTGTGTGTATGTGTGTGTGTGTGTTTAAAGCTGCTTCTGAAATATCATCACTTACTGCTTCTCAGCCTTTTGGCTAAGATCAAGTGTAAAATGTCACCACTTTAGAGCTAAAAGAGAAGGGATCAAAATTCCACAACTTGGTTTGAAAAAAAAAGTGAGAATCAGCAATGATTGTGCCCACAGAAATGCCGAGGCAGGTGAGTGTCCTCTGTGCGTCCTTAGGGGGCTCCAGGGCTTGGCCTCCCCACTGACTTTTCTTCCCAGAAGGCAATGTGTCTGATAGAAAAGAACTAGAATCAACAAGGAGAGCTTTTTTTTTTTTTTTTTTTTTTTTTTAAAGAATCAGAACTCTGTTCTTTTTTCTGCCTAGACTTGTTTTACTCCTTCCTTGTTATTCCTGGAAAAATGCTGTTGTAATCATCTCTTCCAAAGGGAGTTACTCTGCTCTGTCTTAAGGGGAAAAATGCTCTTCCCCAAGGAACAAATAAATGCCTTCAGTCCTTATTCACCAAAATTGCCCAGTGTCAGCTGAGATCATTCATCATTATCTCTCCAAGTCTTGATGGGCAAAATTTTCTTCACACACACAGTAACCAGACCCTGGGTTTCAGTGTTCACTTAATGCAAGCCAGTCCTTTGTGGTAAAAAATAACGAGCATAAATCCTATCGATCTGTGTTTTTAATGGGGCCTTTTTCTGTCTTCTTTCAAGGTTTGCCACCGGCTGTGTGGTGAACGGGGGAGACGTGCGGTGCTCCTGCAAAGCTGGGTACACAGGAACACAGTGTGAAAGGTGAGGTGGGAGCCCCTCCCCGCTCAGCCTGCAGAGGGGGCGGAGAGGGCTGTGGGTGGGGCGCTGCCAGGCGCTGGCGCAGAGCTAGGGGTGGGGCTAGGAGTTTGACTGAGGCCTGGAAAAAGGTCTCTTGGGAAAAATACAAGACTGCTCACCTAATAAATCATTAACATCATTCTCTGTCCTGCTTTGTACGTTTCAGAAAACTGAGAATGAGGCACAACACATACACTCACCCACACATAGCTTTACCTACATCCCCCCAACACGCACCCTTGTGTACCTCAACCCCCTACACCTCCCTACCTACCCCTCCTCCACAGTGATCTCTGCATACCCCCATTCCTACATGTCCCTTCCACGTATCTCCACATACACCTGCCCCCAACATATCCCTACTTACCTGTACACATGTACAACTTTCTACACTCTTCCATACACACACATATCCACAACCCTAGCCTAGATAGCCACACACACACACACACACACACACACACCTCTATCCCCACACTATATTTTGAACACTTTCAGGACAATCTGTGTCTTGTTTATT
Source organism: Chlorocebus sabaeus (assembly GCF_047675955.1). Lineage (NCBI taxonomy): Eukaryota > Metazoa > Chordata > Mammalia > Primates > Cercopithecidae > Chlorocebus > Chlorocebus sabaeus. Next base: position 59,005,159 of record NC_132921.1, on the reverse strand, counting down.
TCGGAATCCCTGGTTCCAAGCATGTTACTGTTCACATAATAGGTGTTCAGTAATGTTTGTGAAACAAAATAATAAATGTTGTGGAATGGAAAGTGTAAAATTAATGACAAAGGGCCACAGAACCAAGCTTTAGTTATTCACGGACACTTGTCATGATTAGCGACTATGCATAGGACACTGCCAAGTATTGAGAAAGTTATAAAAGATACTTATAAACTAGCTGGGAAGACAGCACACACATAGTTGGAAAAGTAACAGTATGAGAAGTGAATCATATGGTTGACATATTTTAAAATTAAAAATAACTTTCTCATAAAATCAATACATATTTATTATAAAATGATGAAATACAAGGGAGCAGAGAACCAGTGAGGGCCCCCCAGACCCCTACCTAGCCCTGTGCACTCAAATGCATTCATATACAATCCTATTCATAATCATTTTGTCTACAGAAAGCCACTGTTAAAAAGCTGGCTGTATGTTTCTAGAGATCATTTCTAAATGTGTGAACTTAAAAAAAAAAGTAGATTCATGTTTTACTTTCTGTTTTGACTTGTTTTCTTATCTAATACTATGTTAGTAGTATCTTTCCATATCAATAAGTATTCACTGATAACATCACATCAATGACCAAAAATTTCCGCTGGGTTTCCATAATCCCCTACTCTTGGTATTGGAGATCGTTTTACTGTTTTCCATTTAAAGCAACACTAAAATTAAATCCTTGCAGCTTAATATTTGCATATGCATATCCTCAAGGTATAATTGTAGAAGTGGATTCCTTGGGTCAGAGGATAGGTTTTCCAGGTTTTAATACTTTTTGCAAAATTGCCCTCCAGAAAAGTTTATATTCTTACTAGCAGCAAAAGAGAATGAGTGACTACCTACCCCAGTGGATATTGGAAAGGATCAATATTTTAAATATTTGCCAGTTAGGGCCAAGCATGGTGGCTCATACCTGTAATTCCAGCACTTTGGGACGCCAAGGTGGGAGGATTATTTCATGTGATCCAGGGGTTAGAGACCAACCTGGGCAGCATAGAAAGACCTCATATCCATATATATTTTTTTAATTAGCCAAGTGTGATGGTGTGTGCCTGTGGTCCCAGCTACTTGGGATGCTGAGGTAGGAGAACCACTTGAGCTCAGGAGTTCGAGGCTGCTATGATCACACCACTGCACTCCAGCCCGGGCAACAGAAAAAAAAAAAAAGTCAATTTGACAGAGAAAAATTGTATATCATTTAAGTTTACGTTGTTTTGTTTAAACTTTAAAAGAGTTTGACTGATTTTTTTTTAACCAGAAAATGAATTCAACCAGATTTCAAGTAAGGCATAACCACCCTAGACTGGGATTATCGGAAATGTTTATGGATAAGGTAGGACTTCGGTAGGTCCAAGGAGTGACTAGAACCCAGTGAAGCCAGAAGATGGAGGTGGAGGCCAGGTTAGGTTGGGGAAGCGAGGCAGGAAAACCCCAGGGCTGGAAGACACTTGCCGCGTGTAGGATGTGGGGACTGCCTTAGACTGAGGACACTGAGCAGCAGCTGAGGAGCCCAGTTCTATGGCAAAAGACGGTAATGGAAGGTTCTTCTGTTTTCCCTTTTCCATTTCAGCAAAAGGAGTATTTCTCACACTTGCCTCACACTTTTTCATGTATTCTTTCAATGAAAAATGTATGGAGGTCCTTGTGTGTGTGTGTGTGTGTGTGTGTATATATATATATGTATGTCTGGCACAGTGCTAAGTACTGAAGGCACAGTAGCAAACAGCACAGACAGCATCCTCAAGGGCTTTCCAGTCCAGTGGTGGACAGACATCAAAACATGCCATTAAAATAGCAAGAGATAGGAGAACTGGGCTAAGTTGAGCTGCAATTAGGAGGTGCATCCAACCAGCGAGAAGGGAAGGATGTGGGTAGTGGGAACGGATTCTAGGCTCTGAGATTTAAAAGCCATAGGGGACCAACACCTGGGAGAGGTGTCCTAATTTCATCCTCTTTATGGCTCTTCACAAACAATGAAGCATTAAACAGCAACAGGCTCGGTGAGACGTCCATTTGGCAGGCAAAATTTTTAATTAACAGTACTTCTCTCAGCTGATGTTTGTTATATTTGATGTCTCAAGAAAACAAGCTATTATTTCTTTAAAAATTTTTTTGAAGCTTTTTCACGGGTAAATGCCATTTTGATGTCAACATTTTTCATTTGTTAGACACAGCACCCAGACATCATTCCTGGCACTCGCGATTAACTACACAATGATAAATACAAGGACAGTCAAGGGTGAAAAGTAGGAATATAGATTATGCAGGAGACTAGCTGGATAGAAACCAGAGCAGCCAGTCAGGGGGAGGGTTTAGCAAAGGCTTCCCAGCCCATACGTGCTTTTACCCCTTCTTCTCCCTCAGCCAAACAGGGCCACAGATGACAAGCCAGTTCTCTGCTCTTTATTTGTTGAACCAGTGTCATTCATGAAATCGGGAAGTTTTACTTCAGTCCTTTGTGTTTAGCCACTACCATAAATTGAGGATAAGAGAACCAGTTATTTCTCATAACCAGTGAGTAATGCTTTGCAAGAAGTAGAATCGAACTTCCTGAATATTTCTGTGATTTAAATATAAGGTACTTTGTAATTATGCATCTATTACATGGGAAGTTTAGATGTAGGTAAGAAAGACATCAAAAATAAAGTATTCTAGAACACAGAGCTTCTGCATAGCATGATCTGTGAGGTAGAATACCAAGCCAGTCACAAAGTAAAGCCCTATTATTAGTATATGACCACCCTGCTTAGTAGACTTAGATAAGCCACCTCAGCCTAGTTACCTTCTTGATTATTAGGGGGTACTTGGGCCTTCTGCTATCTTGTAATAATTTCAAATGATGCCAATTAGAAGATGAATATTTTGTCATGTCTTATAACGATAGCTACACTTGAGAGTCTGTTATGTGCAAACATCATGCTAGACCCTTATTACATGATCTCTTATATTCACTGAGCAAAATAGGTATTATTAGTCCACTCATTTATTCATTCAACAAATGAATGAATATATGCCAGGTGCTAAGGATGTATCAGTGAGCAAAACAGCCCAAAACTCCATGTCTTCATGGAGCTTATATTTTCATAGGGGTTGTGGGGGGACCGGTAAAGAAACTGAAGCACAGAGGGTTACAGCAGCAGCCTAGGATCACACTTGTGGAGTGTGGAGGCAGGAGTGCAGACAGATCTTTCTGATCCTTTACATTGTGTCACCAGTGTATCCATGGTAATACATCGGTGAAGTATATTGAAGTACATGGTAACGTGTATTGGAATTGCCTAATTTTTTTTTGATGCAGTGCTTACATTTTGGGAAATGAGGTAAATGCCATATTTCCTTGAGTCTATCAAGTCCATTGGTGATAAGACACCACACATCAGTTTAATGACAATTTGCAGGTGACTGGATGGGGAGTGGAACTTTGTTAATGGAAATATTGTAATTGACACCCCAACCCCAGGAAAATTAATGTGTGCTTATTTGACTTTTTTTTTTTAAACAGTCTAAGAATCAAGGAAATGTGATCTTTAAACTTGTAAATCAGGAATGAGTTCTCATTACTATACTACCTAGAAGAACAAAGGCTCAGGGCCAAAGGTAGCAGCTGTAACTGCTCTCAGTTGTTTAAGAATCATTATATACAGCACGGCAGCAATTAGTGCAAATATGAATTATGCAGACTTTACATAGTACAGGTCAGGTGCAGTGGTTCGTGCCTGTAATCCCAGCACTTTAGGAACTGAGGCGGGAGGATCACTTGAGCCCAGGAGTTCAAGACCAGTCTGGGCAACATAGCAAGACCTTATCTCTGCTGAAAATTAAAAAATTAGCCAGGCATGGTGGCATGCACCTGTAGTTCCAGTTTTTTGGGAGGCTGAGGCAGAAGGATCACTTGAGCCCAGGAGTTCAAGACCAGTCTGGGCAACATAGGAAGACCTCATCACTACTAAAAATTAAAAAATTAGCCAGGAATGGTGGCATGTGCCTGTAGTCTCAGTTTTTTGGGAGGCTGAGGCAGAAGGATCACTTGAGTCCAGAAGCTTGAGGTTGCAGTGAGCTATGATCATGCCACTGCATTCCAGCCTGGGCAACAGAGAAAGAGAGGAAGGAAGGAAGGAAAGGAGGGAGGGAGGGAGGGAGGGAGGGAGGGAGGTTAGGAAAGTCTTCCCTCATCCAAGGAAGGAAGGAAGGAAAAATATTAAGAAAATCTTCCCTCATCCAAAAAATTAGAAATTATGTGGCTCTTACTTCAAGTTTATTTCTGTGAGACAATTCAAGGGTAAATATCTCTGTATTGAGAAATATTCATTCTTGCAGATCTATGTCAGTCTTCCTCCCAATGGGTTACAATATCCCAAACACAGAGCTAGAGATTGAGAAAATTGGTTGGGATAAACGATGAGTTATTTGGGTGTTTCTCCTCCTCTCTACATTTTGTGTAGGTGTGCACCGGGATATTTCGGGAATCCCCAGAAATTCGGAGGTAGCTGCCAACCATGCAGTTGTAACAACAATGGCCAGCTGGGCAGTTGTGATCCCCTGACTGGAGGTAAGGTCGACCCACACCCCTGCTAATTTGCATTTATAAAGCTGGTACAACTTAACAGCCTCAGAACCCAAGCACGCATTTTCAGGATGCGTAATACACAATTCCAACCAGCAAGTTGTCCCCTGGTTTTGACAACCCTGGAAATGCTTAAATAGTATTTTCAGCTTTGGTGAATAACCTGTTTCAATGCACTTAAAAAAAAAAAAAAAGTGAATTGTTTTTAAAACTTACCTGATCATAACCAAAATAACTTCAGATCCTACTTCGGTGATTTTGCTGAGATCTCCCTTTGATATTGTAGGGATATTGTCACGTCAGCTTTCCTGTGCATGTCTTATGAAATTGAAATACTCTTTATCTTACAGCAGTACATGTTCTGGGATGTGGGTGGGTAATTGGGGTGGATTTTATACATCAAGAAAAACATAATTAGCAGGAGTTAGTATGGGTTTATTAGGAGCAACTTGGACCAAAAAGGAAGACTATCCTCTTCCTTCTTTGACAGAATATTAATAGGATTCATCAGGAAAATTCTATCGATGTAGTGTAACACCAAACACTTAGATAAAATCTTTCATGTTATACTTACGGACAAGTTGAAGAACTAAACCCTGGATGTGTGGATTCCAGCTGGTCAAATGACTATTCCCAAAGGAATGCAGGGTAAATGGATTAATGCCAGTCTAGAATGGGGTATTTATTGTCATACTTCAGGACTTCATCCTTGGCTCCACATTTTTTATTTGGATGGAAATATGGAAAGCATGCCTACCCATTTATCAGATGACACAAAGTTGGGAAGAACAGTAAAGGGACCAAGGGAAAACTTCCCCCTCACCTGCAGAAGGTTTGCAGAAAATCAGCAGACAAAAGGCAGATTAATAGGAGAAAAGGCCTACACAATTTTATTTTAATGCGTGTAACACAAGAGAATCACAGGACAGTGATTACCCAGTAACCCAGGTGGGGTGTAGATGCTTACGTACCCTTCTTCTTACGGGAAAGAGATGTGGAAATGTGGATGATTTTAAGGGTAATGGTAAATGATTTTTAGACTGACTCAATGGACTCAGAGAACATACAGTGAGGCCTGGGACAAAGTCTTTTGGGCCCACAGAACAGACAATGGTTTGTGACAAGAGTCTGTCCAGGTGTGTTGACAGACTTCAGTCTTTCTCCCTGAAATATGAGTTAAGTTAATGAAAACTCATGGAAGAAACCAGAAGTAGTTTGTTTTCATTTTTGGCAAGTCTGGATGTTGGGAAGATAAGTGGGTATCAGAGTAAAGTTTTTTCCGGCATCTGCTGGTCTCCAAGGGCCTTCAATTTAAAATAATAAGCCTACCAGGGTGCCATATTTTGGGGTGAAATTCCCTGGTCTTCTCCAATAGTAAGTGCTTCCCATGACACATTCAGAATTCAAAAGGGCCTCAACAGTCTGGAATGATGGGCCAATTCAACCAGACAAAATGATGTTAAGGATAAGGGTGTGGTCCTATATAGTTGAGTGGAAAAAATAAATAAACGTTTAGCTATGTGATAAGTGGTAACTGGCTTAGTAGCAGGAGGTGTAAAAAGGTTTAAGGTTGTCATCAGCAGTCAGTGCAGGGTAGGTTAGAATGTGCTGTGGCCCCAAAGATAGCTCGCACTGTTTTCACTGAGTTGCGGTGTCTAAAGCCAGGGTCCATGGCACACTGCTCATGTAAGTCCTCACGTGAGAGTTAGTGACGTCTTTAGAAGACAATAGGAGAGCTATAGTTGTTCAGACAGAGAGTAAGACTCTGAAGGGATGTGGAACTGTGTCATATGAGGAAGGATTGGCCAGGGAAGTGAAAGGAAGAGCTGGAAAGGACATGTTTGTCAGGCTGGCACATGGGAAAGGGTTGGTCTTGTTCTCTGAGACATAAGGGACAGAACTTAGAGCAAAGGGTAGAAGCAAGAGGGAGCTCTATTTTAAATCATTCTAAGGAAGAAATGTCGAATGTTTAAAGACGAAATAGATTGCTTTAAAAGGAGGCGATTTCTCCTGTCACTGGAGGTATTCAAGAAGCCTCAACATCACTTGCAGCTTATTCACCAGACTAATGCCTCTGCAACCCTCGTTTCCCCCACGCCAGTGACACAAATCAGCAACCTGAAATGAGGATAGTAACTGTTTGTTCCCAAAATGGAAGAAAATGCTCATGTATGAGACTTGCTTATTCCTGTTAGAGTTTTGTTGTTGTTGTTTTTATTCTTTTTTTTTTTTCTTCAACTAATAATGGACATATTCCTTGGTGGTCAAAATGCAAGCTTGTTGGGAAAATTTCACTAATAAATCAATCATCCAGAGAAGCCTAGTTCCCCATAAACTATTCAGGGTGTTGTTGAAAATTTTCAAGGAAACAAGACCATGCTTGCTGGCCAGAAGCCATTTACAGACTAACTGAGGAAATAGAAATATCACAATATGTACATATAAGAGCGAATGACCGGGCATGGTGGCTCACGCCTGCAATCCCAGCACTTTGGGAGGCTGAGGTGGGTGGATCACCTGAGGTCAGGAGTTTGAGACCAGCCTGGCCAACATGGGGAAATCCCATCTCTATTAAAAATACAAAAATTAGCCAGGTATGGTGGCAGATGCCTGTAATCCCAGCTACATGGGAGGCTGAGGCAGGAGAATCGCTTGAACCCGGGAGGCAGAGGTTGCAGTGAGCTGAGATAGCACCACTGCACTCCAGCTTGGGCGACAAGAGCGAAACTGTGTCTCAAAAAAGAGGAAAAAAAAAAAGCGAGTAAGGCTTTTTTTAAAAAAAGGAACCCATGATGATATATATAATAAATTAAAATGTATACAAATGTTTATAAAGGGAACATTGTCTTTGTGTGGCAAGATCAAGGATGATGCTTTTATCTCATTTTCCTGACTTCCCCATATTTTCCATAATTAATTTATATCAGTTTTTTACAATTAAAAGTAAATGTGGCTTAAAATGTCTGTATATACACACAAAGTGTGGAATATTATTGGCTGGTGAGAATAACAGATGTGAAAGCCTCTTGCAGCTTGTCCAGGAAAATGTTAAGCATAGAGTTTTGCTGTTGTGAAGGTAGACAGTTTGTTCAGGGGGAAGTGAGAGGACATGTCAATGTCAGAAGGCACGGCATGGGGAAAAGGTACACGTGGAATGGGTCAAGAATGCCCAGGGTTGACCAGCAGGCTTCACTGTAGCTGAGAACCTCAAAACTCAGCTTATCCAGCCTGGCCAATATGGTGAAACTCCGTCTCTACTAAAAACACAAAAAGTAGCCAGGTGTGGTGGTGTGTGCCTGTGGTCCCAGCTACTCGGGAGGCTGAGGCAGGAGAATCGGTTGAATCTGGGAGGCAGAGATTGCAGTGAGCCGATATCGCACCACTGTGGTCCAACCTGGATAACAGAGAGAGACTCCCCCACTCCCCTCCAGCCAAACACACACACACACACGCATACACACACACACACACAAACTCAACTTATATGTGCTGTAGCTGGTGGCATGGGCCCACTGACATTGTATGCCCGTCACTATCACCACATCTGTCACACTGTTTTGTAACTTGTCTGCCCTTGTGTTTCATGGGACTGTTAAGTCACAGAGCAGCAGGGATTTTGTCTTGATATCTTTGTATTTCCAGCAGCTAGCATGGGGCTCTGGCACACTGTAAATGCTTAAAGTTCCTCAGTGAATGTTTGCACAATGTTCTTGAATGATGCCAGAAGCAGCACGAATATACAAGAGGCTCTCCAATGAAGAAAGGCCTAACGCGAATGATTGAGAGGCTTGGTTTGATAAGAAAACATGGCCCTTTATCGAGTTGACCTTTGTAGTGAAGGAATTGAATATATAACACGGAGGCCACAAAAGCAGTTCCTGCAGCGAGCCCGCTGGGAGATGAGAAAGCTTCAGGGCATTGGCGTGGGTGAGGGAGGGAAAAGGAAGAGCTAGTGATGCTGGGTAGTTGGGTGTCTATTAGGTTTGCCATTTTAAGTAATGGCAAAACCCACAATTACTTTTGCACCAAACTAATAAAACCTTGCAACACTAGCTTTTCTGAAAACCACGTTAAAGAGCAGATGAAGAATAAGTTTAATAACAATGTCTTCTTTGGTTATTTTCTGATTTCAGACTGCATAAACCAAGAACCCAAAGATAGCAGCCCTGCAGAAGAATGTGATGGTGAGAAAAGACAGCCTCTCCTCCTCCTTTCCAAGTTGTGGGGTTTGGTTTAAGATATGTGAGCCCCATGCTGGGTCATGCAGTTTCCAGTCTGGGAAAGTAAGGGTGGGAGGAGGTGGAAGGAGGACTACTTAAGGTCAAATCAGCTTCTCTCTGTATGACCTTCAGTGGGTGACTCTGCTTCTCCAAGCCTCAGTTTCATCATTTGCTAAGTTAACATGATAATTAGACCTACCTTATAGGGATATTAGGGAAATGCTTGTAAATGTCTTATCACAATGCCTGGTAGATCGCAAGCATCCCATAGTTGAAGGCTATTAATATTTTCCTCATGTATAAAGTAAGCAACAGGTTGCATGGAATCTCCATTTCTAAAATGCTCCCTGTGCATAGGGCTCTCCTTTTTTCAGAATCCACATCCCTCCCTGAGAAGACCAGGGCTGTGATTGTCACCTGTGATGATCTGTGTGCGTGCCGACTGGGCTGCATAGCACTTGGGGTCTTTTCACAGTCCCACGGCCCCCCCCGCAGCACATTTGCCTTTGATTGTGGCCCCTACAGATTGCGACAGCTGTGTGATGACCCTCCTGAATGACCTGGCTACCATGGGCGAGCAGCTCCGCCTGGTCAAGTCTCAGCTGCAGGGTCTGAGTGCCAGCGCCGGGCTTCTGGAGCAGATGAGGCACGTGGAGACCCAGGCCAAGGACCTGAGGGTAAATCCCCTGCGTCTGAGAGTAGATACGTGGGGAGGAGATGCTGCGGGAGTGGATTCTCCATAAGCAGGAAGGAGGAGGTTGACTCCTGGAAAGGCTCAGGGGTTGTCCTCCTTCCTCTGATCCAAATGAAGATAAGAGTTTTCCTGGTGGAAAATCACTTTTGTGAACACACAAAACTAACACATCTAGATGAACAACCCCTATATTCAACGTGGGTTCTTTTCTATTTCCCTAAGCATCAGCTGGTCTGAGAAGTAAAGGGAAAGAGTACCAAAGAGAGAGATTTTAAAGTTGGGTGTCTGGGGGAGACATCACATGTCAGCAGGTTCCGTGATGCTCCCTGAGCCGTAAAACCAGCAAGTTTTTATTAGTGATTTTCAAAAGGGGAGGGAGTGCATGAATAGAGTGTGGGTCACAGAGATCACATGCTTCACAAGATAACATCACAAAGCAAATGGAGGCAGAGCGAGATCACAGGACCACAGGATGGGGCAAAATTAAAATTGTTAATGAAGTTTTGAGCATGCATTGTCATTGATAACATCTTATCAGGAGACAGGGTTTGAGAGCAGACAACCTGTCTGACCAAAATTTATTAGGCGGGAATTTCCTCATCCTAATAAGCCTGGGAGCGCTACGGGAGACCGGGGCTTATTTCATCCCTTTGTCTATGACCGTAAAAGACAGCCGTCTCCAAAGTGGCCATTTTAGAGGCCTCCCGCCAGGGACGCATTCTTTTTCTCAGGGATGTTCCTTGCTGAGAAGAAGAATTCAGCCATATTTCTCCTATTTGCTTTTGATAAAAGAGAAATATGGCTCTGTTCCACCTGGCTCACCAGCAGTCAGAGTTTAAGGTTATCTCTCTTGTTCCCTGAACATTGCTGTTATCCTGTTCTTTTGTCAAGGTGTCCGGATTTCATATTGTTCAAGCACACATGCTCTACAAACAATTTGTGCAGTTAATGCAATCATCACAGGGTCCTGAGGCGACATTCATCCTCCTCAGCTTATGAAGATGATGGGATTAAGAGATTAAAGAAAAGACAGGCATAGGAAATCACAAGGGTATTGATTGGGGAAGTGATAAGTGTCCATGAAATCTTCACAATTTATGTTCAGAGATTGCAGTAAAGACAGGTGTAAGAAATTATAAAAGTATTAATTTGGGAAACTAATAAATGTCCATGAAATCTTCACAATTATGTTCTTCTGCCATGGCTTCAGCCAGTCCCTCCATTCAGGGTCCCTGACTTCCCACAACAGTCCTCCTTCCTCTGATCCAAATGAAGATAAGAGTTTTCCTGTTGGAAAGTCATTTTTGTGAACACACAAAACTAACACATCTAGGTGAACAATACTTACTGAACATCCAGGTGAATTTTTCTCATAGAGCCTTTATTTCAGTATCTTGCATTCAGAAGACTCAAACACAGGTTTGTGTTAAATTGGTATTAACTCTTCTTTAAATGTTGGATAGAATTTTTCCAGTGAAGCCATGTGAGCCTGAAATTTTCTTTGTTGGAAGTTGTGGTTTTTAAAAATAAACCGTGAATTTAATTTTCAAAGAATAGATATGAGACTACAGTATTTGGGCTATGTGTTTCTTCTTGAGTGATATTTGGTCATTTGCACCTTTCAAAGAATGTGTCAATTTCATCTTAATTACCAAATATATTGACATAAAATTGTTCATAATGTTCCCTTATTATCCTTTATACATTTGTAAAGTCTATAAAGATGCCTTCTCATTCATTTTCTGATAATGATAATTTACATCTTATCTCTTTCTCTTAATTATTTTGGCTAGAGTATTATCAATGTTGTTGATCCTTTTATTTCGTTGATTTTATCCATTGTTTTTCTGTTTTCAATTTCATTGATTTCTGTTCTTATCCTTTTTTTTATTTCTTCCTTGTGCTTGCTTTGGGTGAAACTTGCTGTTCATTTTCTGGTTTCCTAAGCTTATTTTATTGATTCAAAATCTTTCTTGATTCTAACATAGGCATATAATCCTATCAGTTTTACCACTAAGCACTGCTTTAGCTATATCCCACAGACCTTTTAATGTTATGTTTTCATTCTTATTCAATTCAATGGATTTTCTGATTTTCCTTGTGACGTATCTGTAACCCATGTGTTATTTAGAAATGTGTTGACCAGGCATGGTGGCTCATGCCGTATTCCCAGCACTTTGGGAGGCCGAGGCGGGTGGATCACTTGAGCCCAGGAGTTGGAGACCAGCCTGGCCAACATGATGAAACTCCAACTCTACTAAAAATACAAAAATTAGCCGGGATGTTGGCACACACCTGTAGTCCCAGCTACTTGGGAAGCTGAGGCAGGAGAATCACTAGAACCCCAGAGGCAGAGGTTGCAGTGAACTGAGATGGTGCCACTACACTCCAACCTGGGTGACAGAGCGGGATTCCATCTTAAAAAACAAAAACAAAAAAGAAATGTGTTTTTAATATCCAAATTGGGGGATTTTCCAGATAACTTTGTGTTACTGGTTTCTAATTTAACTCTTTCATGGTCAGAGAACACACTTTCTATGATTTCAATCCTTTTAAATGTGTTGAGGTTTGTTTTATAACTCAGAATGTGGTCCATTTGGGTGAATGCTGTATGTATACTTAGACGGAAGGTGGCTGAGAGGGTATCCTAAGAAGTAATAGAACCTATTTCCCTCAGGGGAAATAGGGGATGCTGTGCCCATGAATGGGGGCTAAAAAGCAGCCTGGAAACTGCCCAGTGCTCATCGTTGGGTAATGGCCGTATGAGAGCCTAGCAAAGCTACAGGGGTGGGACGCATCTACAGACCTGGATCTGTGCTGAAATGTTACATCCTCTCAGTGCCACCACGGTATACAAATCCTAAACTGCCAAAGTAAGACCTGGTCCTAGACCGCGGGTCGGAGGCTTGAGTAGGGGTGGTGATAAGCATAAGAGCACTAGACAGGGCCCAGAGAGCACAAAGAAAGGGGAACTCCCACCCAGAATGAGCCTGCAAACGTTGTTAGCAGAGAAGTAATAAGAAAGATGCCAACAGAAGCAACAGTCAAGAGATGAGTTCACTTTGGATAAAATGAAAACAATAGGACAGTCTAAAAATGACTTTGCAGAATAACACCCAATAGAAGGAACAAGAAATTAGGAAATTTGAGGGGGGAAACCACCAGAAATCAAACAAGAAGGGGTAGATATGAAAAGACTCAATTGAAAATCATGGAAATGAAAGAATACACTCATTGAAGTAAAATAATTCAGTAGATGAGATCAGCTCTAGTCTAGACACAGTGAACAAGGCTTTGGGGAAAGTTTAATAAGTACTTTTGGGTTGAGGACTGATTCTAGTGGCTATCGCTGAATATATATAGCAAAAGATTATTCTAGAAAAATGACTCTTTCCTATCCTTTTGGATAATTTTAGTCCAAGATTTATAGGCTTAATATGGAGAAGAGGAGTGGAAAAGCATTTATGTCGTGAGGAAAAAAAAAAAAAAAAAGGAAGCCACTGGGTTGCTGGGATTTTGTCAACACAGCCCCGCAGCCTTCACCGTTCTGCACACATGCCGTGTGCCACACCCTGTGCTAAGGGCTTTACTCAAGTCTCACAACCTCCTCATGAGGAACCTAGTGTTATTCTCATTAAACAGGCATGGAGAAGCTGAGCATCTTGCCTAAAATCATGGTGGTTCTAGAAGAATTCAAATCACGATCAAATTCTAAAGGCCGTGCTTTATCCACTCCACCTCTTATCCAGGTGTTCTGCTGACAATCTATAAAATGACTTGCCTCCCTTTCCCCGTCGTAAAGTTAAAATAGAACTATCTTCTTACCATATCACACAAACATGAGAAAATTAAGAAAGATTACATATAAGAAGGGAAGTAACAGTTTTAAATGCCCATGTGTACATGACATTTTAAAATACATTAGCTCACTTATCACCAAAACCAACCTTGCAGCTAAATATGATAATCCCCAACTTACTAATGGAAGAGCAAGGCTTAGTGAGGCTCATCTATTATGTGGCAGACTTAGGGTTTGGACCTAGGCTTTATTTAAAGCCTGTATTCTTTTACCCAGCACTGGTTCTGACATACTTATTGAGGTAATAATATCATTTTTTCTATAAACTTTTTCAATATATTAATTCTTTTTTCCAAAAAAATTGAAAATAATCATCATTCTAGATATTATATGCAGCAGCGTCTAAGAATCTAAGTGTACTGAGGCAATTTAGCCTAAAAAAGGGGCAAGGGACCTGGATTATGGTCGTGAAGCAATCACCGATGAGCTATACAACCATGGACAAGTCAGCTGACTTCTTTGGGCTTCCATTTTCTCATTTGCAACATGAGGCTGTTCAGCTACATGAACTCTGAGTTCCCTGTGGTTCTGTTGGATGAGATTCTTTGAATAGATTCTTAATGGTTCCTTCATTCAAGTAGCCATATGCACTGCTTTTAGTGTTGTCAGGTTAACTGCAGATTTTAAAAAACTGTATTTATTATAGAATCTGGAAATTAATTAATCAGGTAAGTAGTATTATCCTCATTTCTCTAAGGTTAGGTCATTAATTCAAGTGAAGTAGCTCTTGTCTCTTCACATTTGCTACTTTATTTTAGAGCCATATCACAGTGTACATCAGAAAACAGATTCCTTATGTAGCCTATTTCAAAGAACCACATTTGTGTGTGTGTGGAACTGACAATGGTCTTGCCAAATGATTCTTCAGTTATAACCCTGTTGACCAGGTTGATAGGATTTAGTCTTAATATATACTGTAAAGTGACACTATTTGTGTTGTATTTCCAGAATCAGTTGCTCAACTACCGTTCTACCATTTCAAACCATGGATCAAAAATAGAAGGCCTGGAAAGAGAACTGACTGATTTGAATCAGGAATTTGAGACTTTGCAAGAAAAGGTAACGTGTTAGGTCCATTTAACTTTGGGGTTTTTTTTGCTTTCAAAGTATTTTTATCTTTCTTCATTGACTTACTTTGTTGCTAATCCATTTGTTTTTCATATAGGCTCAAGTAAATTCCAGAAAAGCACAAACATTATACAACAATGTTAATCGGGCAATACAAAGCGCAAAAGAACTGGATACGAAGATTAAAACTGTCATCCGGAATGTGCACAGTAAGAAGAGTTACTAAGCCCAATTATAGTTTTTTGGTTGCATAACCTTCGTTGTACACTAAAAGAATTCCCTTTAAGATTTCAACATTATGAAAAGAATCCCATAGTGATACTAAAAAACTAATATAAAATCTCCATAGAAGTTTCTGCCTTTTTTTTTTTTTTCTTTTTTTTAAGTAGCCTACTGGAGCCCAGAATTCCCAGTTTAATAAACCACTTGATGTTTCCTAGTTCTCTTAAAGCAGATCTCGGGGACAGATGGAGAGGGAAACAACGTGCCTTCAGGTGACTTTTCCAGAGAATGGGCCGAAGCCCAGCGCATGATGAGGGAACTGCGGAACAGGAACTTTGGAAAGCACCTGAGAGAAGCAGAAGCTGATAAAAGGGAGTCGCAGCTCTGTAAGAATGCTCCCAAATTCTTTTATCCAGTCCGTTCTAATTGATTTGAAACACGATGTACAGAGTACAATGTAGAGTTCTCCGTTGCAGGCGGAAGGCCTCATGGTTTCAGTGAATATTACTGTTAGAGCATCATGTGGTGAAAATCAGTAGCTCCCAGGAGATCCAGATTAACAAGGCGCTGTAGAATATAACAGCTTACCATCACGCAAAAAAAAAAAAGAAGGTTTTTCTAAAAGTTAGATATGGTTGCCTCTTTCTCCTTCTTAACTGTATTTTTCTGATGCTCATGCACCTCTTTCCAGTTTTCTCATTACATCATTATTAATGGTCACCTCACCACTACTGAATTTTTGAATCACAAATTGATATTAGCACTACTACAGATTGAGCTTCCCTTTCCAAAATGCTTGGGACCAGATGTGTTTCAGATTTTTAATTTTTTTGGATTTTGGAATATTTGCATAGACTTAATGAGACCTCTTGGAAATGGGACCCCAGTCTAAACATAAAATTTATTTATGTTTCATTTACATCTTATACACATATCTTGAAGGTAATTTTATACAATATTTTTAATAATTATGTGCATGAAATGAACTTGTGTGTTTGTGTATGTGTAAGACAGAGTCTTACTCCATTACTCCGGCTGGAGTGCAGTGATGTGATCTCAACTCACTGCAACCTCCACCTCCTGCGTTCAAGCGATTCTCATGCCTCAGACTCAGGAGTGGCTGGAATTACAGGTACCTGCCACCATGCCTGGCTAATTTTTGTATTTTCAGTAGAGACCGGGTTTTACCATTTTGGCCAGGCTGGTCTCAAACTCCTGACCTCAAGTAATATGCCTGCCTTGGCCTCCCAATGTGCTAAGATTACAGGCATGAGCCACCGCGCCCAGCCTCTGGAACAAACTTTTGACTGCATTTTGACTGAAACCTGTCACATGAGGTCAGATGTGGAATTTTCTATTTGTGGCATCATGTCATTGCTAAAAAATGTCAGATTTTGAAACAATTCAGATTTTGGCTTTTTAGATTAGGGATGTTCAAATCTGTATTACAAAAACAAACAAAAACTGATATACTAGAAATTAACAGAATACATAGAAAGGTTTTGACTAGAGAAAATGCCTCGTTCGTTCAAAACTGAGAAATATTAGTTTAGTGCATACGTTTTTCAGATACTGGCATTTATTCTTTAATAAAATGATGTATCAGTGGTTAACATATAGATACTAGCAGCTTTCTTGCTTAAATTTTTATTGTTCAAATTTAATATGAGTCTTGGCTTTTAATTGTAAATAGGCAGTATTCACAGTGGAAGAAGCATGCACTTTACCCCCTGCAGCCAGCTTAAGTTCAAGTCCTGAGCCTGACTGGCCATGTAACCTTGGGTCAGCCATCTCATTTCTCACGGCCTCCATCTCCTTATCTAAAACGTGAGAATGATAATTTATTGTTTTCCTGTGGAAGTTAAATGAGGCAACATGTACAGTGCACATAGCAGGTCTGTGTCAATGTGAGTTTCCTTTCCCATCCCCTCCAAAGTTCAAGGAAAACCATGAAATGAGTAGAAACTCTATTCTCCCTTCATAGTCTTTATAACCCAGCTTCAGTATGCTCCTCTGTCAAGTAGAAAACATGAAGTGATGTATTACAGTGCTGAACCGGATAAGGACCTGGCAGAAAACCTACCAGGGGGAGAACAATGGGCTTGCTAACAGTATACGGGATTCTTTAAATGAATACGAAGCCAAACTCAGTGACCTTCGCGCTCGGCTGCAGGAGGCAGCTGCCCGAGCCAAGCAGGCAAATGGCTTGAACCAAGAAAATGAGAGAGCTTTGGGAGCCATCCAGGTGAGTTCACAGTTTGAAGCTGCACACTTTCGTTAATAAGGATGAGAGAAGCAGGGATCTTTATTATTAACGAAGTGGCATAGTCAGGCACCTATCTGTACATCTGATTATACCACCTCAGACCCAGATCAGACAGGAACAAAGCATTAAGTGCAAAACCATAGTCATTTCTAGTCTTCAGCTACCAGAAAAGATTCTGAACTTAAACCACAGACAAAACAGTGCAAACTGCTTCACCTGCATCCCCGGCTGAAAGAGTATTGGAGGAATAATGTTGCCAAATAGATGAGAAATTAATATTGCTATAGTTAATTCAAAGTATATATTATGTTTTTGGTAATTTACTTTTTGTGTCAGATAGTAAACATAATTATCATAATCACCAGCAAAGGTATTTTAAGCCATAATCTGCTTTATAGGAAATAAAAGTATGGGTCACATACAGAAGCTGCAATGACAGAATTTAGAGCTCTGGATTTTGCAGTTCATATATATATATATTTGGCACCACCACGCCTGGCTGATTTTTGTATTTTTAGTAGAGACAGAGTTTCACCATGTTGGCCAGGCTGGTCTCAAACTCCTGACCTCAGGTGATCCACTCGCCTCAGCCTCCCAAAGTGATGGGATTATAGGTATGAGCCACTGTGCTTGGTCTTATAGTTCACATTTCAAGTAGTGAACATTGTATGCTAAAACAATAAGGCCAAGTGCAGTGGCTTATGCTTGTAATCTTAACACTTTGAGAGGCTGAGGCAAGAGGATTGCTTGGGCCCAGGGTTTTGAGACCAGCCTGGGCAAGGTAGTGAGACCCCGTCTCTACAAAAATGTTTTAAAAAATTAGCTGGGTGTAGTGGCATGTGCCTATAGTCTCAGCTACTCGGGAGGCTGAGGTGGAAGGATCACTTGAACACACTGGTGGGTTGGGGACAAGGCTGCAGTGAGCCATTATCGAGCCACTGCACTTCAGCCTCGGCAACAGAATAAGACCTGTCTCAAAAAAAAAAAAAAAAAAATTAAAAACAACAAAAGTATGAGAGGTTATATAGGGTTATGAAACAACAGTGAAATCAAAGTTGAATAACATAGGGCAGACCCCCAAACAGGAGGAAGTTGGTAAATGAAAATAAATGAAG
Organism: Chlorocebus sabaeus; assembly: GCF_047675955.1. Lineage (NCBI taxonomy): Eukaryota > Metazoa > Chordata > Mammalia > Primates > Cercopithecidae > Chlorocebus > Chlorocebus sabaeus. Next base: position 58,987,106 of record NC_132921.1, on the reverse strand, counting down.
TCTTAGTGGATGACTCTATGCTTAGCCCCCAAAGCCTCTTTGGATGGTACCATGTCTGTGTGAAGTTGCTGATTATGCCAAGGTAAGGAAGCAGGACCCAACTTTATAGGCCTCTGAACTCTGGCTGCCTTCCAGCCTGGCATTCTCAGGTTCTGTGTGACCTCTCAGTCAAGTGCCTGCTGTGTTCTCTTTGGTACTGGCTGATGGTTGCTGATGGTTTATTTACATAAAATCTTTTGGTCTGTTTCAGAAACCAGATTTTGATAATATACCCATCTCGTTGGGCAAGTTGACCCCTACTGTAGAAACCTTCTTCAGCAGTGATAGCAATTGTTTCATTGGCATATCATTTAAGGAACTATGATAAGACACCTCCACTACAAAAAGAACTGATTTCCTATCACTTTGTAATTGCCTAGACAATGTTTAGGTTCGAGAAAGCATTCTGACTTCGAAATTACTTACATGTTATTGTCCCATAAATTTGTCTATGCCTTCTGATAATATATCATGGAGCTCAAGCAATTTTTTTTTCTCCAGAGACAAGTAAAAGAAATAAACTCCCTGCAGAGTGATTTCACCAAGTATCTGACCTCTGCAGACTCATCTTTGTTGCAAACCAACATTGCACTGCAGCTGATGGAGAAAAGCCAGAAGGTAGAGGAAACAGTTGTTCTCTAGAAAAAGCTAAAAACATTTTAATTATATTGCAAGAAAACAATGAAATGGGCTGACCTACTTTTTTGTTTTATCAAAGTATAGTCTCTTAGATGGAAGGGAATACATTGAAATGTTAACAATAGTTGTCTCTTGCAAAAGAAGTATGAATGACATGTCTTCTTACGTTCATATGTATTACCTGATTTGTCTGCAATGAACAAATCACTTTTGTGATAACAACAAAAAATTATAATGCTATTTTTAAAAATCAAGCATACAAGCTTTTATTAACAAGATATTTAAGACCTGATCAAAAAAACTGATACAATTTCTTAGCAGTTCAATGGGGATTTTAAAGCACCTCTTACAATAACTATTTCTAAGTCATTAAAAAAGTTCTTTGGTTTACTACAACTTTATGTTGATGATAACATTGTGATTTTGTAAAGGTTACTAAAGGGTTTCTTACCATAATGAGAATGTTCAAGATAGTGGTAAACCTTGGGGAAATATTACCAGTGCTACTGTCTGAAGTGACCAAGCATTAACTGGTATGGTAAATAGGCTTAGAAAATATAACATCTCATTGTTGTCCCTGGAAACACATCAGTAATGATAGAGTTTGAGAAATCAGCATCTACATTCTTTGCTTGAATTTATACTGTCTTTGTTTACTTGGAAAAAATAGGAATATGAAAAATTAGCTGCCAGTTTAAATGAAGCAAGACAAGAACTAAGTGACAAAGTAAGAAAACTTTCCAGATCTGCTGGCAAAACATCCCTTGTGGAGGAGGCAGAAAAGCACGCGCAGTCCTTACAAGAGCTGGCAAAGCAGCTGGAAGAGTGAGTGCGTGGCCCAGGAGACCAAAAGGGCACGTGAGCTGAGCGCAGCAGCTTGTCCTGAGACAAGGAAGGCCCTCCCCTGGGTTGGCTGGGTCTCCAGAACTGGGTGGAGGGCGGAGGGTGGGGTCAAGGCCAATGCCCCAGGCCCAAGTCAGAAGCAGAGCAGCAATAAGGGCGCTAATTCCTGGCCACGTCCTTTGGGCACAGCTACAGAGGCCATCACCTCAGGTATCCACTTACCAAATGAAATGAGAAGGGGCTGGGCTCATGTTGAAGGCACCACTGCAGTCAAACCTGGCCGACAGAGAGAGACTCTGCCATCTCTTTATATTATTTTATTTTATTTTTTCCATTTCTTAAAAAAAAGGAAAGAAAAGAAAAGAAGAAATGGAAAGGTTTGGGGGGATGTCAGCTGCTGGCAGAGGAAGGTCGTGGGGAGTGCCTAACCTGCCCTGTCTTCCAGGATCAAGAGAAATGCCAGCGGGGATGAGCTGGTGCGCTGTGCTGTGGATGCTGCCACCGCCTATGAGAACATCCTCAACGCCATCAAAGCAGCCGAGGACGCGGCCAACAGGGCTGCCAGTGCATCTGAATCTGCCCTCCAGGTGGGCACCTGTACCAGCAGCTTCTCCACATTCACTGTGGAGATGGCTCATTTTTATATTTTCTTTCTGTGGGCTCCAAGGAATAGAAACAAAGCATTATTTTAAATCAGAACTTGTTGTATAGGATAGAACTTGCTCTAGATATGGGTGATTTCTGTATTTGACTACTTCATGTCTGTAGCACAGTTTTAAAACTATGTGTAAAACCAGATAGAAATTACACTGATTATCAATTTTCAACCTGAACAAATATTATATCCTATATCTTACCAGGTATGCTTTTATGCTGTGATTGTTAACCAAAAAGAGACATTTCTGCAAACAACTTGATCAGCATTTTCATCAGGTCATTTGGCCTTACATCTCGGTGTGTCTGTGGAGTCCTGTGGGATCTTATATGCACCGTATGATAATTCCTATATCTGAAAATAAAGAACAAAATATTAAATATCGGAGTTCAGGCGGACAGGCCTTCTTGAATGAGTAAAGGCTTTTCTGTCCCAAAGCTTGAACGCCTGAAAACAACTAAGTTCTCTCTTCTGTTATTGTGGGGGGTTTTGTACGAATGACAGTGAGCAGCTAAAACAAGTGTCACATAATTTGTCAGTATGCCACCAGAGATAGGCCCACCTCCCCAAGCCACATAAGTCACATAGGTGTTAGGGCTACCTGGAGCCCTAACTGTATCTTTTAGGGAACAATCTAGTTCCAGCTCCTTCCCCCTTTGCACTTCATTCTTAAAATTAAGGGTTTCAGACTAGGATAGAAATCTTATTCCATATTTCCTAACATACAGCATTTGTTTAAGGCTGTTAAATGCTTTGCTTTCAGACAGTGATAAAGGAAGATCTGCCAAGGAAAGCTAAAACCCTGAGTTCCAACAGTGATAAACTCTTAAATGAAGCCAAGATGACACAAAAGAAGCTAAAGCAAGGTATTAAGGGGAGTTGGCAATGGCAGGGATAGTCAGGAGCTTTAAATGACCTCTGGGACCAGGTGGGGCAGCCCTAGAAGCAAATGTTGTTTTTGAATCTCAGTGTCAATGCAGATGATACCTTTTTTAAATTTTATTTTATTACTATTATTATTTTTAATAGAGATGGGGTCTCCATTGCCCAGGCTGAAGTGCAGTGGCACAATCATAGCTCACTGTAACTTTGAACTCCTGGGCTTAAGCGATCCTCCCACTTCAGCCTCCCAAGTGGCTGAGATTACAGGCATGCACCACTATGCCCAGCTAATTTTTGTATTTTTTGTAGAGGCAAGGTCTTGCTATATTGCCCAGGCTAGTCTCAAACTCCTGTCCTTGCAGGATCCTCCTGTCTTAGCTTCCCAAAATGCTGGGATTACAAGCATGAGCCATCATGCCGGGCCCAGATACTACTTTTTAAATTCATGATTTATTTATCAATTTCATGTATCCACCCAATATCCTAAATATCCCCCACCCATCAAATACAAAATTAACTAGAGCCTTATAAATATAAATAAATCTTGAGAGCGATACGCCTATTTGGGCCTGGCCTTGGTGGGGAGGCTATTTTAATTTAACTCACCTGTGATCATGGCATTGGCAACCCACATGTCAAGATCATTGGTTTGGGATCATTAGAATAACTGCTTTAAAATTTCTTAAGTACTAAAATCTTTGCAACTAAAAGTCCCCCAAATCACTACTACTGTGAAGCATGAGAATTTTTGTTTGTTTGTTTGTTTTTGAGACAGAGTCTCACTCTGTCACCCAGGCTGGAGTGCAGTGGCATGATCTTGGCTCACTGCAAGCTCCGCTTCCCGGGTTCACACCATTCTCCTGCCTCAGCCTCCAGAGTAGCTGGGAATACAGGCACCCGCCACCATGCCTGGCTAATTTTTTTGTATTTTTAGTGGAGACGGGGTTTCACCGTGTTAGCCAGGATGGTCTCGATCTCCTGACCTCGTGATCTGCACGCCTCAGCCTCCTAAAGTGCTCGGCCTGGGCCGAGAAATTTTTAAGCATAAATTTTATCTTTGGAAAATGTTCATGTATTTTACTCACTTATTTTTTAAAATAATTAAACTCTCTCAATCTCACCAAATTTCTGTGTTTCAAAAATGCTCTTTCTTGTGTTTCTCCAGGCTCTTGTTGTCATCCGTGAGTCCACGGCCCTCACTCAGCCTCTTAGTCCTTTCAGAGGGATTAAATGATGCTTCTGTAAATTAAATAATTTCTCCCCTTTCTGCTTCCTTCCTTCTTTCTTTCTCTCTTTCTTTCACATGATAAACAATTAAAGACATGAAAAATAAAATACAAAAAAAGTACTAACATATATTCATTTGCCTTGCAAATTTCAAGAATTCAGATTTTCTGGTATGACATCTGTTGCTCTCTACAAAATTTGAGCTTTGAGGTAGGCTCAGTGTGCTAAATAGCGTTAGGATGCTAACTATGTAAACCAGTCCTGGAATCGTAATTGAAACCACGAATCATCAAGATGGTCTTAAAGCATTTGCTGGTCATTTTCGATGACCCAAGGATGGCAATATTATCAGCTAGGAATGTCTGCTAGCTCCCTTTCTTTCACAGAATTTTAAAAATGTGTCGTTCATTTTGGAAATTAACAGAAACAATGCCTACTTTGTGTCTGTATTTGCCTGAATGAGGCTCTTTCAACAACACTCTTGTCCTCTGATGGAAGAGGATCCTTTCTGCATTATTAATTCATTCATTCACTCATATATTCATTTACTCAACAAACAGGTACCAACATTAAGCCTCAACTAGTGCCAGACACTACATTATGTGCTAGGACATGGTAGTGGATAAGACAGATGCATCTTTTACTAAACAGAGTCTCTTACTCTGGGCGGATAAGAAGTTTAGCCTTTCCCAAGTTATTCAGCCTCTCTCTTTCTTCCTGTGTATTTCCAAGCCATTTCCTCAAGGCTCTGATTTGCTGCTGACCTCTGTAACTGGAGGATCCCAGAGCTGTGGGTCTGGGCACATGCAGTGGGCATCTCTGAGATGACCCCTAAGAAGCAAGTCTACTCAATGCTGTGCAAACACTGGCTACTTCAGGGGCCACAAATACCAATGGAGGATCAAAAATGCACAAAGTAATTGCCTCCTAATGCTTTATTTTATTTTAGAAGTCAGTCCGGCTCTCAGCAACCTACAGCAAACCCTGAATATTGTGACAGTTCAGAGAGAAGTGATAGCCACCAATCTCACAACTCTCCGAGATGGTCTTCGTGGGATACAGAGAGGTCAGCATCTTCCTAACCCATTGTACTTGGTTGGCTTCTTTTGTTGAACGTTTTAGATACTTATACCTCCCTATTTGTGTGTGCATTAGGTGATATTGATGCTATGATCAGTAGTGCAAAAAGCATGGTCAGAAAGGCCAACGACATCACAGATGAGGTCCTGGATGGGCTGAACCCCATTCAGACAGATGTGGAAAGAATTAAGGACACCTATGGGAGCACACAGAACGAAGACTTCAAAAAGGCTCTGACGGATGCAGATAACTCGGGTATCAGGCGTTCTCTGGCCAGGACATCTTAGCCATTCTCTCCATTGTTATGTGTTTTGGTCCATTTTCATTCTTCCCTGGTAAAGTCTGATCTCAGAAACTAAAACATTAGAAAACAGCTCCACATGATATAGGATATATTCCAAGCATATAGGTAGTCTACTAGTTGGAAGGACCAGATAGGATTTTTAATTTTTAGAAAATACATTGAAAATGCTATTGGTTTCTTTGTTTTTACAAAGTGGAGATATAAGTTTCTTAATCATGAGGCATCGAATTATGATTAATATTAAGAATCAGAAAACAGGCCGGGCGCGGTGGCTCACATCTGTAATTCCAGCACTTTGGGAAGCCGAGGCGGGCGGATCACGAGGTCAGGAGATTGAGACCATCCTGGCTAACACAGTGAAACCCCGTCTCTACTAAAAATACAAAAAATTAGCCAGGCATGATGGCGGGTGCCTGTAGTCCCAGCTACTCAGGGAGGCTGAGGCAGGAGAATGGTGTGAACCTGGGAGGTGGAGCTTGCAGTGAGTCGAGATCGTGCCACTGCATTCCAGCCTGGGTGGCAGAGCAAGACTCCATCTCAAAAAAAAAGAAAAAGAAAAAAAAAGAATCAGAAAACAAATATTTTTTTTTTCTTTCTGTAGTCGTCAAAGTAAAGGATTTGGTACCCAGATTGCAGAATACAATTCACCATGTACGGTAGTAGTTCCTCATTATCCTCAGGGGATATGTTCCACGACCCCTAGTGGATGCATGAACCCACAGATAGTACCAAACCCTATATATACTATGTTTTTTCAATCTGATAACCCAGACAGCTACTAAGTGACTAATGGGTGGGTAGGGTAGACAGCAAGGATATGCTGGAAAAAAGGAAGATTCACATGGGTGGGACCATATGAGATTTCATCCTGCTACTCCAGACAGCACACAATTCAAAACTTATGAATTGCTTATTTCTGGAATTTTTCTTTTTAATATTTTTGGACCATGGTTGATAGCAAGTACTTGAAACCTCGAGAAGTGAAACCATGGGTAAGGGGGGAACTACCATAACTAATTATGACCCATCCTGTTCAACATCTGGGGACCAAACATGCCACTTGACAAATACTGTCAGTAAGAACAATTGTAGTTAGCCTTTTCTTAATGCGCCATCTTACATTTCTGTTTTCTAATCTCACCAACAGTGAATAAGTTAACCAACAAACTACCTGATCTTTGGCGCAAGATTGAAAGTATCAACCAACAGCTGTTGCCCTTGGGAAACATCTCTGACAACATGGACAGAATACGAGAATTAATTCAGCAGGCCAGAGATGCTGCCAGTAAGGTGAGTGTGTCCCCATGTGGTCAGTGGCCAAGGCTAGTTCTTTGATGAGTTATCACATTCATCAAGAAAGAAAAAACACTTATTTACTCAAGAATTAGTTGTCTTTCTTCCCCCAATTCTTTGGTTGCTTGAAATATAAAGATTGATTTTCTCCTGTCATCCTTTACAAGTGTACATGACCTTTGTACATTCTTACATTCTTACATTATCTTATCATTCTTACATTATCTGGTATATCAGGATCCTGAAGCAGTTTGCCCCCATTGAGTTTATTCAGGCAGAAAGAAGGATTTTCTTCCAGGCCCTGGTTTGTAAACTGTAATTGCACATTCAAGTGAGGATTCTGTGGTCAGAATGTGCCAGTGTGATACTGCACAGGACCTACCCTCCTACTGTTACTTCAAAGTTGTAGAATCCATCTTTGCTGAGGATGGAGGATTTCAGATGACAGCAGTTTTCCATCATTGGAGTACTGATTCACCAGCCTTTCTTGTTTTAACCTGACATTATTTACTTGAATTACTGACACTCGTCTCTTAAAATCTGTTTTGTCCTAAAATGGCATAAATACAATTTCTTGTATTTTCCAATAACTCCTAGATAGCCCTACAGGAGAGTTTTGGAGGGAGAGGGTTGGAGAGCCTAGTCAGAATATCACTGCCCTGGAGGCATCGTGCCCAGTAACCAGGCTCACTGTTACTTCTTTTGAGCCTCGGAATCTGCCCTTTATTCTAAGAAAGCGAAGTATTCCCAACATTAAACCTTGAACAGGAAAACAAACAGCATAAGGCAAAATTTGGAAGAAAGCACCCTCTTCACACTCATACATGCTTTATAAAAACCAAATGAATAAGAATGTGTGCTAGCTTTCACCCTTCTGTGTTCATTCACTAATTTATCCAACAAAAATTTGAAGTGTATTATAACACGGTGGTTAATAGCTGTTTAACCAAGCCAGACTGTCTTGGTTTCAATTCTTGCTCTGCCTTTGATGAGCTGTGAGACCTGAGCCCTGTCTCTTTACCTCTCTGTGCCTTAGTTTCTTGGTCTATAGGGCATAGAAAACAATAGTACCAACCTCATGAGATTGTTAGGGTTAAATGAGCTAATGTGGAACAGTGCCTGGCAAATAGTAGATACCATGTTAGTGGAAAAACATAAAATAAAAAGCAATAGGTAAGTGTTTTTGTATGGCTGGTTGGCATTGGCACTTCTTTGGGTGCTGAGGATACAGAAATTATTAAGTCATAGTTCTGAACTCAGCTGCTCTCCAGCCACTGCAGGTGGTTTCTTAGACTGTGCTAACAAGCTGGACAGAGGTGTGTTATGTGTATCTTTAAAATCCCCAGTTCTGGCCGGGCGCGGTGGCTCATGCCTGTAATCCCAGCACTTTGGGAGGCCGAGACGGGCGGATCACGAGGTCAAGAGATCAAGACCATCCTGGCTAATACAGTGAAACCCCGTCTCTACTAAAAAATACAAAAAACTAGCTGGGTGAGCTGGCGGGCGCCTGTAGTCCCAGCTACTCGGGAGGCTGAGGCAGGAGAATGGCGTGAACCTGGGAGGCGGAGCTTGCAGTGAGCTGAGATCCGGCCACTGCACTCCAGCCTGGGCGACACAGCGAGACTCCGTCTCAAAAAAAAAAAAAAAAAAAAAAACCCCAGTTCTACCTGGAGAGGCTCTGAATAGCACTAATAAGTAGCATTAACAGACATGGATAAGAAGGTTCATTGCAACATAGTTTATAATCACACAAAAAAAATCTTTTTGAAAAAAAGCCACATTTACAACAGTAAACCTGAATGAGTTGGGGCTGTGTTTATCAACATGAATAAATGCAAACACATAGTGCCTAGCAAAGAAAGCACATTGTAGATAAATGTGTACAGGTGGATACCATTTATATAAAAATATTTAAAACATGAAAAATGGGACTAATTATAGTTTATAGATAAATGCATATTTAATTTTTAAAAATTATGAAAAAATGCATGGGAATTTGCTTGGAAATCCAGATCCAGAGTAGTGGTGACCTCTGAGAAGGGAGAGGGGAACGGGTGCCAGTTCTGTGAGTCACGTTCCATTTCATGGTGATGCACATACAGGCATATTCTTCTCCCTCCCTTTCCTTAAATACAAGAAATACCTTAATTAAAAAAATTTAAAGGATGAGTAGGAATTGGCCAGGTGACAAAAAGCAGGAGAGAATGCCAGGCAGAGACTCAGAGAAGGTTCTGAAGGGCAGGGGGTGAGTAGGAGAGAGAGGCATGAAATGAGCCCGCAAATGTGGGACCCCATCGCTAAGTCCTCTGATTTAATGCCTTGCATATACAGGATCCTCGATAAATATTTAAACACTTGATAGAGAAAATGTAGACTTGCCGTAAATCTCATTCTTTTGTATTCGATCGTTAGGAAATACTTATCTTCTTGGTTCACACACCAGGGCTAGTCAGAGAACTTTTGTTATTGGTCTATTACATATAAGTATAAAGTTGAGAGTACATGTTTGGAGGCTTTGAATAATTTGAATTGCCTCAACATGCAAGCATGTGATCAGTGGGCTTGTATTTTGTCTACCATCTTTTTTATTTTTCTAGTTATTTAAATTTGAATATGTTTTATAAAAGTATTTGTCCCTGGCATATTAGGAAGAAAAAATGGTCCTTCATCACAGAGATCTTAAGAAGCACTATTTTAGAGAGCCTTGATTCAGTCACTCATTTTTCAGGACTGAACGCCTATAATAAATGAAACTGTAACATGTAATATATCCAAGGGAAGTAGTTCCTTTAAAAGTGCATTTAAAATATTTTAATATATATAAATATAAATATATGCATATATATTGAATTATATATTATAATAATGTATTTTATGCATATATAGTATTATATAATTATATATGCTTTTGTATATTAAATATATAAAATTATATGTTACAGATAATGTATATATAATTATATATGCATTTTAATATAATATAAAATTATATATTATATAACATAATTATATATGCATTTATTATATATTTAATATATTAAAATGCATATTTATATATAAGTAGTATATAATACATAATCATATATAAATTGTATATTAATATACTTATATAAATATTTTGTATATTTAATATATAAATGCATATGTTTAAAAACTACACATATATAAATGTATAGATATATATAGTTTTGTTTTTTTGAGACAAGATCTCACTCTGTTCCCTAGGCTGGAGTCCGGTGGCATGATGACGGCATGCTGCAGCCTGGAACTCCTGGGCTCAAGCGAGTCTCACACCTCAGACTCCTGAGTAGCTGGGACTACAGGCATGCAACACTATGCCTGCAACACTATGCCTGGCCTTTTCTTTTTTTTTTTTTTTTGGTAGAGATGAGGTCTTACCATGTTGCTCAGGCTGGCCTCAAACTCCTGAGCTCAAGTGATCCTCCCACCTCAGCCTCCCAAAGTGCTGAGATTACAGGTGTGAGCTACTGCACCTGGCTTAAAATATAGTTTTAATGTATTACATGTCTGACTGTATGCCAGGCACCATGCCAAGTGCCTCCACAGATGTTAGTTCGTCTGCACAAAAACCTTCGAGGGTTGTAATTCATATTATTGTCATTATCATTATTATTATTGCTGGCCCAGAGGACTAAATGCACTGCTCAAATATCCCTGACTAATAAAAAACACAAATGTCTTATGACACAGCTCCCGAAACAGCTTCATGAGTTTATAATCTGGGTCTTGGAGATGATGATCCAGGGCTTAGAGACATTCACATTCCCTTGCTCCTTGTCATAACAACTCAGGAAAGGCTGAGGCATGGCTACGAGTCACAAACTAGCTCTCTGAGCACGCCTCCTTTCTTCACGGGACAGTGTTTGACACCTTGTAACGTACTCCTCCCAGGTTGCTGTCCCCATGAGATTCAATGGTAAATCCGGAGTTGAAGTCCGACTGCCAAATGACCTGGAAGATTTGAAAGGATACACATCTCTGTCCTTGTTTCTCCAAAGGCCCGACTCGAGAGAAAACGGGGGTACTGAGAATATGTTTGTGATGTACCTTGGGAATAAAGATGTAAGTATTGCTTGGACATCTCCCTTGTTTTTGAAACAATATTTTTCAAGATGTGTGCTTTTGAGATGTGTGGCACAGCTGCATCACTGCCATTAGCACAGCAGGCAGAAATCCTACTAAGACATCGACAAATCCCTCCAGCTTCCTCCCTGCCCACCTCCCCACTGTGGCAGTGCCCTCGAGGGATCTCCCATGCATCCTGGATTGTTGGTTGCTGGAGGATCAAGAGGCCTTACCCAATGGGCCCAACACATGGGCACGTGTGTGTACATGTAAAAACTATACGCACCTGGGGAGGGTGATTGGCACCCCTCCATACTACCAAGTTGTCTAATTGACACCACACTACCAGCGATCAATACCAAGCCTTCGTGGAAGTCAACAGTAGCTCCTCCTCATGGAATTGTGACCTTGTCCTCTTCCTCAGACTGCCCAGCTGCAGACCTTTCCTCAAGCCTGTGGGATGGGGAGATTATGGGTGAGGACTGGAGTGGAATGAATCCTCCCTCTCTTGCCTAAATGATAGGAAAAGCAGTTGCCCATCTCTTTATCGATGTAAATTCATTACTACTACTACTATCAGTGTAAATTCACTACCCTTACCGGCATTTTGAATGGCTGGCTTTAGTTTTAATCCCTCCTTTTTAAATACATTTCTTTGACATAAGTGTCAGAGGAAAAGCGAATCACTCACTGGGTTAGGATTCAGTTGTTGAAAGAGAAATGCTTGAAATACGGTTCTCAAAAATTCTGCCGAATTAGGAAATTGTTAGTTGTCACTAGTGGATCTTGTATTTAAAGATTCTTAAAATCAACACTATTGCTAATTACTCTTCCATGCCTCAAGAGGTTGGCATTTTATTTGTAGCTTTCTTATGTCATGATTTTTTGCTTTGTTTTGTGATAAAATGCCCATTACTTTATTCCTTCAACACATTTATACCATATACCTACTATGTGTCACATTCTGGCTTTGTGATAAACAAAAATTTATTTCTCAAATGTACTTAATGCCAATGCACACTTAAAATGGTTAAAATGGTAAGTTTTATGAATATTTTGCCACGATTTTAAAACATTTTGTTTCTACCTTAAGGCACTCACATTCTAGCAGGGAAGAAAGATGCATATATAACTAATCATGACAACATAGAGGTGTGATAACAGAGGCATGCACAAAGTGTTAAGAGGATGTTGTGTAGTACTGGGAGAAGCGAAATGGCTTATCTCCCTTACCAGACTAAAATCTGATGGATGACTGAGTCCATATCTGGGCCCTCTGTATGGCAGGTGCTTGGCACATATTTGTAGATTGAGCAAATGGAGGGATGAGTCAATGAGTGCCCTATAACATGAGCAGAGACAGCTTCGCATTATTAACTCAGCATTTTGTACTATTCTATAAAAGGTTGCACCTTGTTTATTCTGTCTCTCCAAGGCTTATTGCCTAAAACCCGTCAGTTATTTGAAATGCATCCTCATCCTCTTGGGATGGGAAGTTGCGAAACCACAGCGTGAAGTGTTCTGAGGTGGCCCTTTGTTTCCAGGCCTCCCGGGACTACATCGGCATGGCAGTTGTGGATGGTCAGCTCACCTGTGTCTACAACCTGGGGGACCATGAGACTGAACTCCAAGTGGACCAGATCTTGACCGAGAGCGAGACTCAGGAGGCAGTTATGGATCGGGTGAAATTTCAGAGGTATAAGTCTGATTGACTGTTGCTTTTTGTGAACCTGACCTGCGCTCACCAAACATATTTACATGTTGCTGAACCCCATTTTTAGTGGCTTGGCTTTGAATTCTTTAATTTTTTCATATAACTCTATATTCTAAATTCATTTTAAACAGAATTTATCAGTTTGCAAGGCTTAATTACACCAAAAGAGCCACATCCAGTAAACCAGAAATACCCGGAGTCTATGACATGGATGGTAGAAACAGCAATACACTCCTTAATTTGGATCCCGAAAATGTTGTATTTTATGTTGGAGGTTACCCACCTGATTTTAAAGTAAGTGTAAATGTTATTTCAGTGAATGAAATATTTAAATTTTAATTTGGTATGGTGATGACCTCATGTCTCTATTTTAATTATTAATTACATGTAAAATGGATTTAACCGCACATTCTTACAGCACATTCTAGCGATAATAATTAACACTTGTTGAGTGCTTCCTCTGTGCACTCAATAGAAACTGTTCTAAGCTTAAGTATGTTAATTTAAATAAGCATCATGATCATTCCCATTTTACAGATGAGGAAACAGAGACAGAGGGGTATAATAACTTGCCCACAGTCATACAGCTAGTAAATAGCAAAGCCAGGGCATCTTGTTCCAGGGTTGACATTCTTAATTAACCCTTATGCCATAGTGACTGTTGAAAGTGATTAATTGATACTATTTTGATTATTGTCCTTTGTTCAATTGGTAGAAGATGTTTTATTTCATTTTCAGCTTCCCAGTCGACTAAGGTTCCCTCCATACAAAGGTTGTATTGAATTAGATGACCTCAATGAAAATGTTCTGAGCTTATACAACTTCAAAAAAACATTCAATCTCAACACAACTGAAGTGGAGCCTTGTAGAAGGTAAATAAAATGTAGAAACCAGAAACTCTGTAATTGGAGTTTTGGTAACTTGCAGTACTTTTACATATGATAAAGGATGGGCCAGTGAGATGCTATTGATGTTGCTAGTAGCTTTGGGCCAGTAGTTCTTCAAGTATGCTTGCATGCAACACTGGCAGTCCTGCCCTAAAATCTAATTAGGGTAGTCTCTTCCTAATTTGTATGAAATGCTAGATTGATGGAGTTTTCTCACTTAAAAAAAGTCTTTACGAAAATTTTTGTGCCTCTTATCACAAAATATTTATTATTAGATGGTACCTGATTTAGAGGCCTGATTTAGTGGCTCATGCCTGTAATCCCAGCACTTTGAGAGACTGAAGTGGGCAGATCACTTGGGGCCAGGAGTTTGAGACCAGCCTGGCCAACATGGCGAAACGCCATCTCTATTAAAAATACAAAAATTAGCTGAGTGTGATGGCGTGTGCCTGTAGTCCCAGCCTCTTGGAAGGCTGAGGCAGAGGAATCGCTTGAACCCAGGAGGTCAAGGTTGCAGTGAGCCAAGATCATGCCACTGCACTCCAGCCTGGGCGACAGAGTGAGACTCCATCTCAAAAAAAGAAAAAAAAAAAAAAAAGGAAAAGAAAAGAAAAGGAAAGGAAAAAAAAAAAAAAGTGGTTCACAAAGTGTGCCATGACTTTTTTGGTACTCTTCCACCTCAATCTTTTTGAAAATTGCTGCCTTGAACTCCTAACCTGCCCTACAATTATAAGGACATGGTATATTCTAATATGAGGTGGACCAAATATCTATTATTCAGAATAAAATTACACTGCAAGTTAATAATCTCTTACATTTCAAAATCTTCAGCTGGTAGACCACATCTTCCTAAGTAGACATTTCCAAAAGGGACTCTTACTCATCTTTTGTCAAGTTAGGGTTTGATTGTCAGAGTGTGAGAGCACATCCAGGAGAAAAAGCTGGCTGCTTTAACATTTTAAAAATGTTTCCTGTGCTTTAGCAAAATTATGACAACTAGATTGCGTTTTCTTGGCTCCATTTTTCAGATAGCAGCATCCTGTATTAATAAGCACACCGGCATGGTGATCATTTGCTGCTGTGTTCTAACTAATGACGATTAATGTTGACAGGAGGAAGGAAGAGTCAGACAAAAATTATTTTGAAGGTACGGGCTATGCCCGAGTTCCAACTCAACCACATGCTTCCATCCCAACCTTTGGGCAGACAATTCAGACCACCGTGGATAGAGGCTTGCTGTTCTTCGCAGAAAACGGGGTAATCTATAACAAGCATCCAGATACAACCAAATGTATTCATTTTGTTTAGCAATTTAGAGATAACTGGGTTGTTACAAACGACCCACTAGATCTGGAAAACAATGTGCAAATATTACCTATATCCTTTTCCTTCACCCAGTTATACTTTCTTTCTGTTGGCTAGGAAATATACTTTTTAAAAAACATTTTTAGTTTTAGGGGTACATGTGCAGGTTTGTTATGTAGGTAAATCGCATGTCACAGGGGTTTGGTGTGCAGATTATTTTATCACCCAGGTAATAAGTGTAGTACTCAATAGGTAGTTTTTCTGTCCTTAAAAAATACTTCCACCCTCAAGTAGGCCCCTTCTTTGCATCCATGTGTACTCAATGTTTAACTCTCACTTATAAGTGAGAACACGTGGTATTTGGTTTTCTGTTCCTACATTTGTTCGCTTAGGATTATGGTCTCCAGCTTCATCCATGTTGCTGCAAAGGACATGATCTCGTTCTTTTTATGGCTGTGTAGTATTCCAGGGTGTATATGTACCTCATTTTCTTTATCCAGTTTACCATTTATGGGCATTTAGGTTGACTCCATGTCTTTGCCGTTGTGAATAGTGCTGCAAGGAGCATTCACGTGCATTTGCCTTTATGGTAGAATGATTTATATTCCTTTGGGCGAATGCCCAATAATGGGATTGCTGGATCATATGGTAGTTCTCAGTTATTAGAGAAATAGACAAACTGCTTTCCACAGTGGTTGAACTAATTTACATTCCCGCCAGCAGTGTACAATCATTCTTTTTTCCACAACCTCAGCAGCATCTGTTATTTTTTGACTTTTTAATAATTGCCTTTTTGACCAGTATGAGATGGTATCTCATCGTTTTGATTTGTATTTCTCTAATCATTAGTGATATTGAGCATTTTTTCATATGCTTGCTGGCAGCCTATATGTCTTCTGAAAAGTCTGTGTCCTTTGTCCATTTTTAATAGGGTTGTTTGGTTTTTGCTTGCTCATTATTTAAGTTCTGTATAGATTCTGGATATTAGACCTTTTTCACATGCATAGTTTGTAAATATTTTCTTCCATTCCGTGGGTTGTCTATTTACTCTGTTGATAGTTTACTCTGTTGATAGTTTCTTTCGTTGTGCAGAAGCTCTTTAATTAGGTTCTATTTGTCAATTTTTGTTTCTGTTGCAATTGCTTTTGGGGTCTTCATCATGAAATCTTTGCAAAGGCCAATTTCTAGAACGGTATTTCTAGGCATTTCTATGTCTAAAATATGTTTTCTTCAAGGTTTTTTTAAAAATAGTTTTACATTTTACACTTAAGTTTTTAATCAGTCTTGAGTTGATTTTTGCATATGGTGAAAGGAAGGGGTCCAGTTCCAATCTTGTGCATATGACTAGCCAGTTATCCCAGCATCATTTATTGAATAGGGAGTCCCAAATAGGAAGCTTCTGTAGTTGGTCTCACAGGGAGTATTTCTGAAGAAATGTGGGTAAGCCCAAAGGCTTTCTGGTGGTCCGAGAACATGGGATTGATAAGGAGCTTGGGATTTTACCAGAGCCTTCTACCTGCAGGGTGGTGACACTGACCGGGTCCAACTGTCCTCTCTGGGGTTGGTCTGGACCCTTCAGGAGATTCCAAGGCTGAACCAGTTCTGATGTTTTGGGAAGGTTCCAGACAGCCTGAAGGATACATGGAGCAGAGAAGCCATCTAGCATCTTCAGGACAAGGCAGTTGTTTTACAAAACAAGGTCTTCTTTGTCCCATTGCTTGTTTTTGTTGACTTTGTCAAAGAGCAGATGGCTGTAGTTGTGTGACTTTATCTCTGGGCTCTCTATTCTGTTCCATTAATGTCTGTTTTAATGAGGGCAAGTAATCAGGAATTTAAGAACATGCCACCAAAATGTGGGAGAAATCTCCCCTTTTCCTATTTTATTCTCATTATCAGTTTTGTTCTTTGAGAACCACTGCTTGCCTAAGAATCTACTTATTCTGACTCAAAACATGTGAAAGCTTCCTGGGATCTCTAAGATCTAAACTGACTTCCTGCTCTTTCCATCTTGGTCTGATTCTTACCAGGCTGTGTGGGATTATTTCTTTGTCGGCATGTTTGCCTTCTCAAGACACTGAAAATTCTCTGTTTTCAAGTAGCTGAGGTTTCTAGGGACCTTCTAAAATCTATTAGGTTAGAGAAGTCCAAAGTGGCACTCTACAAGTGATCATCAGCGCCCTCTGCTGGTTGATGGAGAGTTGGCGTGATGTTTGCTGCTTTACACCTACAGCCAGCCTGGAGTTGAACGCTCCGGTGAGTAGGAGCTTCTGTAGTTGGTCTCACAGGGAGTATTTCTGAAGAAATGTGGGTAAGCCCAAAGGCTTTCTGGTGGTCCGAGAACATGGGATTGATAAGGAGCTTGGGATTTTACCAGAGCCTTCTATCTGCAGGGCAGTGACACTGACCGGGTCCAACTCTCCTCTCTGGGGTTGGTCTGGACCCTTCAGGAGATTCCAAGGCTGAACCAGTTCTGATGTTTTGGGAAGGTTCCAGACAGCCTGAAGGATACATAGAGCAGAGAAGTCATCCAGCATCTTCAGGACAAGGCAGTTGTTTTACAAAACAAGGTCTTCTTTGTACTATAATTTGAAGTTCTTGGAGACTAAGAACCGGAAATACTACTCATAATAAGAAAACTTACATAATGCCGTTACATAAGAAATGACCTAAAGAGCTGCTTTACGTAGGATGGCTCATGACTCTCAGTAAATTGGTGTAACTCTGATGTTTATGAGTTGATCAACCTAAGCTGACTCCCAAAGGCAAGATTTAGGATCCAGATAAGGAGTGATTTTCCTCTTAGAAAGAACTCGGTCCCTGGACGTCAAAGAGAGGCATTCTTATCATTAAGGAACTGTGTAAAAGCAAAGCCTTCAAGCCCTAAGTCAGAAATTGCTCAGCTTATCTTAGGGAAGTAGCTGATTCAAGTATATGTTTCACACCATGATGGAGATGCAATAATGACAAAGACAGACAAGGCTCCCGCCCTCCAGGATTTTATAATCTAGAGGAAAAGAATATGCAAAAGAATGCTGTTAATAGGTTGTTTATTTCATCACAACTGTGAAGAGCTGTATCAAGGAAATGTTTGAGTGAAATGAGGATGTACAACATAAAAGACACTTGAGCAAAGGAAGTGCTTCCTCTGAGATCAGGAGGACCAGTAGAAGACAGCATTTGAACGGGACCTGGGGATAGGGCAGACGGGGGATCAGGCAGAGGGAGAGGCATGAAGAAGGCCTGGGAGTTGGAAGGTCAGGGAGCACTCAGTGGAACAGTGTCTGCGGGGCTGGAGAGCCAGAGGCAGTGCTGAGAGAGAGGCAGATGCCACACAGCATCTGGCAGGGGTCAGGGCTTCATCCTGACAGCCGAGGAGAGTCACAGGCTGCCACTGGCATTTTCAAAGACTACTCTGGCTGTAGAGGGGAATGGACTTGCGGGGGGACACAGGGAGACCAGTGGGTTGTTGCTGCAGGGACTGGCTAAAGATGTTGTGGCTGAGACTAGGTTGGATGACATAAAGAGAGAGTTAAGAATGGAGAATTCATGAGATTATGTTGGATGCGAGAGAGGGAAGGTTCAAGAATGATTCTTAGGTTCTGATAAAGGGGTGAGAAAAAAAATGACTCCTAGGTTTGTGGCTTGCTCAGCAAGGTGATGTGTGTGTGTGCGTTGCACACGTGCGTGCCGGGGGCAGGCTGGGGGGGGGGGGGTAGCGCATGCACCCGGTGTAAAGGAAGGAGAGGCAGGCTTGGCAGCCTGTGGGAGGCATGTAGGTCGTACGTTCTGTGTGAGATATTCTCAATTTGAGGTCTCTGTGAGTCATGCAAGCAAAGCAATAACAACAAGGAAATCACGTGTGCAGACCTGGCCCTGAGACAGGTCTAGGCTGGGGAGAACAATTTGGAGCCCATGAGTACACCTGGATTGGAGCTACAGGACAGCTGACAGCCTGTGATTGTCAAGGGAATGGAGTGGTGTGGGGGAGGAAGGAATCCTGGGTAGGATCCCCGACACTGACATGGAAGGTAGAAGGGGATAAACCAACAAACGAGACAGAGACATAATCAGTGAGAAAACAGATGGTGGAAGGTATCTGAGGTTGTGTAAGACCACACCTCTCTCTAAAAGGCACTCATATTTTCAAATAATATTAATTATCTGTATCTTTTCAGTCTCCATCTTTACATGCCAGTTATGGATCACACAAAACAAAATCATGATCATAGCTAGCATTTATTGTGTCCGTCCTGTGTGTCAACCACTGTGCATGACATTTAACGTGACTTACAATATCGAACCATCACCCCATCCTGTGAGGTGGCAGTTGCAGCACCATTATCCCTTTTCACTAAGGCAGCAGCTGAAGCTGAGAGCAGGGGTTTTCGTGAGAATAACTCGAGTTTCAATGCTCTGTCTCTTCTTCAGCCAAGGCTTCTGGTAATCTGCATTATTCCCCTGTCCTAGGATCGCTTCATATCTCTAAATATAGAAGATGGCAAGCTCATGGTGAGATACAAACTGAATTCAGAGCCACCAAAAGAGAGAGGAGTTGGAGACGCCATAAACAACGGCAGAGACCATTCGGTACACCCTTTGAGTCTGTTTACTTGAATTGTTAAGTGTCCTTAGTCCTTTAAAATTAAGTCAGTGCCCCAAATAAATAAATAAAACCCTTCCTATTACCAGATAAACTTATGGATGTTAACGGAGGGATATATCCTTTTAAAATTTGCACATTTTGGCCTGAAATGTATAACATATACATGACATCTATAAAATACGGTTAACTTCAAATGCAAACGTTTCTATTAAAATGTTTTAGTATCATATTTTTATCCAAAAATGCTACTGCTCAGAGCCTTCCTACTATGTATATAAATGAATCTGGGGGAAGATAAATAAAAACATGATAGTTCTGAACCCCTGTGAATAGGATTCTCTTATTTTCCCTAGCTTGCTGATTCATCTCTCATTTATTTCAGATTCAGATCAAAATTGGAAAAGTCCAAAAGCGTATGTGGATAAATGTGGACTTTCAAAACACTATAATTGATGGTGAAGTATTTGATTTCAGCACATATTATCTGGGAGGAATTCCAATTGCAATCAGGGAAAGGTAAGATGATTTTTTTAAAACCAGATTGCCTCTGTTAGTGGTTATGATTGTGACCAAAAAAAATCTGGTCTACTTTTTTAAATTTCACCAACAAACAAACGCAAAAAGTTAACTTTTCTGTATTAACAGTATAGTCAACAGAGTAAAACAGATTTAAATCCTGAATAATGAGACTGGGCAGTGGAAAGAAGGAAGGTGGGGGAACTGTGTGTCCATCGTCATTCTTGGGAGGGGAGAGACCACAAAGAATATAGTAGGGTTGACAATGCTGGCGACAAGGAGAACAGAGGCTGTGGCCCTGGGCCCTTGAAGGCTGTATAGGAGAGCGTGGGCATCCCAAGGCCTGATAGACATTCCCGGGGAACTGAAAGCTGAGGTTTCCACCTTCAGGAAGTCTCTGGAAGAATGTGAGACAGTATGTCTCCTTCACTTCTGCATCACCTGCTCCTTGCGTGCTATCGAGCATGGAATTGGTACATAACTGTTTCTTGGATGAATGAACACATGAATGAATTAATGTGAAAGGCAGTAAAGCTTTATCTGAATGGAAAACAAAAATCCCACCATTTTGGAATGCACTTAAAAATAACCATTTTGTTCATTTGTATCCTCCCGGAAAACTTTTCAATAGCTGACAGTAGTGTGTGGACAGAACATATCCTAGAAGGATTCGTGCAGCCTCACGACTAAGTAAGAGTGCTCCCAGAAGATTAGGTTATGATGACTTTTATACGAGATCTGAAGCTAGTTAACTCTTTTGTGAACTTACACATCAGTTGGAAGGAACTAGATGTGATTTATAAGGTGTCATGCCAAGGTATTCTTTCTTCTAGAGTCCTTATACATGTGGGCATCTGTCCATTCTGCATAGTCAGGCACTAATCTTTGTTTTAAAGTTGTCAGGATTGCCTCCAAAGACAAAAATGCAAATGGGAAAGTTGGGCACTTTAATAGAACCTGGGGCTGAACATCTTTACTCCTTGGGCTCTGGAAGGAGCCTTGCAGATCATGGTATGTAACCCCCGAGTTTTACAAACGAAGAAATTCAGAGCCAGTGAGATTATATTAATATTTAATATTATCAATATTAAAAGGCAATTCAGCCATGAATAGCCAGTTATGAATTGTCAGTAATCTTGATTTTATTTCCATGAAATGGACTAAAATAAAATCGTTCAAGGTAGTCAGCTTTTTCGAGTACTTTTGAGTATGTTTGAGAGTTACCACGTATTCATTCATTACACAGGATTTACTGAGTGCCTAATGGGCCTCAGGCAGAGTGACAGGTGCCAAGGAGACAACAGCGAGCAGGGTGGAGCCTGGAGAAGAGCAGAAGAGAGACAGTCACTGCAGGAGAACATGATGTGTGTAGGAGGAAGCTCAGGGTGCTGACAGAACCTAGGAGGGAACCTAATTCAGTTGGGACCATCAGGAAAGTGACCACCAGCTAGGACCTGAGAGATGCTAGCAGTCAGTGTATGTGAAGCACCAAAGCTGGATAGAGAAAGCATGAACTTGTGAAGAGCTGGAGTACAGCAGGAAGTGGGATAGGGATGCCCCATGGGGCTGATGTGGGCAGCAGGGGCCTGACCACAGAGTACCTTGAAAGTCACAGTAAGGAGCCATTGGAGAGACTTCAGCAGAGAAAGGCCATGACCAAATTAGGGTTTTCAGCAGCTCACTCTAGTGCAGGGCGGAGACTGGGTTAGAGAAGGAAGGGCAGAGGCAGGTAGAGTGGCTGGAGGCCGAGTGTATTAACAGAGGTGAGTGATGAGGGTGACCTGGCCCAAGGAGTGGCTGTGCAGGTGAGCAACAGGGATCAGGTTCCAAATATATTTAGGAACCTGGGCGAATGGGCAGCACTGCACAATGGCTTGGGTTGGGGAATAAAGGGGAAAAGCAGTCAAGAATGATGCCTCGCTTTTGGCTAAGCCCTTGGCAGATGGAACACACCAGTGGAGGAGTGGGGTGACAAGTTAAGTCTGAGACAGACTTAGTCCAGGAGCCTGAGACACAGCCAGGTGGAGATACCCACAAGCCGGTGCACAAAACGGCCTGGGCCTCCGGAAAGGAGGCCAGTTTGGAGAAGAGTAAATGAAGCCTGGGCCAGGTAGTCATTGAGGTAGCGGAGGCCAGTGGGCTTACCCAGAGCCAGGAGGAATTCTCAAACTGAGCCAATAAGGAACCCACTGGTGGGTGGTTTGTGTTTGCATGATATTAACGCAAGGCCCCTAGACAGTGACGTGGATGCCAGTCAATCCAGGTTTTCTAGAAAAGGGCAGTAGGTAGAACCACAAAAGAGGTGGTTTTAGTTTTGGCTCAGCAAAACTTTAGGTTAATTCAGCACTCAACCTTTATTCACCTTTTCATCTCCATCCATTAAAGAAATATATAGATATAGAGATACATATAAATAATTTGCTTTTTTAAAACAATTTTTTGTAGAGATGGGGTCTTGCTGTGTTGCCCAGGCTGGTCTCAAACTCCTAGCCTCAAGTGATCCTCCCACCCCCAGAATTCTGGGGTTACAGACTTGAGCCACTGTGCCCAGTCCAGAATTTTCTTTCTTTTTTTTGAGACAGAGTCTTGCTGTGTCGCCCAGGCTGGAGTTCAGTGGCGCCATCTTGGCTCATTGTAGCCTTGGCCTCCTGAGCTCAAGTGATTCTCCTGCCTCGGCCTCCTGAGTAGCTGGGATTACAGGTGTGCGCTACCATGCCTGGCTAATTTTTGTATTTTTAGCAGAGACAGAGTTTCCCCATGTTGGCCAGGCTGGTCTCAAACTCCTGAGCTCAGGCAGTCCACCCACCTCAGCCTCCCAAAATGCTGTGATTACAGGCGTGAGCCACCGCACCTGGCCCAGAATTTTCTTAGTAACTTATTTTGGGATCCTCCAAACAAGGGACTGCTTCCTTTTTTCTAGATAAGTTTATACTTTGACTTTTTTTTTTTTTTTTTTTTTTGTG
Organism: Chlorocebus sabaeus; assembly: GCF_047675955.1. Classification (NCBI taxonomy): domain Eukaryota; kingdom Metazoa; phylum Chordata; class Mammalia; order Primates; family Cercopithecidae; genus Chlorocebus; species Chlorocebus sabaeus. The sequence continues at coordinate 58,964,070 of NC_132921.1, read as the reverse complement.
ACGGGGTGTCGCTCTTGTTGCCCAGGCTGGAGTGCAACGGTGTAATCTCAGCTCACTGCAACCTCCACCTCCCGGGTTCAAGCAATTCTCCTGCCTCAGCCTCCCAAGTAGCTGGGATTACAGGTGCCTGCCACCATGCCCAGCTAATTTTGTATTTTAATAGAGATGGGGTTTTGCCATGTTGGTCTGGCTGGTCTCGAACTCCTGACCTCAGGTGATCCACTTGCCTCTGCCTCCCAAAGTGCTAGGATTACAGACGTGAGCCACCATGCCTGGCCTATGTTTTGACTTTTTATTAAAATCACTGGAACATGGAAAATGCAGGAGATAGAGGCCAGTCAAAAGATTTTACTGGCCCTTCAGTCTCTCAAAAGCAAAATGCTAAGGAATAGTCAGCTGTTCTGGGTCTTGCCTCATCCCTCTGGTGAAGTCTTTGGTGGCCCAGAGATTCCTGAAACTGCCACTGGGCATGAGTCACTGGGAGGTGGGGTGGGCACAGAGGAGTTCCATGGATAATCCACAGCCAAGCTCTGTAGGGGCAACCAGCCGACCCTTCCAGAGTAGGGAGGTGTTCTGGTGCCGGCATAAATGGAGGGACCTTTTAGACAAAGTTCTCAAACTTAAGGTGGAGCAAAGCAAGCAGGTGTAATCACGAACTCAGCTTTGCTCAAGGGATTTTGTGCGTAGTTTGTTTCTTCCCCCTCTCACTGTAGTGTTTCTTCTGGGAATGGGGACCCAGATCTTGGAATGGCTTGTTTCTGATCATAATCAGAAATCATTCTGTTAATCCCATCTCCTTCCCAGGAGAAGAACAAATCATCCCTGGTAATGCCAGAGGATCTGACACCAAATGAGGACATTTTTCTTGAGGACCTACACCGTTGTTTACAGAGTGTGATAATAAACACTAAAATGCAAATGATGCACAAAGTAAAAATCAATCAAGAATCTATTGAACATCGACTAAGTACCCAACACTGAGGTTAGGGCTGCCTTTTGTTCTTTTTGCTCCCTGAAGTCGGCCTGCAGCAGCCATGGAGCTGGCTAAGATTTTGTGGACAGATTGGCCCAAAGTATACATAAATACCCCAATGCAGGAACCCGCTAACACAGCAATTCATGCCCCAGTGCAATGACATTCCTCTAGCAAGGATGTTCAGACCCTGCATCCTGGAGTAAATGTAGACCTGTGGGTCCTCAGGTAACCCAAGGTAACAAGAATCCCCCCAGGAACAGTGGAAGTAAATCTCTTCCATTTTAACACTTCTGCTGTGGGTAACTCTTCTAGAAGAAGAAGGCATGATCACTTCCAAGTGCTGCAGGAATACCAACTGTAAGCATAAAAAGCAGGGGCTTCAAACCTCACTAACCCATGTGACACACTGACAGTACAGACCCCAGCTCTGCCACTTACCAGCTGTGTGACCTTAGGCAAGGCCTTAACCTCTCAATGCCTCATTGCTGCATCTGTAATAAGGGCACAGTAGCTGCCTATCTCTTAGGGTGGTTGGAAGATTCAAAGCGTGTAAAGGAATTAGCAGAGGTCAGCACATGGTCAGTGCTCAATAAATGTTAGATAGGAAACCTGTCCTTCCTGCACATGTATCCTAGAACTTAAAATAAAATAAAATAGTATAAAAGAGAAAATACCTCCCTCAAAATGTTATTGTAAGTTGTCTTCTTAGAGGTTTGTGCAAAATAGGTGGTCTGTGTCTGTTAACTGCCTTTCTCTCCCACTATTTTACTTTCCTGCAACCTTCTTTCTTTGACCAATAATCTATGGAGAGAGGGACATCTGGAATGTTGTTGTCCAAGAGATATGTTGAAACCCAAAGAAGAATGGACCTAAAACTATGTATAAATAGGCAAGCTCCAGGAATGAAAATGAACCCTCCTCCTCTTCTGAGGCAAAAGGCCATCTTTATAAAATAATTAGGCTCATACTGTAATGCCAGTAAAGATTTGTTTCTTTCTTTTCCTTTTAATGAAATTTAATTTTAGGCGTATTACATATAGCTCAATTGTTTCTAATGAATTAGATTAAAATGAATGCAGACACCTTTCCGTTTAGAAAAGTAAGCTGCATTAGGGATTTAGAATGAAATCAGCTTTGGGTTTTCTTAGGACATCATTTGTTTAAGAAACACAAATATTTGCCTGGACTTCAGTTAGTTCATGTGTGTGAATGCTTTATGCACATTCACCTCCAGACAGATCCAGAAATCAAATCAAAGGGGAAGTGCCATGGGACCATTTAGAAAGAGCTGCTTTAGAAATTGCTCTCATTATATAAGAACGGTAATATGGGAGTAGTTACTAGCTTGACGATCTCACGTTGAGTCCTTACTCTGTATAAAGCACGTTTGAGTGTGTTACACATATTAACTTTCTTAGACTTACGACAACCCTATGAAACAGACTCACATATTCCCATTGTCTAAATGAGGAAACAGAGGCACAGAGAAGAGAAGTTGCCTGTTCAATTAGCAGGGACAGAACTTGAACCCAGGCAATTTGGCTGGTCCGCAGCAGCACAATTTTGCCTCTCAGAAACCCCTGCTGAACATTCACGCCCAGGTGCCATGCACTGCTGCAAGCTCTTGCTGTACGTTAACTTGCTTTTTTTGTTTTTGTTTTTGTTTTTTGAGATAGAGTCTCACTCTGTCACCCAGGCTGGAGTACGGTGGTATAATCTCGACTCATTGCAACCTCCGCCTCCTAGGTTCAGGTGATTCTCCAACCTCAGCTCCCGAGTAGCTGGGACTACAGGTGCCTGCCACCACGCCCGGCTAATTTTTGTGTTTTTAGTAGAGTTAAGGTTTCACCATGTTGACCAGGCTGGTCTCTAACACCTGACCTCAAGTGATCCACCTGACTTGGCCTCCCAAAGTGCTGGGATTACAGGCATGAGCCACCCCACCTGGCCCGTTAATTTTTTAAATCCTGGCAATAACCTGTTGCCCAGGTCCCACAGGTAGGAGGTGGTAGATACAGCAGCATATGAACCTGGACAATGTGTTCCATTGTTTCAGCTTGGCATTGATTAAATCAAGCTACATTTTTCATAATTGAATAGAACCAAAAAGTAACACTTTGTTTCTTCTGACTTTACAGTGGCTAACAGTGAACAGAAAAAAAGAGCAAAAAGTTTTCTAGAGAGTTCCTGCTTCCTATAAATGATTGATTACTTTATTTATATATATGTATATCATATATCATCTATGAACTTATTAAGACATGTCCTGTCCACCGTGCAATGCTGTGACTCCAGGGAGACGGACAGGAAGTTCTAGATATTGTACATCTTCTCTGTCTTTGTACCTTTTGCAGTCACTGGCCATTCTTCTGTTAACATTGTTGTCTGCATTTTTAAAGCTGAGAATGTAAACTTCCACAGAAAGGAAGTCGGTTCTCCCAGCATCATAAAATAAGTGGCATTATGGGAATCCCATGAGAAAGGATAAACAAAACACGTACTCGTGTATGGGTGAAAAGTACTAAAGAGCACAGCGTTTCAGCTCTAATTTCATGGGAGCCTGGCATGATCCATCTTTTCCTTTTATTTGTGTTCCTAATCAGATTTAACATTTCTACGCCTGCTTTCCGAGGCTGCATGAAAAATTTGAAGAAAACCAGTGGTGTCGTTAGATTGAACGATACTGTGGGAGTCACCAAAAAGTGCTCGGAAGACTGGAAGGTAAGTGAAGGTTCAGAACTTTGTGAAGGAGTGCTTCTCAGCCAACCCGCCTTCTGTATCCATTAACACAGCAACTTTTGACTTCTTTCTGGTAGCATACAGTGTTATAGTGAACTGGCTCATATGCACTCCCCATGTGCTTGCAAGGTGCTGAACCTTTGCAGGTTTGCACATTAAATTTGTAGGAAAGTAGGAAGGCCAAGTATATACATGAAAACTTACAGATGATTGCTGACTTATCATGCAGCAAAGTAAGCTCTCTTTCTTTCTGAGGCTACATAAATCACATTAATCGGTTTGGGTAAAGTGAGATCGGGTAAAGTACTGTATTTCAGCCAAGAAATGATTACAATGCTAGTAATTTATTCCATGTTTGCATTTCAGCTTGTGCGATCTGCCTCATTCTCCAGAGGAGGACAATTGAGTTTCACTAATTTGGGCTCACCGCTTACTGACCACCTCCAGGCCTCATTTGGATTTCAGACTTTTCAACCCAGTGGCATATTATTAAGTCATCAGACATGGGTATGCAATAGTGCATTAATATCAGACAAGATTTGAACCTGACTCAAAGTTTGATATTAAAAAGCAATAGATTTTGAACGTGGTGGAGTTGGACATGTTTTCTATCATCACACAGTAAATGCTATTGTATAGTTCAACCATGAACGTTATTCACCACTCTGGGGTAGGTCCTCAAAGAAATCAGGTTTAGAAAGTAACATTATAATTTACAGAGGTGCATTTGTGTGTATTCGCAGACTCAGTTTTGTTCTTTTCAGGTATATTTTATAATAAGAGTTAAGGTGGATTATAACTACTGTAGTTAATAATGTAGCTTAAAGTTTCAGAGCTCAGAAGGAAAATCACAGTGTGTCCCTATGATGGCGTTTTGATTGCATAAAAGGCAGCTCTCTAGACTGCCTTTTTGCAGCAGCAGCTAGTTGGACAATATTTATACCTGGAGAATTGTAGAAAATAAGATCCTTTGCTCTTTCCTCATGTACAACAGAGCCACATAAATTCTCTTCCACAAGGAGGTACCGTCTGTAACGTAAGTGGATTTAGCTAGTGTGGTTATGTAGGTATAGAAGTCATCTAATATTTAGAAATGAATATTTGTGGAATGAGTGGAATTTTTAAATAGAAGTAGAGTATGATTATTTCTGAATTTGTTTCTTTAGGATTGCAGAGCACAACAGAATTCTAGTATCTGTTAAGAAAATAGACGGTGGCTGACTCTGGGGCTCTGTAATATAAGGAAGGCCGCCCCTCTCTTGGTGGCTTGCTCACCAGTCCCTGAGGTCTTACTTTTAAAATGAGCCCTAAAGAAGCACATGCTGACACTTAGACTGTGGGGGTGGCTTTTCCATGAAAGCAGGATGTTTTGATCTAGCTCTTATGATACCTGACACTTGTTTCCTCTGCCACATGTAGGAACACTTAGTACACAATTCACAAAATGATTGAGAGCAGAGGGAAGAATTAGGTTAGCAAAAGATTAGATCCACCCTGGACAATGGGGGAATCCTGGAAATAGCATAGGGACATTGCCCTCAATTTCATAATGGGTTAGCTAAAGATACATATAAGTCAGCATTATTTTATGCAATTCATAATGAATATTGCCAATTGAAAAAAAGTTAACACAAAGTAAAATCAACAATGGCTATAACCACACACAGTAAAACTTGTTTTAGACTGAAATCTTACCAAAGAATCACATCTTGTTGAAAACTGCAGAAATTATACTTGGTAGAAAAAACACGAACAAAATTGAAATGAAAAGTGCTGAGACTGCACATTTTTAAAATTAATGATTGACAGGAAGAGTCAAATTATCTTGCCAAAATTTAGATCTTCAGAGTTTGACATGGAGAATTGAACTTCCCAGAAATAATGACTAGGAAGTAAAAAATTTATAATGACTGAAGAGAAGAAATCATTGTAATATTCTTATATTAAAAATTAAGGAATCAAGTCTTTGCTGTAAAATTTATTTAGCAATGAATTGATCCTGATAGAAATAACTTAGCAAAAGAAAAATAAAAATAGAAAAATTTAGGCTGGGCATGATGGCTCACACCTGTAATCAATCCCAGCACCTTGGGAGGCCAAGCCAGCAGTATCTCTTGAGCCCAGGGGTCTGAGACCAACCTAGGGAACATAGTGAGATCCTGTATCTACAAAAAATTACAAACTTAGCTGGCTGTGGTGGTGTGCGCCCGTGGCCCCAGCTTCTCAGGAGGCTGAGGTGGGAGGATCACTTGAGCCTGGGAGAGTGCCACTGTACTCTAGCCTATGCAAGACAGCAAGACTCTGTCTCAAATAATAATGATAAGAAGATAAAATAGAAAAATTTAGAAATGGTTGAATTGTTGTGTGTAGTCGATTGAGAAATTAAATCGGCTTAATGAATGTAGGTCCAAAAAATGTTTTTGGCAAATTCATCAGTGTTGGCATAATTTGCATAAGATTTGTCTATTTATAAACATGGAGTCAAATATGCAAAAAATAATCTTTAGAGCAAAAAGCAAACTCAAAGCATTTGGGTCAAAACATCCTGATTGTTTTATACATGGTTTGGATGATAAATTCAGTACGGATACAGGCATAATCCTTAAATGCAAATTAGTTGATGGGTATTTTCTATGATGATTTCAGACAAGCACCCTGCAGGTCACTCTGGAAGACGGTCACATTGAATTGAGCACCAGGGATAGCGGCAGCCCAATTTTGAAATCTCCACAGACATATATGGATGGTTTGCTGCACTATGTATCTGTAATAAGCGACAACTCTGGGTAAGTGGAGTAATACTGCTGTCAGAGCTGTGAGTGAGTTTTACTGTCTTTCATTTAATGGAATTTTCTGGTGTCTTTTTGCAAGATATTTGTCCTTGATGCCAAAAATACTTTACCAATAAGTCTTGTCCTTCTTCCTTATTCCATATCAATTTCTTCATAAAAAAATAAATTGCCACACATGGTGGCTCATGTCTGTGATCCTAACAACTAAGGAGGCTGAGGCAAGAGGGTTGCTTGAGGTCAAGAGTTCGAGACCAGTCTGGGAAACAGTAAAACCATGTCTCTAAGAAAAATAAAATAAAATAAAGTGTAAATAAATCAAATTTAAAAAATAAATCAGTTGGATGGATAAATTGTGGTGTATTCAAAATGGAATGCTATATAGCAATGAGAAAGAAGGATCTAGAACTGTATATCATGACATGAATGACCCTCACAAACATAATGTGGAAAACATTGAGTCACCCATAAAAGTTCATCTCATATAATTTCCTTTATATAAAGTTCAAAAACAGGCAAGAACTAATCCATTCCATCAGAATTCAGGATAGAGGGAGGGAGGCTACAGAGTTAAAGGGAATGCACAACAGGGTTCCTGGGATGCTGCTACTCTGTTCTGTTTCTTTATCTGGGTGCTGGTAATGTTGGTGTATTTCTGTTGCAAAAATTCGTTGAGCTGAACACATATAGTCTGCGTACTTTCTGTACATGAGGCTCTCATACCACAGTCTTTCAAAATGTCATCTTTGGCAAGATACACCCATTTTAATAAAAATGTTATGTGCAAAATACATGCAAAAAATTGTAATGCTCTTAAATAAAGTCTAGTTTCGCTAGTTATTTTAGATAACAAATATTGAGTCTGAGTTATAGACAGTGAGTTGGCCACATGGCAAGGGCCCTTTTATCCAGCAGTTCTCACCCTTGATTTGCTTTTCTTCCCTTTCAGACTACGGCTTCTCATCGATGACCAGCCCCTGACAAATAACCAAAGGCTAAATCGCATTTCAAGTTCCCAGCAGTCTCTGCGTCTGGGCGGGAGCAATTTTGAGGGTTGTATCAGCAATGTTTTTGTCCAGAGGTAGGTGATCCTGTCTTTGTGGGTAACTGATGAGAATGGCCTGCCCATGGGAAGGGTATCTCTTTGGTCCAGTTAACAAAGTCAGCTTTGTCAACGTGTGCTGCATGAGGCCCACATGCCACAGTCTTTCAAAATGCCATCTTTGGCCAGATACATCCATTAAAAAACAAATCCACAAAAAACTCCTGCGCCCGGCCTCCCTTTGGAGGAGCAGCTTTGGCATGTAACCTTGGGAAAGGCCTAATTAAAATTAACTTCAGATTATGGCCCTGAAAAGTATTCACTGAAATTTTATTGCATTATAATCAAGATTGTGCACTTAGATTTAATCAGCTCTCTACGGTTTTCAGGGCCAAGGAATTGCATGGACCAGTGCTATGCTAGGAAACCAAATCACCACAATGTTGAACGTGATATTGATAGAGAGTAGCGCTTGGGACTTCTATGCACGTGTTTACATATTTTCTTTTGATACAAAATGATTGTTTTTAGATAAGAGGCAAAATCTTCTCTGGGGTAAGGAGAGGGCCTGGTTCTGGCTATGAACCTCAGGCTGGAATTCTCAGGCTACCATGACAGGGAGCCTCCCGCCCATCAAGGCTCCATCCTCCTTGGCCAGGGTGAGGCTTAGAGTTCTCATTCCCCTCCTGGTTGATGAAACATCTTCCTTGAACATCTAATTCAGGGACTGGAGCAGGAAATGGGAGGGATGGGGAAGGCACAGGGGTTGTTAGCAACAGCTTACTGCCATAATAAGGCTTGGACAAGAATCGTGAGATAAAGCACATTTGTCCAAGACTTTCCTCCTCATAGTCGGACAAATCCTTCCATAAACTCACCTCTGAAGTTTCCTTATATTTACCATCATTCAGTATCATCGAGAGCCCATCTTCCCCCTCTGTGCATATTTTACTTTTGTATTTCCATGTGACACCCATTTCAAAGAAAGAACTATAGTATCCCAGCCCTCCCACAATCCTGCCACAATCCCGAGTCAATAAAAGTTTCTTGGGCTCCTCGCTGGCTTCTGGAGGTGATATTAAAGTAGGAGAGGAAAGTTTCCCCAGGAACCGTGACCATAAGAATGTGTAATTTAAAAAAAAGTATTGATACATAACTGTTGTATTAATACATATTTGTGGGGTACATGTGATATTTTGATACAGGCCTACAATGTGTAATGATCAAATCTGGGTAACTGGAATGTGCTTCATTTCAAGCATTCGTCATGCTCTTTGTGTTGGGAACATTCCAAATCTTCTCCTCTAGCTATTTTAAATTAGACAATAAATCATCGTTAACTTGAGTCACCCTATTGTGCTACCAAACACTAGATCATATTCCTTCTATCTAACTGCATTTTTGTACCCATTAACCAACCCCTCTTCATGCCCAAAACATGTAGTTTTTGAAATGAGCTCTCTCGACCAGCGGATCTTCCTCGACATGTCCAAGTTTGGCAGCATCTTTCATTTCTGCCCTTTTTCCAGGTTATCACTGAGTCCCGAAGTCCTAGATTTGGCCAGCAACTCTCTCAAGAGAGATGTGTCCCTGGGAGGCTGCAGTTTAAACAAACCACCTTTTCTAATGTTGCTTCAGGGTTCTACCAGGTTTAACAAGGCCAAGACTTTCCGTATCAATCAGGTAAGTGTCCAAACCTAACCCTGGGTTTCACTCCTCCCTGGAGGATTCCCCTGAGCCTGCCGTGTGGGAGAGATTGGGGAAGGAGGTGAGAGATCACCAATCCATGAATGGGACTGATGGGTTATCAACAGTTGAATCACACCAAAATGTCAAAGTGGTTTTCTTTTTAGCTTTTATTTTGCATCTTGATGAAAAGTTGGCAAGTTTTGCACTCACAGAACAAAACCGTGACTTAGGTTTCTTAATTTCTGTAGCTGATGTCTTGCTGTTTTAACATTTCTGCTGTGTCCCCAGCAGGTCCTGTGTTTTTCTATAGAATATAAGGGCCGTGCTCCTCTTCCTGCCCACCGACTTCCCCTCTGCTCTGATGCAACTCCTATGACAAGATACACCCATACATCTGGGCCTTGTCAAAGCCAATGTGGCGTACCCTTGACTGCAGACTAGAAACACCTGGGGAGCTTTAACACCCAATGCTTAGGCTGCATCCGACCCAATTAAGTCAGATGCTCGTGGAGTGGGCGTATCGGTAGTTTGTGAAGCTCCCCAGGTGATTCTGAAGTACGGCACTGAGAGGGATTGAGAGGAAATGAAACTCCTTATTTGGAGGAGCAGAACACTGTGATGAATTGAACACAGGATCAGGGCTTAAGGAGCTCCTTGCTCTACTGAAGGTCAGCAATGTAACTTTCCCAGGTTTGAGGTTACAATTAATATGGTTAATGGATAACAGTGGGCACCTTGGATCTGCCAGGCACTGCACTATGCACTCCAAGGGGATTTTCTTACCAAATCTTTCATTAACCTTATGCTGCAGTATAGAAAGGTAAGCAATTCAGCCCAAGCTCCCGCAGGTGGCAGGTGGAATTGGCATTCCAACCCAGGAGCCCGTGGCCTCTTGAGAGCTATGTGCTCCTGTTCAACACACTTTCCACTTAATGTCAACCACATGCTGCTTCTCTACCAATATTTCCCCACTGCACAATGATTTGGGAGAGCATGAACAGATAATACCTAATAAAATACATGTTTTATGCTATTAAGAAGAAATATACTTCATAAATCCAGAAGGGCTGTCATTTTCCCATTATGGGAATATCTTTAGAATTGCCCCATCAGAAATGAAGTCATATATTCATTTTTTCATTGTAAGGCTGAAAGTTATTGAGAGACTAAATTAGCCCAGTGATGGTGAACTGGAGAGAGCAAATGGATTCAAATCTATTTACAAGATAGAATACACATGACTCAGACAATAATTGAATTGGGAAGACAAGGGAGAGGCAGGAGTTAAAATAATTCTGAGGCACCCAGTCTGGGTTATTGGATGGATGGAGATGTCCTCTCCATGGAGACAGGAGAAGGACAGATATTTGGAGGAAAAGAGAATGAATGGAGTTTGTGGTGTATTGAGTGACAGGAACCTGCAGGACACCCAGGTGCAGAAATCTGGTGGGAGACTGTCAGAAGTCTCTGCATGGGCTTCAGCAGATGGGGTGGGACTGGGGCTGTTGATGTGGAAAACATTGGCGAATACACTATTTCATTTCCGCCTGTTTTGCGTAAGCCCCCAGTTTAGATGAAACAGGACATTAGTCTCTGCCCAGTAGCAGAGAGAATACAGCACAGCTTAGTGGTTAAGTACTGGACTCTGGGGCCAGACTTCCTGGGTTTGCATCCGGCTTTACCATTTATTAGCTATGTGATCTTGGACAATTATTCAACCTCTCTTTGGGTCTATTTGCTCCAATGTAAATGAAGACACATAATGGTAATACCTCATGATGTTGATGTGAGGATTAAATGAAGTAATAAACACAAAACACTTAGAAAAGTGCCTGGCACATAGTAAGTATGCATTAAATGCTAATTATTACTATGCACACTAATGAAAACCTACACAAAAGGATACGATGCTACAGGAGTGGTGCGGCAGGAATTTTCCTGCCATGGGAATCAGGAGGCTTCTTCTGGAGGAGGTGACCCAGGAGCTGGGTCTGGAGTGTGGGTTGAATTTAGCTGAGTGAATACTGTTGCCGCCCGAGCAGAAGCCCAAAGCTGGAGGCAGGATGTGGCTGGGACTCACTGGTGCAAGACGTGCTGCATGCATCCTCACCAGACTGACTTTACACTCTCTTTCTCCCTTCTCAACACACTCCTCTGAGAGCAGAATAAAATACCAACCTTACAGGCCAGGAAATGGAGTGTTTAAGAGGTTAAAAAAAAAAAGTTGCCAAAAAGCACCCTGTCAGTAAATGGTAGAGTCAGAATTCAAACTTAAGACTCTTAAGCACAAAGAACGTGCTCTTCTCCCAGGCGCTCAGAGCTCCGTGGGGATCTCCATCAGTCAAAGCGAAGGGTGGGGATTCACCTTCCTAGGGTCTGGCTCAGAAATGGACATGTGGCCCCTCCCTCCTGGACAATGAGCCCTGAGAGGAAGTTGAGGGCAGGGCTTCTGATAAAGAATTCCATAGTAGCACAAAGAGAAACCTGGGTAGAATCCATGCTTTTTGTGCTGGACAGTGTAGTGAGGGTGTAATTCCCAGAAGCACAAGAAGAGCACAAGATTCAAACTTAAGCACAAAGAATGTGCTCTTCAAGCCACATCATGTGGCCTCTACAGGCCCAGAGAGCCTGGTGAACAGTGGGAAATTGGATGGAGAAAGGAGACTAGAGAGAGGTAAACTGGAATCACACCCTGGAGCCAGATCAGGCAAGCGTCATATGATCTACATCAGTTGGACATTTTGCTATGGTCAGTGTAACATCATTGAAAGGAGTCCTGTAAGCAGTTGAAAAGATTAAAGATTACTAAGCTGGCTGCAGCCTGTGGGATGGTTTGGTGTAGGAAAGTTCTAGAGCCATGGAGTCAGATTGGCAAGCTACTGCAATCGTCCAGGCATGAGTCAGGGCTGGCTGGGCACAGTGGGTCACACCTGTAATCCCGGCACTTTGGGAGGCCAAGGCAGGCAAATCACCTGAGGTCAGGAGTTTAAGACCCGCCTGGCCAACATGGTGAAACCCCGTCTCTACTTAAAATACAAAAATTAGCCAGTCTTGGTGGCAGGCATCTGTAATCCCAGCCAATGGGGAGGCTGAGGCAGAGGAATCACTTGAACCCGGGAGGTGGAGGTTGCAGTGAGCTGAGATCACACCACTACACTCCAGCCTGGGCAACAGAGTGAGACTCCATCTCAAAAGCAAAAAAAAAAAAAAAAAGAGGGCTGACTTTCAGGGCATAGGCATTAGAAATGAAAAGGAAGGAGTGGAAACAAAATATGTCACACAGAAGAAGAGTAGGACATGAGAAAATGCATGAAAGAGGCCAGGGTGTCCATGTGGACCAAGATTTTTAGCCTGGATGCCTTAAAGTATGATGATGCCATTAAGAGAACTAAGGGACACTTGGTGACAAAGGCTATCTCTCAAAACTGTTCATCTTGATGCTCATGCTGCTGACACACACAGAAGACTCCCAGAGAGGGAGCAAGGCCCACTGGTGTGAGTCCCAGGCAGAAGCCCAGGCTGGGTTTTAATCTCAGTAGGATCAAGGTTTGGCTGATATAAATAACTCACTTAAGTTTCTGTTGGGTACGGCAGAACGTCTCCATTCAGCAATGTGCAAGCATCATTTTAAATAACTGATTTCAAGTTTGCATTCTGAGCACTGTATCCAGGAAATGGGTCAGGGAAGAAAACCCGCCCCTGAAGGAATGTGTATCTTTTGGGAAGCCTTTAGCTGCTGATTCAGAAAACTCACTGCAAAACTAATGACTTAAACAATAAGAATAATCTCACACAGTTAGCCAGGCAGGGGTAGGTGAGGCTTGAGGCCTGGCCCATCAGGAGCTGGCTCTGCTTCCTCTTGGTTCTCTTGGCTCCATCCTGCATGCTTCTGGCAATCGCATCCACACCACGCTGTCCAGCACAAGAAGCACCAAGTCTGCCTGGGCTTCTCTTTGTGCTAATATGGAGTTCTTTACCAGAAGCCCCTCCTTCAACTTCCTCTCAGGGCTCATTGGCCAGGAGGGAGGGGTCACATGTTCATTTCCGAACCAACCCCTAGTACGGTGAATCCCCACCCTTTGCTTTGACTGATGGAGATCCCCACTGAGCTCTGAGCGCCTGGGAAAAGCGCATGGGCGTTTCAGAACCTGAGCTCTGCGGTGGAGAAAAGAGTAGCAGGGCTGGGGAATCTCAGTTACTTCCAACAATTTTCCTAGTCACATTTAACATTTATTATGGTTGTTTTCCTGCATTAAAACTCAGTCCCATTCAAAAGTTCAGACTTCTCTGCGTGAGTCACTCTGATGGAAGTGGGGACAGGATGTGGTCTCCTCCCTTCTCTCTCTCTCCTGCTATCTTGGTCCTTTCACCTGCCCTGCTGCCCAAGTGAATGGTTGTTAGGGGAGATGGCCGCAGGTTTGCAGCTCCATGTTTCACTGGCGGGCTGTGGGTGTCTCGGTGCTGCTGGCCAAATGCTGGTCCCTCAAACGACACTGCGGTTCTTCCGATGCCCAGTGGTGGAAAGGGGCACCAGGCAGCCACTGGTCCCAGGTGCAGCAGCTGTCAGAGAAGAACCCAGACTTGTGTAAGATGAGAATAACATGCATGCTCCCCAAAGAAAGAGGGAGAGAAAAGGGGGGTATTTAGACTCTCCTAAACTTTGTTTACCCCAAAAGAATGAGCCCTCTGCCTCCTAGCCCTGTCTTACACCTTCCTGGTGGCAAAATGCTCTCAAATCAAAGCCACACTAGGGCGCTGATGGGGATTGCGAGGATCTGGCTTCAGGAAAGTTAAAGAGCTAAATAAAGAAGGAGATCTCCGTTCTGCCCACTCCATGCCAGTCAGTGACCTGCAGGAAGGGCTCTCAGTGGACACTTCCCATCTGCATGGTGCCGTTTCCCAGGCCTTCTATTGCCCTACTGAATTCCTCGCTTAGGATCAAGGGCGAAAATTAAGCAATGTACTTAGCAAGATAAGCAGTCTTCACTCTTTCCCCTGATCATTGTGTTGCTCTTTTCCCATGCAGCTGTTGCGGGACACACCAGTGGCCTCCCCAAGGAGCATGAAGGTGTGGCAAGATGCCTGTTCACCACTTCCCAGGACCCAGGCCAATCATGGAGCCCTCCAGTTTGGGGACATTCCCACCAGCCACTTGCTATTCAAGCTTCCTCAGGAGCTGCTGAAACCCAGGTATTATTTAGCTTTCCTGCTCCAGCACCAACTCAGAACCTGACTCTGCGATTCCACCGCAGGGAAGTCTGACTGCCATGACACCATGCAGCTGTCTCTGATGAAGGTGGCACTACCGTTTTTGTGCAAAGAGGTGCTGGCCTGCACAGGACAGGGAGCATGAGTGCCTGCCATGTGCTTTCCCAACAGCTGGAGGCAAACGTGACGACGGCATACTGCTCAGAGGCTGAAGCAGTCAGCTCCGCTCTGGTTTAGAATTGATGTTGTTCTAAAAATAAGAATGACATTTTTTTTTTCTAAAGCTGCTGTTTATTTCCATGATAAATCACTTTTCTTTTCTTGTATGCTGTAGTGAAAGTAAAATTCTTTTTAGGTAGATGCAGTGCCAGATAGATCATTTTTAGAGAATACATTTGGCCTTTTTGTGCTAACAAGTTGCATCTCTTTAGGGGAGGAGGGAATGAGCAGAAATATTAATTATGTCAGAAAAAAATTAGAAAAACAAGGTTTGTCATTTTCAGGTGATTTGAAGGAGACATAGATAGAAAGGTGCTGACCTTTTCTTCATGGCTTTCCCAGAGGCAGAATTGCCCGGGGATTAAAAGGACCTGGCTCTAGCATCTGGCTTTCAGTCCTGCTTCACACTTACTGGCTGTGTGACTCCAGGCCATGTGCCAGGGCAGCTCCTCTGAGACGCGGACACTAAGATGGGATTAGATGGGCAAGAGGTTCATTGTGGGGAAGCCTGTGAAAGATGACCAGAAGGGGACAGGGACGGGGGCAGGCAGAGCCTGCAGATGGCTGTGGGCCTGCAGACACTGTGAAGGGAGGGCACAGGGAGGAAGAGCCGGGTAGGAAGGGCCTCAGGCCACAGTCCAGCTATAACACGCTCTCAGCCAGGTGCCTGCAGTCCCCCAAGCGGAGATCATCTCTGAGAAGAGCTCATTGTTGACCATAAATGGCCCGGCTCTAATACCCCCGAGTGTCACTAAAGACCTAGGGCGTGGCAGCCCCACTCTGCTCCCTGCGGCAGCTTCTCTTGGAGCATGACTTCATGGCTGCCACAGGCTGTTTAACTTCTCTAAGCCTAAGCTGTCCCTCTATGCCTGTCTTGCATGTTAGCAAATTGCTACCTCTCTCTGGACCTCAATTTTCCTGTTAGTTAAATGAGCTCGAGGATGCTTTTCTTGCAGGGAGGAGAGGTCATAGCTTATAAGGAAGCTGGCCCTCGAAGCCCAGCCAGTAAGCTGTGAGCATGCGTCACAGGCAGAGAGAGGTTAAGGCCGGAGAGAGACTGAATGCCGAGCTCTGAAGGAGAAAGCCTGTGTGGACAGCTCCGCGTCTCCAGCTGCCCCATGGAAAGTCTTGGGGTCCCTCATTTTCCAAAACTGTGCTAGTAGAAGCTAAGGCAGAAGGAGAGGAGATTGTCCCTCCAGTTGTCCCCTCCCCTGGCTGTTTCTTGGTGGGGAGGCCCCACTTCCCATCCCCGCTCTCTTGGTCAAGTTGACCTTAATGACAAGGACCTCCCTCTTTCAAGAAACTGCCTGGACTCCCCTTTCCCCAGCCTCCCGCCTCTGGCCTCCCCCTTGTGGCCTCCCCATCAGCTTGGCCCTCCCCTCCCTGGCAGCTTCTCTCTCAACACAGTCAGTGCAGTGAGTTACAAACTTCTGATGATTCCACCCCTGTGCCTTCCCGTCCAACATTAAACCGTACATCATTAATGAAAAAGTAACATTTTAAAAGGTAAAAATTTTTTAAAGTCAATCAGTAAATATAATTTTCAACTTATATTTTAGCCCCAAATGTTGTAGCAATCAGTTATTTTCAGAAAGTTGAAAGAGTTGGAGGATTCTGTTGTTCTCATTCTGATTTACATTTTGGCAGTGTTCTGACAGTCCTTTAGAACTGGTGCCATTGCTTTACCCCTTTGGTGAATGTATAACAATGCTCTTTAGCTCTCTGCCCTACCCTCCCATCCTCCAGCAATGAAGAGTCATCGCTACAGTGTCATGTACTGGGATCTAAATCCACTGCTGCCTTTTTTTGGGTGTTAGTCAGTTAGTCTTTTATGAAAGAAAGTTGCTTTAGGAAACAGTTCTGGAAAGCAAATGTCAAGTCTGATCACCAGGCCCACATATGGAAAGTACATTCTATTCTGCAGCACGTTCTAATATCCTCCTTAACTTGGCTACCCCTTGTTCTCCAAACCTCCGCACTAACACACAGACACACCAGGAGAAATATTGAGCAGTGTTACCATCTGGTTGGCTTAATTTAACAAATATAGATTTCTCTTTCATTTTGAAGAACATTGCCCTCAAGGAAACTTGCTAATCTGAAGAATAAATGTGTATCTTAGCCTCACAGAATTAAAAAGCAAAGAGAATTAACAGTATAATTTGTTTCTTCCATTTCTGGTTTCTGCCTCCAAATTTTCCATTTACCATTTAATTCAATTCAGTAACTATTTATTGAGTGCCTACTGCATAATAGGCACTGGGGATGGCACTACGAGTGGGATGAATGCAGTTCCTGCCTCCTGTCTGGTGTCTGCTTAGACATTAGCCACAGGAATGGCTGAAGACAGCCTATTGACATCTGCATCTCCCACGACCCTTTCACACACACCTTGAGGCATCCCTCTCACGGCACCCCTGCACCATAAACCACTCAAGGAATGAAACGTCCATCGTTGCATTCCTACTACCCAGCACTGCACCTTATGCATCCCCCACACTCATTCAGTACTTGTTTGATGAGTGGGTGGATGGATGAGTGTGAGTTTTCATAAAAAGTAAAGCTCGCTTAGCTGGATGTGCATAGCACATGTAACCATCATGTAAATGAATACTAACAACGTACTCTGCTTTTTTTTTTTTTTTTTTTTTTTTTTTGAGACAGAGTCGCTGTGTCACCCAGGCTGGAATGCAGTGGCATGATCTCAATTCACTACAACCTCTACCTCCTGGGTTCAAGCGATTCTCCTGCCTCAGCGTCCCAAGTAGCTGGGATTACAGGCACCCACCACCACGCCTGGCTAATTTTTGTATTTTTAGTAGAGTCAGGGTTTCCCCATGTTGGCCAGGCTGGTCTTGAATCCCTGACCTCAGGTGATCCGCCCACCTTGGCCTCCCAACGTGCTGAGATTTTCCCAAAGTGCTGAGATTACAGGCGTGAGCCACTGTGCCTGGCACACTCTACTTTTACCGCATGATATTTGCCTCCTTCTTCTTCCTTCATAGGGAAGGTATTAGGGTCTGAGAAATGTAGAGGTGGGTGGGAGAAGGTGGGTCTGTGTTTCTTCATCTTTGTGTTAAATCTGTCTAACAGAAAGGAAATGCTTTTTTGATGCTTAAATCACATCTTTGTTATTCAAGTTGTCTCCTACTTCTCCTACGACTTCCCTCTCCATGAATACACACAAAACAGAATGCATATTCATTGGGTTTGGAAAGTACAGGCTTCCCAGTGGAATAAGCCAGTCACAGAAGGACAAGTCCCGTACAATTCTACTTACATGAGGTATCTCGAGTAGTCTAATTCATTGAGAAAGTAGAGTGGTGGTTGGTTGTCAGGGGCTGTGGGGAAGCGAGACTAGGGACCTCTTGTTTCATGGGTACAAGTTTCAGTTTTGCAAGATGAAAAGAGTTTTCCAGATTGATTGTACAACAATCTGAATGTACTTAACAGTACTGAACTGTACACTTAAAAATGGTTAAGATGGCACATTGTAGGTTAGTGTATTTTACCATAACTTTTAAAAATGTAGACTTTAATAAAAGATTCAGACATGTTTCTTCTTGCCACATGCTGGGACTTACACCACTAGCTATGTTTGCCACAAAAGTTCCATGTTATTCCCCAATGTCGTAAGGAAGTTATACAACAAAACCGTTAGCAGCTGGAATAGAATAGCTTTTTAAAGTTCCGAGAGAAATAGGTCATTTAATCAGTACCTACCTTAGCTTATCTATTTGAAAAATGGAGGTTGGGTGTTTGCTCCCCACCCTTTGTCTCAGCTCTGAGATTCAAAGGAACACTGAACACCTCTATTTCCCTTCATTGCCGGTGTTCCCCACAGGTCACAGTTTGCTGTGGACGTGCAGACAACATCCTCCAGAGGACTGGTGTTTCACATGGGCACTAAGAACTCCTTTATGGCTCTTTATCTTTCAAAAGGACGTCTGGTCTTTGCACTGGGGACAGACGGGAAAAAATTGAGGATCAAAAGCAAGGAGAAATGCAATGATGGGAAGTGGCACACGGTAAGAGCTGGGGCTGCATCAGTACCTCCAGTTGGTGTAGAATGCATTGTTGGAGTTGCTGAAAATAGGAGTCCCAGCATCCTTCCCAGACATGAGGGCATGGAGTGGCAGAGCTTGTGTGCTTGCAGGTGCTGCGTGCCCAGCATCTCAGTACTGGAGGCCACGGCACACATGTTGATGGCTGTCATCCTAGACAGTAAAGTCAAGACGGGCTTTCCTGATGCTTCTTCCACTCCCTCCAGCCCTCCCCAGTCTGCTTCATGCCCCTTGCCTACTCTCACTCCTGCCTCCTGGACCATTTCTCCCCCTGATGACCAATTTCCAGGCCTCCAGGCCCCTCTCTGGACCTGGAATGATGCTAGCATCTTAGCTCTTGCTTAAAGCCATTCCAGATTTAAAGAAATACCATTTAAGGCAAGAAGGGACCTATTTATTTCTCTAATGAGGCCACTGGACTTCAGAAAATGTACGTGACTTGACAAGTTGTATTCCCTTAGTCATTCACCTGCCTTCCTGGAACACATGAGCAAACACTCCTCAATGTAATAGCAGAGATTGGCAAGTGCTTTGAGAAAACACTAGAGCGAAGTAAGAAAATGACAGAGCAGGGAGACTATTTTAGATAAGGCAGTAGAGAAAGCCCTGGTACAGCAGGCGGTAGTCACGTGACGCTATGGGGAGGGGCTTCCAGGCAGAGGGAAGAGCAAATAACAAGGACCTGGAGGTGGGAATTAGCTGAATGAACAAAACACAAAGTGATAAGAAATGGAATTAGAGAGGAAGACAGAGCCCAGATCATTTAAGCTTTGAAGGCCAAGCTCCGGCTTTGGACTTTATTTGAAAGTGTCTGTAAAGCTTTTAAAGAGTCTTAAAACTCTTGGCCAGGCGTGGTGGCTCATGCCTGTAATCCCAACATTTTGGGAGGCCGAGGCGGGCTGATCACAAGGTCAGGAGTTCGAGACCAGCCTGACCAACATGGTGAAACACCATCTCTACTAAAAATACAAACATTAGCTGGGCATGGTGGCACGTGCCTGTAATCCCAGCTACTCAGGAGGCTGAGGCAGGATAATCGCTTGAATCCAGGAGGTGGAGGTTGCAGTGAGCCAAGATCACACCACTGCACTCCAGCCTGGGTGACAGAGCGAGACTCTCAAAAAACAAAAAAAAAACAAAACAAAAAACAAACAACTCTTACATGTACAGATTCATATATTGTTTAATTCTTTAGCTGAAGAGACTGCCAGGGGTCGAGAGTAGCAGCAGGGAGCCCACATGGCTGTCATTGCCTTTGCTTGCAGAGGCTGTGGGGCAGTGGGGACAAGTGACTGCCCGGACGCATGCTGAAGGTAGAACCATGTGGCCTTGCTGATGGATCACATGTAGAGGGTAAGAGGAAGAGAGGGTCCAGCGTCCTGTGATTTGGGGCCAGCAATTGAGTCATTAGTGGGCATTTACTGAGATGAAGATGGAGAAGAGGCAGATGTGGCCAGGAGGAGAGCAGTTCAGAGCTGGGGGAGAATGAGGATTTCTGTCGTGAACATCTCAGGGTTGAGAGGCCCGTCAGACCTTCAAGCCTAGGTGTCAGCAGGCAGTAGAGGCCAAAGGTCACAGCTTGGCATAGAAATGGAAGTGTCACTTTGGGAGGTCAAGGCAGGGAGATCACGAGGTCAGGTGATCAAGACCATCCTAGCTAACACAGTGAAACCCCAATACAAAAAATTAGCCGGGCGTGGTGGTGGGCGCCTGTAGTCTCAGCTACTCGGGAGGCTGAGGCAGGAAAATGGTGTGAACCCGGGAGGCAGAGGTTGCAGTGAGCTGAGATCGTGCCACTGCACTCCAGCCTGGGTGGCAGAGCAAGACTCTGTCTCAGAAAAAAAAAAAAAAGAAATAGAAGTGTCCTCAGTGAATAGTCTCACCACACCCTGTGAGATGGCAGAATCCACACCGGACCCCAGGGATCAGAAATTTTAGCAAAGAGTTTAAACCCTCCTCTTGTTGGAAGAGAAGTGCCCTTGTTCCACCTGCTCCAAGAGGCCTGCCCAGGGTGCCACAACTCCAACACACCCCCGTCCCCAGCACTGTATAAACTGTCCCTGCCCCTTTGTTACATGGAGGGGGTTGCCTGTGGCTGTGCCTTTAACTGTTTCTGTTTTGTGTAAGTTTCCAGATCAATTCTATAATATCTTTTGATTAGTTCACTTCTGAACAACCTTTGTTTAGTTCCCCTTTTTAGCTCAGTTTGTTCAGTATTTCACATAATCTCACAAAATGATGGTGATGGTGATAATCGGAGAAAAAAAATCTCACATCTTTTGAAGCTATTTTTTTTAATTTGGCCACTAATATTTAATAAAATACAACACCAATTGTCAAAGGTAAAAATACAACTCATGTATCTTCCTTACTCTGAAGGTGGTGTTTGGCCATGATGGAGAAAAGGGGCGCTTGGTTGTGGATGGACTGAGGGCCCGGGAGGGAAGTTTGCCTGGAAACTCCACCGTCAGCATCAGAGGACCAGTTTACCTGGGATCGCCTCCATCAGGGAAACCAAAGGTAAATAGTTACGTTCAGAGCCATGGACGAAAACAATTCACCTTATCAACATAATTGTATGAGATATTCAAAATACTCAACATATGAGAATCTCAAAATAGTTTAAATGATTTTTAAGGATTTAATTAATGTTCACAACCACTTGGAGTAGGTGCCCATTTCTTAACCCCAAGCCTTCATTTTTAAGATGGAGGTTGAGACGCAGACCCTGAAGGGGTGAAGATAGAGCTTCTCTACCACTTCCTAAACCTGAATCTATTGACTTCTGCTCCAGGGAATGCAAGAATGTAGATTTTAGGTTATAGACAGAGATTTTTTGATTAACATAATGTGTTCCAAATTACAGTAAATTTGTGCCACTTTCACCATCTTTGCCGTAAGGTAAAAGATTGGCTTAAGGGTTTTCTCGCCATCAAACTATTTATTTTAAATATGCTTCTATGGGATCTTTTTATCTCACCCATAAATGGAAACCCAATATTCTTTACCATAAATAATAGGTAACCATGAGAAATAAACATTTGAAAACCAAACAATGTTATTAATGTCAAACTAGGTAGTGTGACCTATGTGCTCTTTGCTTGGAGAAAAAGGTGCTTGACACATAATCAAGAGGGTGTTTAAGACATACTAGCACAAAGCCAAAAGCTGTTCCTTGTCCTTGTCCAAACGCTAGAAAGAGAATTGAAAAAGGAATAACTTAAAAACAGAATATGTGTTTTAATGTTATTTGAAGTCTGAAACAACAAAATTATCTTAAAAACCCAACTCGGGAATGCCGGACGAAGGGAAAGTCGGGACTCCCTCTGTCCCCAGAGAGGACGGGTGCTTTTCTAGGTTTGTCAAGTTCAAGGCTCTGATGGGGCACTCTGATGGGGCCATAGCCCCTGGGCTGAGCTCTGTGAGTGCCCTCTCCCTTCCTCTCTCCTACCCCCAACACAGTGTTAATAGCACCGCGGTTACTTGAGGCAGCCTTGGGCACCTGTCTTCCTTGTCCCAGATTTGCCTTTTTTTTCCTCCCCACAAAGTTAAGTAAGATGAGCCTATCAACAGCTCAGG
Organism: Chlorocebus sabaeus; assembly: GCF_047675955.1. Lineage (NCBI taxonomy): Eukaryota > Metazoa > Chordata > Mammalia > Primates > Cercopithecidae > Chlorocebus > Chlorocebus sabaeus. The sequence goes on along the minus strand of NC_132921.1, from coordinate 58,941,765 downwards.
TCCTAGGGACTGTCCCCCACCTTAATGCAATTTTTGCTCCTTTCCTCCGAACCTGGTAGCACATTCTGGTGTGACGTTTGCTTGCAGTGGGGTGGGGGGGAAGGGGGGAAGAGCGCCAGGCTCAAATTTGGGCCTAGAAATGGGCATAACAAAAGCAGATCTTTTCCACCAGCTTGGATGCTAGCTGCTTAGGTTGACCTAGCCTCAACCAGGGCTCAGCCTGGCCCACTTGAGTTTTGCACTGGGGTTTGGGCCAGAGCTCCAGTGTTATACAATAAAGTATATGTATTGTACCCCAGCAGGCAATAGAGTATTACTTTGCTTTGTTACATACAGTAACATATATATCATAAAATACATAGCATATTATCCATTATTTATAATACACATTATATATATATATAATATATACCACATATTAATTGCTAAGGAGGATTCTCATTGTTCATGTTTGCTTTTCTCAACCTCTGTTCCTATTTTCAACTCAGAGAAATCACAGGACGGGGCAGGATTTGGGTATAACCACCCTAATCACACCCAGCATGTAACATCTGGGGCAATTAGTAGCATCCCATTTACAATACTCTTTACAAACCAAGTTTCTTTTTGCAGTCTTCTTTCAACCTAAGGGTATAAACCTTCTCATGGGCCCTCCCACATATCCTTTTCAGGAGCAGGCCACATCCGATCAGTGTCTGCCTCTGAACACCAGCACTGCGGTCAGCCCTTAGGAATCAATGCTGGGTTCTGGCCCATCCTGGGGAGTCCTAGCTTTAGGACACAGCTTTTTCATTGTGTAGCATGACAAATCTTAAGAAACTAAAAGTTTCATAGGGAGCCCAATCAGTAGTTTACTGTTGATGCTGACACCATGTACATCTATCACATCACCATTTTCTCTTTTTTTTTTTTTGAGCCATAGTCTCGCTCTGTCACCCAGGCTGGAGTACAGTAGCACAATTTCTGCTCACTGCAACCTCCACCTCCTGGGTTCAAGCAATTCTTCTGCCTTAGCCTCCTTAATAGCTGGGACTACAGGCACCTGCCACCACGCCTGGCTAATTTTTGTATTTTTAGTAGAGACAGGGTTTCACCATGTTGGCCAGGCTGGCCTCGAACTCCTGACCCCAGGTGATCTCCCAGCCTCAGCCTCCCAAAGTGCTGGGATGACAGGTATGAGCCACTGCGCCCGGCCACCATTTTCTCTTAAAGTTACCATATCTTTGTTACCACATCTGTCTTGTAGGATTCCAGAGTCCAAAAGGCATTCATTCTAGAAGGGAGTCCAGGAGTTTTGTTCAGTGAATCTTAAACTTTCTTGAGAATTTTATGAAATTTACAGTCCTTCTCCCCAGGAACGTGCACACGCAGAACATATGTGGTGTATAGTATAGGAGCGCACAAAACCCCTCCAGCCTGTTCCTGGGCCCCAGGAGACGAGTCCCCTGTTCCAGCCAGCTCTAGGCAGGCATGGGGCTCCACGCAAGCCCACTGACGATGCACGCTGTGTCTTATTTTAACTCTGCAGCATTCGTGACTTGGTGGTGGTGCACTGAGCCCAACAATGTAGGAAGATTTTTTTGCATTTTTTTATTTTGGGAACATTTTGGCCTCTTTATTTTTGTCAGCTGCCCTGCATTAAGCTATCATACTGCCTCATGGAACTCTAAGAAGGGGTTTGTATCTGCAAAGAGACGGTGAAATCTGTGAACTGTGAGGGGGAAATTTCCCTTGTTGCTGCTCCGACTGTGAGGACCAGGGTCAGGTCAACTTTCCCTGTTCTTATTCTAGCACAAGCTAGCAACCTGCACTCCCCCCACCCTCCTGCACACACACCACTTGGTTTGGTGGCACCTGCAATCTTCGACCACCCACCCAACATCTGGTATACAGGGTTTTTTTTGGGTACTGTGGGCAGAGAGCCAAATAGAACAGCCATTAGAACCAGAGCTTGAAGAACCTGACTTGGAAGCAGGAAGAATGAATCCCTACCTACCTTCCCCCTTTTGCGTACAAGCTGCAGTGCCCTTTGCCTTGGCTACCCGTGCCTTTCTTGGAGGTGTAGGTAATGAGCTTTTTCTCTTCTGCTTGGTTTCAGAGCCTCCCCGCAAACAGCTTTGTGGGATGCCTGAAGAACTTTCAGCTGGATTCAAAACGCTTGGATACCCCTGCTTCAAGCTTCGGGGTGTCTTCTTGCTTGGGTGGTCCTTTGGAGAAAGGCATTTATTTCTCCGAAGAAGGAGGTCATGTCATCTTGGGTAAGGAGCAGTTCTATAGGGTTTATGTCTTTGCCTCTTAAGAACTGTATCCTGTTTTCTTTCATGGTGATGCTTTAACTTCTGCTTTTTTTCTCTTCTGAAAGCTCACTCTGTGTTGCTGGGGCCAGAATTTAAGCTTGTTTTCAGCATCCGCCCAAGAAGTCTCACCGGGATCCTAATACACATCGGAAGTCAGCCTGGGAAGCACTTATGTGTTTACCTGGAGGCCGGAAAGGTGCGTAGCAGTCTGATGCCATGGGGAGGGTCTGTGGCAACCAGCTTCAATGTCTGGAGACCACAGTGGGTCAGGTTTGTAGTAGAAAATGAGATCCAATCTTGTATTTAAGAGCCTTGACTTCAGGGCTAACTTACCATTTTCCTTTAGCAAGTAGTTTTATCATCATGTTTTCTGTTCTTAATTTTTAAAACTGGGAAAACTCAAACAAGTCAGGCTGAATTGCAACTCTAGCACTTGGTTATATGGCCCCAAGGAAGTTGCTTAAGCTCTTTCAGACTTATCTGTAAAATATAGATAATAACTCTTATATCTTATGGCTTTTGTCACGATTATAGAAATTGTCATATACTCAATTCTTATGGATTTCTTCCTCATCTCTGCGACCTCATCTGTCCCATCACTCACAGGCCTGAGTCAATATCTTACTTTCCACCACTCTCAGTTATATCTCTTTCCTTCTCAAAGATATCTCTTTAAAACCAAATTCTTCTAGGAAGACCTTTAGTTGAGGCCTCAAGTGAAAGATTGATATAATATGCCATTTTCTTTCATCTCAATCCTTCCACAGTTTACTGAATGTGAGGGGAAAAGAATCCCAGAAGAAAATAAGATGCCCCAAACCCCTAGAACACTTTCTATTGTAGCCTTTAATTCAGTCTGAGTAGGTCTCTGGTAGCCCAGAGAAGCAAGTAACTCTCCACTTGCAAGGTGGTCGAGACAATTCTGGCTTTTCAGAGGAGGGGCTGGAGAGAGTCTCTACTGAGAGTCTCTGGGAGGGAATTATTCTCAGGAGAACAGATCAAGACCTGATGATCTTCATAATAGTAGTGATGTTGTTTAGCTCAAAAATTGCCTGTGAATAGGCTGTCCCATCTAGCTACTTGCAAATTAAATGTAAATTATTTATAAATACACTTATTTTAGGCCTCTCATTTCATTCCCCTTGATCCAACCCTTGGAAAATCCTGGAGGAGACCGTGATCTAGAAAGCAGGACTATGGGATTCTGCACAAAACAGACTGCATGCCTGGCTCTCGATGCATGCTCAGTGCAAACTCAGTCATTTTGCTTGTTTAATGTCTTGGATGAGGACCCCTCTACAATCCACGCATGGAAGTCTTACAGTTGGCTGGCCCTTGCAGCAGGCTGTAGACCTCCCCCGGTAGCTTCGCCTTCCACATCTCACATATCCTGCACAGAGCCACTTCACGCATTAATTGCTAAGGAGGATTCCAATCAGTAACCTTTGTGTTGAGCTGATGGGGGCAGGGTTTGAATTAGAATTAGAATTAGAATTTGAATCATCGCCATTGGTTTCAACTTCAGGCCAGGGTCCACCCTGGTTTACAGTTTGCCTGCCTGGAAGGGATGCAGCAGAGAGATCTCTGGAAGCCTTGGACCCCCATGTGGTCACATGCTTCAAAAGTGGAGGAGGGCCAATATCTAACACGCACTTAAGCTGTCAGTTGGCCAGATTTGGGGAGGGAAGATGGCAGGGGAAGGTCGGCTCCACCCGCGTTTCTGAAGGAAATAGGAAAATGCGTGTGTGTTCCAGGTTACGGCTTCTATGGACAGTGGGGCAGGCGGGACCTCGACCTCAGTCACACCAAAGCAGTCTCTGTGTGATGGACAGTGGCACTCGGTGGCAGGTATGTTGTCCAGTAGCTGGTTGTTCCTGCACTAAAACAGGCCTCCTTTCCATCTGACTTGAACTTCCCAAAGGCAGCCTCAGCCTTCCATCCATAGTGCCTGATCAGGACCAGCCCGCAGAGTAATGTGTCCATTCTCAAACCCAGCCATGCTTCTGTCACTCATGGTTGCCACCTCCAATTCTCCAGAACTTATCGGATGTTTTATTGTTGCTGTTGTTGTTGTTGTTTGTTTGTTTTTGGAGCCCAGCACACTAATACGCTAGGCTAGTTTTCAAGATAGTATAATATTGTGATTTAGATTTTGGCTCTGAAGTTAGAACAGAGGTAAAGTCTTAGTTCCGTCCCTTTCCTTTTGTGACCTTGGGCAAGTTGCTTAATTGTTCTTTACCTACGGTTTCCTCTTCTGTAAAATGGAAATAAAAATAGGGTATGCCTCTTAAGGTTGTGGAAATTAAATGGGATAATGTGTGAAAAGTTCTTAGCCTAGTATCTGATATGCAGTCAGTGTTCAGTAAGTATCTGGTTTTTGCTAAGGCTCATTGTTGGGTTATTTTTTTCAACAACCACTGAATATTAATGCAAACTATTTAGATAAACCAATGAGTGGAGAGCAAGCATTTCCTCTCAGAAAGAGTCTTATTTTATTCATTACTTGTGGATATTAGAGATCTATGAACCCATTTTGGCTAAAATACCTTTTGTAAAAAAAAAAAAATGGTCTTTTCTTGGCTAATGTAAAAGATAGCTACATTGCAATTAGCTGAGATCGTTAACACGCGAGGAATCGAGAGTCAAAAGCACTGTCTTTGGCATCAGGTTTCAGAGGTCAGTGTCTTCATAGAAAGTAGCTGAGATCACATGAAATCAGCATGGCCTCTGGACACAGGAGACCAGAGCTTAGTCCCAACTCTTGGTAACCAAGCCATCTTGTCGGACTCCTCAGTGAGACACATTCTCTTATCTGGGAAATGGGCAATGATCATTTCTTCTTCACAGATTCATTTTAAGGGTAAAATTCATTCATGTACATGAAAGCACTACCTGCTGTTTAGAGGAAGTTAATTGAATTTATATCTAAACTGACCAAATCCCTGCAAACGGCGTTCCCACAGGTCCGGTATGAAGGAATTAAAACAAAGTCAATAGTGTAGACATTAAGCAGGGCTCACCTCCGATGACAGACCTAACCAGCCTCTTTTCCCCAGTCACCATAAAACAACACATCCTGCACCTGGAACTGGACACAGACAGTAGCTACACAGCTGGACAGATCCCCTTCCCACCTGCCAGCACTCAAGAGCCACTACACCTTGGAGGTGCTCCAGGTAACTCTTGTCCTGACTTCTACAACATGTTGCCCTGTGTCAGCTCTGAACATTCGCTTCTTAATGCGTTAGTGGCAGGGCAGCTCTTGGCTGGACAGTGGAGGTGGCGAGGCCCTCTGCGCTGGCGCGTGAGGAAAGGCAGTTGCTGGAAAGGGGCACTTGTCAGGTCAGCCCAAGCCCCATTACTGCTGTTTCCCCTCGTCCTAAGCCTGTTTTTTTTGTTTTGTTGTCTGTATGGTTTTTTTTTTTGTTTTTTTTTTTTGAGATGGAGTCTCACTCTGTCGCCCAGGCTGAAGTGCAGTGGCACAGTCTCGGCTCACCGCAACCTCTGCCTCCCGGGTTCAAGCAATTCTCCTGCCTCAGCCTCCCGAGTAGCTGGGACTACAGGCATGTGCCACCATGCCTGGCTGATTTTTGTATTTTTGGTAGAGATGGAAATCATGTTGGCCAGGCTGGTCTCAAACTCCTGACCTCAGGTGATCCACTGGCCTTGGCCTCCCAAGGTGCTGGGATTACAGGTGTGAGCCCCAAGCCTGTAATTTATAAGCCTCTCTTGAGAGGTTGCATTAACCCAGAAGCCTGATACTAGCAAAGAGTCAGGAAAGGGTCTGAAAAACTGATCTCTGTCCTCTTCAGGTATTTCGTTTTACTGGTGAGTTATGAAGCTTTTGGGGACCAGACTGGGAGAATCAGGCTGAAATGGAGTCAAGTTCAAGACTGGAATGTTGCCTGGGAAGAGCCTTTTCGTTCTTCATTGTTTTCTGTCCCTCCAAATACGCTATAATCTGGTTGTTAATTGTGTAGGTCTTTCATTACCCATAAAAAGCACCAGTTTAGAGCTATTGATTTGGGCTGTGGATTCTCCTCTGAAGGGCTTGAAGAGTAGCCTTGTTGCTGATTTATCACAGTAGGTGGAGTGTCAGATGCCTGCCTGAAGTGGAGAGGCTGAGTGGGCTGAGATGTGAGGTCACTTGAGCTTTCTCCACTAACACTATCTTTTACCTGGCATGGTGGCTCATGCCTGTAATCCCAGAGCTTCGGGAGGCTGAGTCGGGAGGATCACTTAAGGCCAGGAGTTCAAGACCAGCCTGGGCAACGTAGTGAGACCCCCATCTCTACTAAAACATTAAAAAGTAGCCCAGGGTGGTGGCCCACACCTCTAGTCCCAGCTACTTGGCAGACTGAGGTGGGAGGATTGTGTGAGCCCGGGAATCCCAGGTTTACAGTGAGCTGTGATCACACGACTGTACTCCAGCCCGGGTAACAGAGCAAGACCCTGTCTAGAAAACAAAACAAAACAAAACAAAACAAAAAAACTGTCTTTTAAAATCCAGGGAACAGTACCTGGACAGTATGAATTATTTGCTAAACGCCTCTCCACTTTCTCTTTCAGCCAATTTGACGACACTGAGGATCCCTGTGTGGAAATCATTCTTTGGCTGTCTGAGGAATATTTTTGTCAACCACATCCCTGTCCCTGTCACTGAAGCCTTGGAAGTCCAGGGGCCTGTCAGTCTGAATGGCTGTCCTGACCACTAACCCATGCCTGTTTCACAGCAAGGAAATTCACCTTCAAAAGCACTGATTACCCAATGCACCTCCCATCCCAGCTCGAGATCATTCTTCACTCAGGACACCAAGCAGACAGGTTTAATAGCAAACCTAATTTTGAATTCTGACCATGGATACCCATCACTTTGGCATTCAGTGCTCCACGTGTATTTTATATACAAATCCCATTTCTTGAAGATAAAAACATTGTTATTCAAACATGCACAGAATGTTTTTGGTAATATTAATTTCCACTAAAGAAATTAAGTGTCTTTTAAGGAACATTCTTTTCCACTTGTTAAAAAATAAATATATTTTAAAGCACTTTAAGAATATGAAACTTTCATATATGTTAAAGGGTTATAATTTATGGAATTAAAAAATGCAGTGTAGTCCTTAAATTATGATGTTTTATTAGCATAAAACAAGTGGCTTGATGGTCATTGTTAATTGGATTAATTCTTCAGCACCATTTCAATGTGTTACCTACAACATAGTCTTCTACAGATAATCACGGAGCATATACTGATGAAGGTTTTGTGTGTGCTCAGTATTGCAACCACAGCGAGGGATAAGAAATAATTCCTGCCCGTAAGGAATATGCAATCCAATTGCAGAGACATATAATATTCATAAAATAGTAACTTACAAACAAACTGAACTCATGAACCCATTAATTAATGAAGCCCATTGGCTTCCCAATCCTAGCCTTCCCCAGCCTGCTACCAACCAAGTCTAGATTATGATGATCAATTCCTTGAGGGCACAAACTACCTAGTAGGGAAGCTGAGATGGATGTAATGCACCATCACTGAAGCTTCGTGTGGCAAGCTAACCAAAGTCAACGGGATGGAAGACTCGCTTCTAGTTTTATCTACAAAATAATGAACGATATACTGAACCAATAGCATTACCCAGCACCACTTTCCCTAACAGAAAACTATGCAAGCATTTCCATATCCTCTACATAGTGTTTGTTCATCAGAAGAAAAATAACAAGTAATTCTAAAAAATTGGATAGAGTAGTCCTATGTGGTATCCTTATAGCTACACACTCTCCACCTTTGAAACTGAGTCACATCCCCTTCAACCCAATGTTCTCTTCTGACCTCCACACTGCAGTCTTGTGGACATGCTTTCTAACCACATCTATATAGAAATTGAATGTTCTCCTGGAGAGGTAGTGAGGTCCCCATCACAGGAGTATTCAACAGAGGCTGGGTGGTGGTCCTTAGGGATGCCATGTTGGGTTGGAGGTTAAATTACATGACTCTAAGTATGTGCTTTCTTGAAAGATTGACTTTAAAATGAAAAATTCACCAGGTGATGACCAGCCAGGAACCGAGTCTGCAAGAGGACCATCCATTTTAACACCTGCCTTTGGCAGGTCTACACTAAGCCGATGGTTCTCTCTTCTGGGTCCCTGGTGTTAACCTGACTGAATCTAAGGAGCTATTCACTGGTGCTGATTATTTGTTAGCACTTCCTAGATTCATTAGAAAGGGGTAATGATTGGGGGTGGTGGCTCATACCTATAATCCTAGCACTTTAGGAGGCCAAGGCAGGAGGATTGCTTGAGACCAGGAGTTCGAGACCAGCCTGGGCAACATAGCATGACCCTGTCTCTACAAAACAATAAAAAAAATTAGCTGGGCATGGTGGCATGTGCCTGTAGTCCCAGATACTCTGGAGGTTGAGATGGGAGGATCACTTGAGCCCAGGAGGTTGAGGCTGCAGTGAACTAGGATCACACCACTGTATTCCAGCCTGTCTCTAAAAAAGAAAAATAAAAACAGAAAGAGCTAGTTTATTCCTCACTGACTAATACCAATGGTTTTCCCCCCATTTTGTAAAAGCTTGAAGAACAGCCACCTATCTGTCCTTGCTGAATAGAGTTCCAGCCACCGGAAAGCAGCAGAGAGAGTCACAGGTGAAATTACAGCTGAGGAAAAAGAACACCCTCAGTGTGGCTATTCTCAGATTGTAAACATGTGTTTCCTGAAAAGAATGTCTAGAGCTCCTCGACTGAATTTAATGGGAATTATTTGTAAACTATCAAATGCCATATAAATATTGTCACTGGTATCCTCTTCCTGGCTCATAGGCACACAGATTGGGCCGACTTTGTGAGGAGAGGCTCGGTGGGGACAGCAGGATCACTGGTAGACGACGCTGACCAGTCCACGACGGGTCCACCATCATTCCAGCTTCGTTCAGTGGACTGGGGACTGGAAACAGTGCATCTCCCTGGGCAGGAGGCACTTCAGGGACACCAAGTAACTGTAAAGCAGTCATGGGTGTGTACGGGCCTGCCTTCTTCAGCATCCCTGCAGGTGCTGGCTGCCCTCACTCCTCAGTACATACAGTTATTGAGTTTTTGCCATGCTTATAATATCCCTGTGCCTGAGGACAGCTGCCCTGGACAGAACTCGCTGACCTTCCCTTCTCCAAGGTGGGATGTGGTCCCACTTCCCCAGAGAACCTGAACTCAGCTCCTTTCTCTACTCTCCCCGACCCCCAAAACTGCTGCACTGAAAACACCTCACACCTCAGCCTCTGTCAGCCACTCTAACTCCTCTCTTCCAGTTCCCCAGCTCTCTTTTTACTAATCCCAACTTGGGCAGGTCAGTGGTAGCCCCCAAAAGGCCTCATTCTTCCTTTGGAATGAGGACTTAAAGTCAGCATGTGGGTAGAAAAAATTTTAAATAACCTTTTTTTATTGAATATAAGTGGTACGTGTGTTCGTTATGGAAAAACTGGAATACGCAGAGAGCCACAAAAGTCACTTAGAATCTCACCACTCCGAAATCTGTTTGTATGTAGTTCTATGTTCATTAGTCTTTTTTCACATGTATTTTCTTACAAAATCATGATGGTACCACATACATTGTTTTTATATGGTTTTTAAAAGTCTATTGTGTTTCCCAGGTCTTTAACTGTAGAGCATTTTATTCCATCAGATGAATTTACTGTAATGTATTTAACCACCCTCCAATTATTCAGTAAGTGGGTTTTTCTTTTCTTTTCTTTTCTTTTTTTTGCAATTACAAGCAACACTAATATGAAGATACCATGGGATATAAATTTATTTTCTTAAGGTAAATTCTTTGAACGAACACTATCAGGTCAAAGGATATAAACATTTTAACGATTGTTATTAGCTATTACCAAATTGTTCCCCCAAAAGTTTGTATCTGTATCTGTTTACACTCAGAGTCATTTAAGCTGGTCTTAATCCCTAATGCCACTGAATATGAACCCACCAAAGCCTGCTGATGGTCTTCAAGATGGGCCGCAGACATTTACGTTTATGCAAGCCAGCTTGTAGAGGTCCACCCGGATCCAGGCTGATCTGAGCCCATATCCCATCACCTGGAACGGTGGTCAGCTGGTGGGTGTTTAGCTCTGACGGGCGATCCTGCAAACCACCTTAGGAGAGGGGGCAGCCTGCCGATGAGCCCTGCAGAACTGGAGCCGGGCCACGGACACAGCCAGGTTTGCAGAATGCGTCACACTTGAGAACACCAAACCAGTGCCAAGCCCGGGCTATGCTCCCAGAAAGGGTTGGAATAATGTGCTGAGCTCCCTTTGCAGCCCTGGGCCTCAGTGATCGGCCCAGCCAGCCGGCTTCACCCTCCTCCAGCTTGGAAGTTTGCTTTCATTGTGAGTGAAACTTTCACAAGGATTCTCTCAGGCGGGATTTCCAGGATTTCACTTGGAAAAAACTCGAGACCCCATCCCTCCCACCACCCTACCCAACAGAGAAATCCAAAGCAGAAACTTTTTTAAAAAAACGTGGGTGATATAATAGCAGTAGTAGAAAGGGATGGATTTATTGTTTTCAGTTTCCCCTTTTGCCAAACAACATAGCTTAATTCTTCAGCATAGAAATTCCAGCACCATGTCTGCGTGGCTGGGAGTAGAAAGCAGAGATGAAATCGGGATGTTCATCTTGTTACCCATCCTCAGGGCAAGGAACATAATTCTCCCAAAGTAGAGGGACAGGGGCCTGAGACGGTGAATGCTATTGACTGGAAATGTCTTTTCTGCCTTGCTCATAAAGACTTGTATGACCCCAGAATATAAAGTTTACCTTTCCATTTCCAGAACGTTTCTTTCTCCATACATTTTGAATGTGTGGT